>NW_027185712.1:1769092-1822703 GCF_028583685.1 Petaurus breviceps papuanus
GTGCTCAAAACTAGGAAAATCATGACAGACTCCCATAGAAAGCGGTGTCTCATCTGAGGATTGACTGAACTGAATAATTTTCCGAGGCAGAAGGAAGGAGGACATCCTAGGAATAAGGGACAGATGAGCCCCCGCGGTGGAGAAGAGATGTTGAGCTCCAGAACCAGTAGGCCAGAGCATTCACCCTAATGAGGTAGATAAAAAAATTCTTACCAAATGTGTTGCTTCTTTACAATATTATAAAGCCTCAATCCAGGTAAAATGTACACTTGTATACAAGGTCCCTAATACTCAGCAGGCATTGAAGATAACACAGAAGACCCAATGAGGTTGATAGTTTTGGGGGGAAGAAAGATGCACTCTGTACCTCTACTATCACGGGGAGCATCACCTGATTCTAGGGATGTCTCTTCCAATATAAACATTCTCTTAAAAATGGATGATCCAAGACGGAGCCTGTGAGATTCCATCCTCCTGGTCACCTCTCTGAACCATTGTAAAAGCCTAAAACACTGCTATTTTATCAAAACCCCAATTTTCCATTTGTTTACATCATCAAATCCAAATTCCTCAGTGTAATTTTTAGGCTTCTCCAAAATTTTATTACCAGTTTCCCCACTCACCCCCCAACCTCAATTATTCTTATTTTCAATTATTTCCCCTACATCCTCTGTTCTTGTCAGGCTGGTGTCTCTGATTTTATGAATCAAACATAACATTGTAAGCTATGCTGGTCCACACTAATCCTTCCCTCTCTTATCAACAGGACAACATAATCCCATTATGAATTCTTCTCTAATTTCATGCATATTTATCTCGTTTGCCCAAATACATTTTAAGTTATCTAACAGCAAGGACCAAATCTTAGATCCCAGCTTCAAGGTCAGTTCTGTGACTCTGGTCAAGTTACTTAGCCTCTCTGACTTGCCCTTTATTAATTTCAAAACAGAGATAATAATACTTGCCCTATCTACTTCATAAGGTTCTTAGGAGGAAAATGCTTTGTAAACTTTAGAGCTATTCATATGTGAGTTATTACAATAATTCTTATCCTTTTTTATGATCTCTGTAGCACTTACTACAGTATGGGGTCCATAAGAAAAGCTCAATAAATAATTGCTAATTTTCTGAGGTCATGGGGTGTATTGTGAAGAACAACAAATTAGGAATCAAGAGATATGGATTCCAGTCCCATTTCTGATTTATATGATATAGCCTTGTGACCTTGAGAAAGCCCCTTAAACCCTCTGTTTAAACTATAGAACTGAAGGCTTAAATAAATAAGCAGTTTAGGATGCCACAAAAAGTGGTTATTTGGATATCAGAAAATCAGGAATTGAATTCTAATTCTGACCCTTCTTGGCTGTGTGACCCTGGGCAACTCATTTTACTTGTCTGAGACTCAGTTTCTTCATCTATGAAATGTGAATTAGCTTGTTTGCTCTAACTTTGTAGATTATATTAGCTCCTAAATATGAGCTATTATTAGTTTCTATTCCAGCTTCAAAGTCATATGATTGAATAAATATTGTTGTGGTTCACTCGTGTCTGACTGTGACTGTATTTGGGGTTTTCTTGGCAAAGATACTGAAGTCGTTTGCCATTTCCTTCCCCAGCTCATTTTACAGTTAAGGAACTGAGGCAAATAAAGTTAAATGACTTGCCTAGGGTTGCATGGCTACTAAGCGTCTGAGGCCACATTTGAACTCCGGTCTTCCTGAGTTGAGGTCCAGCGCTCTATCTACTTCACCACTTGGTTTCCCCAAGCATATTCCTACTCCCAGGCCATTTCCAGAAGTTAAAATATGGCTTCCTTCCTTCCTTTCTTTTTTTTTTTTTAAAGCAATTGGGGTTAAGTAACATGTCCAAGGTTATATGGCCAGTATTTTTTGTGTGGGTGTTAAGTATGAGGCCTGAACCGATCCCAACTCCAGGGAGCCGGCACTTTACTCACTGTACCACCTAGCCTTCTCTGATGGCTTCCTTTCTACTCTACTATTATGCAAATTCAAACTGTCCTCTAAAACCTAGACCAATTTCCAGACTCCTCAGAGGGAGGCCTTGTCTGTTCACTCCAGTCCACCATGATCTTTTCCCCCAAAACACCAGGAGAACTAGTTGTTACTACTTCTGAACTTTACCAGCTCGTCATATATTCATTGCATATTACATGCATTGCAATTGGTCACATACCTATGACAACTCCTACACTAGAGTCTTAACTTGTCATGTTTACATGTCTTATCGATCCAGATTGCCAATTTTTTGTGGGCAGGAGCTCTGTCTCATTCTTCTCTGCCTACCTCCTCCCCAATCAGGCCCTCACTCCTACCTCCACCCGCCCCCCCAATCACACACATACACACACACACACATGAGTATTGAATAAACATTTATTGAGCACCTACTATCTGTACCGTTTTAGGAGCAAAGAGTGTTCAACATGCTGAATGAATGAATGGATGAATGAATTTAGCTACCTAAATTTCTACTCAATAGGATATGGGAGTATAAATCTCTCCCCTGCTGCGATAAGAATATACTTGGGCCTAGAAGCCAGATGGACCTGACTCAATACTTTATGGTAACGATACAACCATCTCCCCTTCTCACTTCCAATTTTCCATACATTGTTTATTTACAGTTCTGCACACAAGGTCATTTATTTTGATGCTGTGGTTTCTGATCTCCATTTTATAGCTTCTTAGATTTGGATCATTTATTTTCAATAGTCCAAAAAAGTGACATCCTCCCCTCCATAGGAGGGGCTTTCTTTGAGATGGGTATTATCTTAGCAAAATATGTCATCTCCCAAAGGGTTGACTATGTAGTAAGGCTTCTCAGTAAAGAATTACCATCCTTTTTTCATGTTCGAAGTTCCTGGGTTCAAGTTAATGACATCTTTCTCATTTAATGCTTGAGCAATATCTGGGTTGGA
The DNA here is from genome assembly GCF_028583685.1 of Petaurus breviceps papuanus. Taxonomy (NCBI): domain Eukaryota; kingdom Metazoa; phylum Chordata; class Mammalia; order Diprotodontia; family Petauridae; genus Petaurus; species Petaurus breviceps. The sequence goes on from NW_027185712.1 coordinate 1,772,031, forward strand.
TTTATTCTCTGTTCTTCTAGTGTTTGATTTGAGGGTACATGACCTTCTGATATGGGGCAAATAGAATACTAATCAATAGATATAATATTAGAGAGGTCCTTTATATGGGTATAATATTTTAAGCTATTCAGAACTCTTTCATAAGTACCTTCTAACTGGTTCAAACATAGAATTGGAGATGGAAAGGATCTCAGAGTTCATCTGGTCCAAAACAAACCTTAAGGAGAATCCCTATTACCACAGGTAGATTGAATCTGGAGTCATCCAGTATCTGCCTGGAGGGAATTCCAGGAAAGGATAATCTATTCCCATGTGAAGAAATCTCCACGAGATATTTCAGGAAGAATGAGCCACTCTCCATCAGCCCTCAGGTTGCTCCCTCAAGGGTGGTGGTTCTTTTTTTTTTTTTTAATTTGTTTGTTTGCTTTCAGTTTACAAGATTCAATTCCACAATTCCTTGAGTTTCACATTCTGTCCCCCTCCCTCCCCTCCCCCCCATGGCAGCATACAGTCAAGTATAGGATCTGTAAATACTTTCTTTCACATTAGACATTTGTCAGGTTATAAAGACGAATTGTATCAGATGGAATGAAAAATGGTAAAGAGGATATAAAACCAAACAAGAAAAGGAAAAAGATCAAGGAGTTTGCCTCAATCTGGACACAAACTCAGTTCTTTCTAGTTCTTTCTCTGGATGCACACATTTCTCTCCATCATGAGTCTTTTGGGATTGACTTATATCACTGCATTGCTGAGAAGAGTCCAGTCTACCAAAGCTGGTCATCACACACACGTTGTGTCTGTAATTGTGTACAAATTTCTCCTGGTTCTACTCTTCTCACTCAGCATCAGTTCATATAAGCCTCTCCAGGTAAATATGAAGTCCATCTGCTCCTCATTTCTTATAGCACAATAGTATTCCATTACATGCATATACCACATTGTTCAGCCATTCCCCAATTGATGGGCACCCCCTTAATTTCCAATTCTTTGCTACCACAAAAAGAGCTGCTATAAATATTTTTGCACACATGGGAGTATGAAAGTATTTATAGCCCTTTGGCTATAAATATAATTTCAGATTGCTCTCCAGAAAGGTTGGATCAGTTCACAACTCCACCAGCAATGCATTAGTGTTCCAATTTGCCCACAATGTCTCCAGCATTTGTCATTTTCCTGTTTTGTCATCTTAGCCGATCTCACTGGTGAGATGTGGTACCTCAAAGTTGTTTTGATTTACATTTCTCTAATCAATACTGATTTAGAGCATTTCTTCATGTGCTTATAGATAGCTTTAATTTCTTTCTCTGAAAACTGCCTGTTCATATCCTTTGACCATTTATCAATTGGGTAATGACTTGTATTCTTATAGATATGACTCAATTTTCTGTATATTTTAAAAATGAGTCCTTTATCAGAGACATAGGTTCTAAAAATTTTTTCCCAATTTCCCACCTCCCTCTTAATCTTGGTTACATTGGCTTTGTTTGTACAGAAACTTTTCAATTTAATGTAATCAAAATTATCCATTTTGCATTTCATAATGCTCTCTAATTCTTGTTTATTCACAAAGTTTTTCCCTCTCCACAGATCTGACAGGTAAACTATTCCTTGTTTTCCAAGATTGCTTACAGTATCAACCTTTATACCTAGATCATGCACCCATTTAGACTTGATTTTGGTGTATGGTGTTAGGTAATAGTCTATGCCCAGTTTCTGCCATACTATATTCCAGTTTTCCCAGCAGTCTTTATCATATAGTGAGTTCTTATCCCCAAAACTGGGGTTTTGGGGTTTATCAAACAATAGATTACAATAGTCATTGACTGCTGAATCTCGTGTGCCTAATCTATTCCATTGATCCACTCCTCTATTCCTCAGCCAGTACCAAGTAGTTTTGATGATTGCTGCTTTATAATAAAGATTGAAATCTGGTATAGCCCTAGCATTTCTTTTCATTAATTCCCTTGATATTCTGGACAGTTTATTCTTCCAAATGAATTTTGTTACTATTCTTTCTAGCTCTATAAAGTAGTTTTTGGTAAATTGATTGGTATGGCACTAAATATATAATTTAATTTAGGTAAAATTGTCATTTTTATTATATTAGCCCAACCCAGACATGAGCGATTGATATTTTTCCAATTAGTTATATCTGAATTTATTTGTGTGAAAAGTGTTTTGCAGTTGTGATCATATAGGTCCTGGGTTTGTTTTGGCAGGTAGATTCCCAAATATTTTATAATGTCTACAGTAACTTTAAATGGGATTTAACTTTCTATCTCTTTCTTTTGAATTTCATTGGAAATATATAGGAATGCTGAGGATTTGTGTGGGTTTATTTTATATCCTGCAACTTTGCAAAATTCATTTATTGTTTCAAATAGTTTTTTACTTGATTCTCTAAGTATATCATCATATCATCTGCAAAGAGTGATAGCTTGGTCTCTTCTTTGCCTAATTTGATTCCTTTGATTTCTTTTTCTTCTTTAATTGATACTGCTAACATTTCTAGTACCAGATTGAATAAGAGGGGTGATAGTGGACACCCTTGTTTCACCCCTGATCTTATTGGAAATGCTTCTAGCTTATCCCTATTACATATAATATTTGCTGATGGTTTTAAATAGATGCTACCTATTATTTTAAGGAAGACTCCATTTATTCCTATACTTTCTAGTGTTTTTAATAGGAATGGATGTTGTGTATATATATATATATATATATATATATATATATATATATATATTTTTTTTTTTTTTTAAGCAATCGGGGTTAAGTAACTTGCTCAAGGTTACATGGCCAGTTATTTCTGGGTGTGGGGCTGAGTATCTGAGCCCAGATTTGATCCAGGTCATCCCGACACTGGAGCTGGTGCTCTTACTCGCTGAGCCACCTGGCCGCCCCTGGACGTTGTATTTTGTTAAAAGCCTTTTCTGCATCTATTCAGATGATCATGTGGTTTCTGCTAGTTTTATTGTTGATATGATCAATTATACTGATGGTTGTCCTAATATTAAACCATCCTTGCATTCCTGGAATGAATCCTACCTGATCAAAGTATGTTATTCTTGAGATAAGTTGCTGTAGTCTTTTTGCTAATATTTTATTTGAAATTTTTGCATCTATATTCATGAGGGAGATTGGTCTATAATTTTCTTTCTCTATTTTATCTCTTCCTGATTTAGTTATCAGTACAATATTTGTGTCATAAAAAGAATTTGGTAGGACTCCTTCTTCATTAATTTTCCCAAATAGTTTGTAGAGTATAGGAATCAATTTTTCTTTAAATGTTTGATAGAATTCACTAGTAAGTTCATCTGGCCCTGGAGATTTTTTCCTAGGGAGTTGACTGATGGCTTGTTCAATCTATTTTTCTGAGATGGGGTTAAGTAATTTATTTCCTCTTCAGTTAATCTGGGCAACTTGTATTTTTGTAAATATTCATCCATTTCCCTAAGATTGTCAAATTTATGTGCATACAATTGGGAAAAAATAATTCCTAATTATTGTTTTGATTTCCTCTTCATTGGAGGTAGATTCACCCTTTTTATTTTTGGTACTCATAATTTGGTTATCTTCTTTCTTTTTTTTTTATCATATTGACTAAGGGTCTATCAATTTTATTGTTTTTTTTCCATAAAATCAACTCTTAGTTTTATTTATTAATTCAATAGTTATCTTAATTTAAGTTTTATTAATCTCTCCTTTGGTTTTCAATATTTCTAATTTAGTATTTAATTGGGGATCTTGAATTTGTTCTTTTTCTAGGTTTTTCAATTGCATGCCCAATTCATTGACCTCCCTTTTCTCTAATTTAATCATGTTTGTACTCAGGGATATAAAACTTCCCCTAAGAATTGCCTTTAATGCATCCCACAAATTTTGGTATGTTGTCTCATTATTATCATTCTCTTGAATAAAATTACTAATTGTTTCTATAATTTCTTGTTTGACCCACTCATTCTTTAGGATTAAATTTTTCATTTCCACTTAGCTTTTAGTCTGTCTTTCCATGGCTCTTTATTGCATATAATTTTTATTGCATCATGATCTGAGAAGGATGCATTTAATATTTCTGCCTTACTGCACAGAATTGTGAGGTTTTTATGCCCTAGAACATGTTCGATTTTTTAGTATGTACTATGAACCACTGAGAAGAAAATATATTCCTTTTTATCTCCATAAGGGTGGTGGTTCTTAACCTTGGGTCCATGGAGGTGTCCATGGATAGACTTCACTCTAACTTCAATTTAGCATTTCCTTGAATGACTAATTATGGAAATTAAAAAAGAAAACCTTGCACTAAGGTTTTGATTGCTTTTGCCACTTTTGATTAGGTCTCATCCTTAGGAAGGGTGTTGTTGCTGTTTATTAGTTTTGTTCTGTTTACATGAAGCCTAAGTTTGTTTCTTTTCAATATCTAGTTACTTACATGTTCTTGGACATAAAGAAACACTATAATCATTCTTCTATATGACAGACTTTCAAATACTGGAAGATAGCTCTCTAATTTCTCCTAGGTTCCTTCTCTTCTCTAGGCTAAATATCCCCAGCTCCTTTGATCTATCTTTTATAAGACATGAATTCCAACTTACCAATGTCCTGCCTAAACTATAGTTCCAAGAATGAAACACAATACTCCAGATGTAGTCTAACCAGAACACGTCCAGAGGACAGGGGAACTATCACTTCCTTACTCCCTAAAGCTAGGGCTCTCTTAATATAGCCCAAGATCACCTTAACTTTCTTGCCTTGGTCACATGGTTAACTAATATTGATCTTCTTGTCTACCCGAATACCTAGATCCTTACCCTTCGGCAAAATAGTCAGTATGGGGATTATTCTCATTTTAAAGATGAAGAAAGTGGGGCTCAGAGATGATATAGTCAGTGGTGGAAACTGGTAGAATTCAATTTCCTTGCTTCTTAATCCAGAGCTCTTCCTATTGAAGTATGCTATTCCTAAAACTCTCTGTATTTCAACAGTAATTTTACTTAAAATGCCTGATTTTGAGTTGAGTTACACAACTTTCTAGTCATTGCCTTGGGGTGGTCACTTAATTTCTTAAAGCTCAGTTTCCTCTTCTGAAAATGGGACAATGACAGTTGTGATGTCTAATCTCATAGGTTTATCGAGAGAAAAGTACTTGGTGATCTGTAAGACTATAAATAAATGTGAGCTATTGTTACTGTTCTTGTCTTATTTAGTCCTTGAAACAGTCTCAGGAAAGGGAAGATGGGGATTATCACCAGCCTGGTATGGCAGATAAGAACTGGCTTCCCTTTTCCTAGCTTTGCAATGCTTGAATAAATCACTCGAAGTCTCTGAGATTCAGTTTCTTCATCTGTAAGATGTGATAATATACCTACCTCAGAGAGTTGTAATGATGCTTCAATGTGCCAAGTGACCCAGAACTGGGTCTTGGGCAGCACAGACACCAGTTCATACCTGTCCCTGTGGCAGTACCCCTGTTATGGGTATGGGGCCTTAGTCATTGACACTGGGAGAGCCTTGGTATGAGGCCAGGACCTCCACTTGCCTGGGTACACAACTTCTCCCTGGGGCTGTAGCGTTCCTGGCCAAACCAGGCCCCAGTATTTGGAGACCTCCCTGTCTGTTTCCCTATGTCAAACTAGGCAGGACAAAGGACTCACTGTGTCTTTTTCGGGATTTCCTCATGAAGATTCTTCTGGTGCATTTTCTTGAATGGTATGGAGGAGATTTGGGGGGAGAAGCTTGCTTTAATGCTTCTTACCACTTCACAGTCTCTTCCCTGTTACTGTAGTGGGTACTGCCACCCTCCCAGTACCTCAGATTTGCAACCTAGGTGTCATCCTTGACTTCTTACTCTGTTGTCAAGACCTGCCCATTTTCCCTTGACAACATCTCTAGAATATGCACCCTTCTTGCCTCTGACCTTGCCATCATCCTGGTCCCATCCTTCATCACCTCACACCTAGATGATTATTTTTTGTGTCTTTTTGGAGAGGGGAAGGCAGGGCAATTGAGGTTAAGTGACTTGCCCAAGGTCATGTGGCTAGTTTTGTGTTAAGTGTCTGAAGCCAAATTTGAACTCAGGTCCTCCTGACTCCAGGGTCAGTGTTCTATTCACTGCACCACCTAGCTGCCCCTCATTTACAATTATTATTACCTGGATTATTACAAGCCTGCCTCAAGTTTTTCTCCACTCTAATCCATCTTCTATCCAGCCACCAAAGTAATTTTCTTAAAACACAGGTCCAACCAAGCCCTTCATAACCTCATCCCCCATTATAATTTTCTAGTCTTCCTGTATCTCACACCACTATACTCCTCTACTCCTCTCCCCCACCCCAATAACCACATACTCTTGTTATTTTATGAATAAGACACTCCATCTCTCTGTTCTAGGCACTTTTTCTCCTTGTCCACCATGGCTGGAAGGCTCTCCTTCCTCGTCTTCATCTCCTAGCTTCCCTGCTTTCCTTCAAGTCCCAACTAAAATGTCATTTTCCACAAGAATCCTTGGGCAGATAGAGTACCAGGCCTGGAGTCAGGAAGACTTCTGACCTCAAACATCTGTGTATGACCCTGGGCAAGTCACTTAACTTTGTTTGCCTTAGTTTTCTTATATGCAAAATGATCTGGGGGAGGAAATGGCCAACCATTATCTTTGCCAAGAAAACCTCCAAATGGGGTCAGGAAGAATTGGACAAAATTGAAACAGTTCAACACCAAGAATAACAACTGAACAATAAGAAGGCTTTCCCAGTCTTTCTTAATTCTGCTGCCTTTCTCTGTGAATTATTCCCTGCTTGTCCTGTATATAGCCTTTTTATACACATTTGTTTGCTTGCTATGTCTCCCATTATACTGTGAGCTCCTTGAGGGCAGGGACTGGTTTTTGCCTTTTTATTCTAATGTTTAGCCCAATTCCTGGCACACAGTAAGTGCTTAATAAATGCACATTGATCAGATGACAATGCATTGCACTCTGCTTAATAAATGTGTTTGGTTATTCGGGATTCCACTGGCACTGATTTTAGATGGTGTTTTCCTAACATCCTTTTTAAAAAAATTTATTTAAAGAAATGTGTTATATTGAGTGGTAGATAGTGCATGATAACCACACAGAGTTGAGAGCAGTGCCTGGTAGCTCATTAATATTGTTACTATCATAGAAAATGAAAAGGTGTAGAGGGATCAGACTTGGCCAATCTATTGTTCAGTGTTAGCTTGATTGTTTTTCTTTGTCATAAGAAAAGATTCAATTCAAGGAAAAGTGTGTATATTTGTTGGAGATGAGGATCTTTCAGAAAATGATTGTAGCATAAAAAAGAGAAATAAAACAAATAAAAAATACAAGGTACATGTGGCAGAATGGAGTAGTAAATCAATCTATAATCTATAAAAGCTCTGTTGTGGTTGATTTAAGGTTGGATCTCACTAGTATGTTTGACATGGTGTAATGTAATGCCAAGGAAAGGCAACTTCCCAAGGTTCAAAATACCAGCATAGGTGCTCTCCATTTTATTCAGTGACCAACTAAGAACAGAGAAGATCAAAATATGACATCATTCAAAATACAGCATTTACTAAGTGGGATTAAATAATCTCCAAGTACTACCCCACCCCAGGACCTTACATTCATTCAATTACAAAGTCCCTGTTCTAAATACTACTCCACCCCTAGGCTGTACCTTCATTTAGTCCATCACAAAACCCCTCTTCTCAAATGGAGATTAGTTTCCAAACATAAGTAAAGTACATTCATTTGTTCAACCATAGAACACAAAAAGGTCAAAAGTTCCCCACCCCTGGATCACAATTGAATCTACCCCAGAGTTACATCAAGTTTAAGCACAGCACTTAATACCCAAAAGGAGGTCTTTTCTTCATCTTGACAGGAGGCAAGTTCTCAGCAATCTTAGTTCCTGGGGAGACAAGGCTTAGCAAGGCCACAAGATACATTTCCAGTCTCTTCATTAATTCATCCCCTGTCTGCAGAACAGTCCTAGAACCCCTGAAAACATTATCAAAACCCTCTCCCAGGATTTCTGTAAACATACAACAAGAAAATCCTTCTTCAGGGCTTCTGAACCAACAGAAAAGTTCCCAGACCCCTGCAACAACAGCACTGCCCTTCACCAGTGGACAGTATTCACTCTCTGTCTGCAGGACAGTCTCAGTAGCTCTGAACCAACAGAAAGGTTCCCAGATCCCTGCAACAACAGCACTGTCCTTCACCAGTGGACAGTATTCACTCTCTGTCTGCAGGACAGTCTCAGGAACTCTTAACCAAAAGCCAGGTTCCAGGACAGGTTCCAGGACTTCTTCAACAACAGGGCTGTCTTTCACCAGTGGACAAATCTGGCAAAACAACATCAAAACAGACAGACAAAGTACCAGCAAAACAGCCATGTCTCCTCAGTCCTTGGCAGCTCCGGGAGCAGGTCTCAAAAGTCCAGGGCAATTCAAAGTGGCCCTCAGCAATCCTCTCAGTCTCTCTCTGCCTCCACGAGGGTGCTGCTTCCAAAAAGTTCTTCTGCCTCTCTCTTGTCTCTCCAAATCTACCTCACCAGCTCCTCCCAGTCCAGGACTCTCTTTTCACATCAACAAGTCCATCCCACAGGTGGGATTGACAAGCTCTGGGTTATAACACAATCAATTTGAAAACCAAGCCAAATACAGGGGAATCTTTATATTCCATTACTATCACACATGGGTTTATCTAAACCCCTCAGAAAACTAAGACCCAGAAAGATGGAGCAATTTACCCAATGTCACACAGCTCATAAGTGACCAAACTGCTATGAGAACCAGGTCTCCCAGTCACACATTTTTCCACTGAATTAAAAAGAGAAGAAACAGCACTGCTCGTTGACAGACAGAAAAAACGAGAGTGAGAATGTTAGATTGGGGGTTTGGTTTTCCCCCATGACAAATGAAAAAGAATTATTCCTACATTTCTCCAATGAGCAGTGCCAGGTGTCCATTTTCAAACTCCTTATCCCCCACAGCAGGTGTCTTGGAATGGCTCAGTCCCTATTAACCTGGTAAAATGACCCATTCTCTCAATTCAGCCAATACTAATATTTCCCAAGCCCTGGCCTGTAAAAGGAATTCATATCTCCAGGATCTTAAGAGGTGAAAGGAAACTGGTGTCAATGGAGTCATTTCCTTTGGGAGAGACAGCAACCCACTCTCTCTGGCAGATTTATGGGAGTTACGATGGGTGGTCTGGCATTGGCAAACAGGGGGCTTCCTCACACAGACCTATGCAGGGGTCTGGGGCTGCATTTGCTGTGAGCACCCACTACTGTGGTTGGGCTCTTACTCTGGTTGCATGTGTTGTTTAGTTCAGTACCTATTAATGGGTCTGGGACAATGAGTTCAATTTCTGGTGGGCCAAATTCGAACTCATTAACATCAACATACACATATACAAGAATATAGACAGATACATACATATATACACAAACTTATACATACACACATATCTCTACATATATATGTATGTATGTATATATATATATACATAAATATGTGCATGTATGTGTATGAGAAGATCTAAAAAAACAGCTCCTTACTATAATAGTAATGAAATTTGAAGATCCCTTTGTATTGCTAAGCTAAGAGGTACTTAGCACCTAGTTTCAAATTAAGCCTCTGTTAAAAAAACAGAAGGTATGAACCCCTGTTGTCGATGTAATAGGAAGGGTCTGAACAAGGAACCCTTGTTGCGGACATAACAGGAAGGGGCCAAACAGGGAGGAGCTGTACCATATTTAAGGAAGAGCACAAGCTGGACAATCAGAACTTCTTGGGACAAGCATCTGGAGGCAGAGCAGCTGCTGCTGGACTGAAGACTGAACTGAGAATTGAGCAGAACTGAGACAAGGACTCTTGTGGTGGCAGAGTCAAGAAGGAGAAAACTTGTGGTATCCCAGAATTCTGTCTGCTCTGTCTGTGTTGATATTTGTGATACTTTGTACAGAAGCCCTGGGACTTTACTGGAAGCCCTGAAAGAGGATTTTCTGGTTGTCTGTTTACAGAAGTCCTGGAGGAGGGTTTTGGTGGTCCCGGGACTTAACTGATAATTTGTGTTGACCTCTTGGACCTTGTTTGAGGGTTGGTGTTGATTTCTATGTTGATGATTTGTGTTGAGTTCTCAGACCTTGTTGGTGCATCTGAATTGATTTCACAGGCAGATGGTGAATTGATGATGGTGCCAGCAATGTGTATGAATATTATTGTGGTTTTGTCAAGCTTTGTCTTCCCAGAAACAGGAACTGTGAAGGACTTGAGGTGGACTAGACACTGTGAACTTCAATATGGAATAAGAACTGGACGAAGAACTAGACAAGGAGCTGGACACGGAACTGGCAACTGCCTGCCCTTGAACCCAGGTGACAGGTGGAGCTGGGACCATGGAAGAAGAACCATGGAAGCTGAGAGCCAGACTCGAGTCAAGCTGAAAGAAAACTTTACTTGGATACTGTGTACTGACTGAGAAGATTATGATTTACTGTGACCTAGGGGTGAAGAACTTGGACTTTTGTAATTTGTGATTGAATTAAGGATTTTGTGATTGACTAAACAAATGTGCTTTGTTTAAAACTATGTGACCACTTTGGTGAAAACTATGTGGCCATTTTAGTGATAAGTTGTTGAGTTGTGACATGGTGATTGCTGTATTTTGATTTTCTGTGATAAGTTGTAACATTCGGAATGCTGTACCTTGATTTTCTGTGAATGTTTTGCTCCAATTGAGGACCTTTCCAGTCCTCTGGAAAGCTGCTTGTGCATGGCTTTACACTTACTCAGAAGCAGGAGTTTTTCTTAAGACAAAGACTTCCAGGACCTTCTAAAATATAAATCAATTATTCCTGAACCCAGAGGGAGTTCCACTTATATCATATGTCTAGTATTAGGACCTGGAATGTCACCTGTGAAGTCTGAAGAGGGGTGAAGAAGCCATTGACTAAGATCAAGGAGAGGGCTTTTTGCATCCTGCTTCCTGAAGCCAGTGAAGGGGAAGAATTCCTTGAGCACCTAGAACCCAGCTTAAAAAGGGACTCCAGGCTAGGGGGATGGTTACCTTGGGAAGATCTGTTAGATGAGTCAGAACTAAAGGAGAATGAGACTTAGTTCTGAGGGTCTTTACAAGATCAGAATTGATAGCTCACTTTACCTGTGTTGAATTTGTTATCTGTGCCCCAGTAGTGCTCAGCATTTGATTCTTTTAAAACAAAAACTTGGAAAGGGTTGCAGTCTGTTTAGGGAGAAGGACTGTGGAAGGCATTAAATGAAATCATCTCCAAATCTTGGACTCTCTGCAGCCCAGGGCTCAGTGCTATGGGTTGGGAATGGGATAGTCAATAATATTAATATCTCACATTTATATAAGACCTTGCAGTTTACAAAATGCTTCCTCAAAGCAACAGCTAATGAGGTAGAAAGTGTAAGTATGAATCTTTATTTTACAGGTGAGGAAATTAAGGTTGGGAAAGGTTACATGACAATGAAAAGTCACAAAATTAGTAAGCTTAGGATCAACAGATTAGATTATATGGTTTTAGAGTTGAAAGCGACTTCAGAGTTTACTAGGCCAAGGATCCTAAAACGTGTTTGTGTCATGGACCCCTGTGGCTGCCTGGTGAAGCCTATGGACCCATTCTCAGAAGAACATTTTTAAATGCACAAAACAGAACACCTAGGATTTCAAAGCAAACTAATAATATTGAAATAAAAATAAAAACACACTTTTAAAACAATTTCACAGACCTCAGTTAAAAAAATTCCTCATCTAGGCCAATCTCCTCATTTTATGGAAGAGGAAAGGAAGATAACTTGCCCAATATCACACAAGTTGCAAATGGTAGGACTGTGAAACAAATCCAGTTCTCCAAAATCTTATCCACAATTGGACTCTAAATCCAATGCTCTTTACAATTTACCATGCTAATTCCCATCTCTCCACTATCCTCTACCATTTGCTATACTATGAAAAATTAGGTAAGGTATAGGTTGCTAAATCTTATTCTAGAAAGATTTAGGGCTGGGACTTGAAGGAATTCATGAAAGCCAGGGGGAGGTAATGAAGAGGGAGAGAATTCCAGGCATAGTGGAGAGAGAAAATGCCAGGAACTTGGAGATGAGAGTATTTGATCTCACCTTTCTTCTTTCAAATAAGACTGTTGCACTAATTTCTGAGGAAAAGATGGCATGCAGGAGATAATATTTGTAGAGCACTTAGTACAGTTTCTGATATATAACAAGCACTTAATAAATGCTTATTCCCTTCCCTTCCATTCTGAGAAACCGGACATTAATATTGCATTGAACAATTCTCAGAAGTTCATTTGGTTCAATAACCATTTATTAAGTTCCTCTTGTATACAGAGCACTGTGCTGGCCACAGAAATTATGAAGATAGAGACTATTTAGTTCCCACCCTCATGGAATTCACAATGTAAAATAAGACTGTAATACATATACAAATAACTATGATTTTATAAACAAAACAAAACAAAACAAAACAAAACTAGTGAGTGTATTAGAAGGGAGCAGAATGCTTTTTGAGGTTGGAGGGAGAAATATCATCCCAATGCTTGACTTCTCAATTTTAAGACTTTTATTAAGCTCTTACCCATGAGGAGCCCTACTGAGAACTGGTCCAAGATATCTGAGTTCTATTCAATCTGTCGTTATTATCTATGTGACACTGAGAATTTAATTTAATTCTCTGGGTCTCATTTTTCCTGACCTGTGCCATAGAAATAGTTCTAGACCTTATTATACAGGCATTTTCAATTGGTTAATTCACTTTAATGGCAAAAAGTGCTTTAAAATGTGGGGGGGTAGTACAGCATAGCCTAAGAGATAAACCACCAGACCAAGAACTCTCTTTTGGGTCCTAGCTACTGCTCTTTCACTAACTCATTAAATGAATTTAGGAAAATCACTTAATTTCAGTTAAGCCTCAGTTTTCTTATTTAGAAAATGTATATTCAAGCATTTACCCTATACCAGCCCATCAGAGATGTTGTGACAGTGACCAAAGAACGTTATTATTTAAACCTCTCTGAAGAACATTGGGGAAAAATAATGAAAAAATCACTACTTTTTATGCCTCAATCCAGTCAACTCAGTTGACACTACCTGTCCTGTTCAAACTTAGAGATCATCTAACCCAATTTATTCATTTTACCTAGGAAATGAATGTACCAGGGTGGGGGGAAATTACCATCTCAAAGTCACACAGTAAGTTAGGAACAAAGTCAGGTTTAGGACCCAGGTCTACAGGCTTCTTCACTGCTGCCCCTAGGCCTCCTGAGGTATCCCCCATCTCTAAAAAGAGGAGAGAGGAAAGGAGAGGCCAAATACCCCACCTCCCAGTCCCTGGCATTTTCTGTTCCTTTTGCCTAGAATTCTGTCTCTCCTCATTACAGCCTCCTGCTTCCATGAATTCCTTCAAGTCCCATCTAAGATTCTACCTTTCACATGAAAACTTTCCCAATCCTTCTTAATTCTAGAGCCTTCCATCTGTTAATTATTTCTAATTTACCCTGTATATAGTTGGTACAAAATTGTTTACATGTTGTCGCTTTCATTAGGCTGTGGGCTCCTTCAGAGTTGGGACTGTCTTTTACCTTTTTTTTTTGTATTCTCAGTACCTGACACCTTTTTGTTGTTGTTGTTCATTAGTTTCAGTTGTGACTGACTCTTTGTGACCCCATTTGGGTTTTTCTTGGCAAAGACACTGGAGTAGTTTGTAATTTCCTTCTCCAGCTCATTTTATAGATGAGGAAATTAAGGCCAACAGAATTAAGTGACTTGCCCCGGGTCACATAGCTAGGAAGTATCTAATGTCAGATTTGAACTCATGAAGATAAGTCTCATTGATTTCCTGCCCAGTGCCCTATCCACTCACTATACCACCTAGCTGGCCCCTGGCACCTAGTAGGCATAGATGGAGAGGAGAGAAATTCCCATTAACTTGATAAATTTTAGTTGAGATGACAAATCCTGACAAATTAAGTAAAAAATGCAGCACTTGAGTGGAGACATAGGGGAATGAGATGAATATCTACCAATTATCAGTACTTCCATTCATTCATTTTTTCCATCTAAAAACTGTTAGAATCATCATATGTCTTTGTGCATTTCAGACTATATTTAAGACTGTAATTTAGATGTTTACCTAGGTTTCTACCAATTGTCACATTCCTGGTGTTTTAGAAAGCATTCAAATCTGGGTTTCCATTTCATTTGATGCCTTGCCACTAGCTAGCTGTGTGACCCAGGGTATTTCAATTAAACATGAATTAAATTTATATTATGCTTAAGTGAATGGATAAGTCATTTCTCTCCAGATCTTAGTTCCCTTATCTTTTAAATGAGGGTGAGGAGATCTGAACTAGATGATCTTTAGGGTCCTTTAAAGCTATCCCAATTTGTCTTATGCAAACAGTTTGTAAATGCGTGGGTGTGTTTAATTTTCCTTAGTTGTACTCCCCATCCCAGAAACTACTTTCTCAACCAAAAGACCAGAGCAAAGGGTTCTGTGTAAGGACAATTATTAACTAACTATCAAGCAGTTTACACTGCCTTTCAATTATGGTTCTCTAACAATTCAAATTTTTAGAAGGACATGATAATACAACGCCTGGGTTATAAAACTGCTCATAAAACATTATGGCATTGTGGGAAGTCTGGCTCCTTGTAAGGACGGTACAGGAATCCATCCAAAGTCTGCATCAGAAATAAATAATGAGGCTTTTGAAACCTTCATTTGTTTTTCTGAACTGAGTCTTGAAAGAGAAAGATGAAAGTACCATCAGTTACCATTTTCCCTGATGGGAACACAAAGATTTTTAAATGATATATGACAAGCTGGAACTCTAAACTTAATGAAAGGTCTCCTTTACTTAGGAGAGATGAAATTTGAAGAAAGTTGAGAGAGAAAGGAGACACCAAGGAACAAGCAAAAGAATAGAGAGGTAGTCTGTAACTAAATATTTAGCGGCAAAAAATCCAATGTAACTGGAAAATGATTGTAATAATGTCTGTCACTATATGTCTACACATAGCACTAGAAAGTGAGAAACCTAAAAGAGGAGGGTAAGATCTTTCCTCTCTATGCCAATGCACTTGACTTTGGTCCCTGACAAAATTAAAGGAATGGTTTGTGAGCATTTAGAAAGGGAAGAAGCGTGGACTCACCAAGAGCACATACTTGAGAGTGACCTCATTTACTTTTGTTTTGACAGACTGGTAGATCAGAGGAATACTGTACATACAATCTAGCTGCATTTTAGGAAACTTTTGACATGGTTTCTTATGCTATTGATCTTTTGGACCAGACAGAGATGTGGGCCAGATGGTAACGTGCTTAATTTCAAAGTCAGCATGATAAAAATGTCTCTCAAATAGAACTCACATCCAATTTTCATGTCCCAGTGCCCAGTAACTAGTAAGTACTTAATAAATGTTTGTTGACTGTCCCTAAGGACCCAAACCCGCTTTTCCTGTAACTCTCATCTTTCAGCCAATCAGGCAGAGTCCTGTTCATTTTGGAGGTGAGCGGGGGGGGGGGGGGGAGGAATAGTATCTCATGTATCCATCCCTTCCTGCAAATTCTCACTGTCATCTCTAAAGTTCAGCCCCTTCCCTCCTTAGGATTACATTGCTATTACACCCTTAGAGCCAGACTCTCTCATGCTACTTCCTACAGTCCTTCTGGAACACTGCTACCAGGCTAATTTTCATTAAGTTCTACCTTCATCATGTCATTTCTCTGATCAAAAGAACAAAACCAGCCTCTTTAATATAATAGGAAATCTAAACTGCTTTTTAAAAAGACTATTCAAAACCTGATCCTGCTCAATTTTTGACCTTCTTTTGAAATACTCTCCCATACTGGCCAGGTTGGTCAACTCCCAGACCCATGAACATGCCATATGTATTTCTGCCTTCTTGCCTTCATTACACTGTCCTACCCATCTGGAATGCCAGTCTCTCTGTCCTCTGCCAGTCCAAGTACTACTACCCCTTCTAGTCCCAATGTCTTCAGAAAGTCTTTCCTGGAGTGTTCCAGTTATCATGGATTTCTCTCTTCTCTGAAGTCTTTCTGCATTTAAGTTATACAAATAGGCATTTAATTATTCACTCCTCTGATCCTCATCCATAACAATATTCTCATGATGTCACTATCTTACTCAAAAACCTTCAGTCGCTTTCTATTGTATAAACATCTTAACCCAGCATTCAAGGAACATGACAATATAGCATGAATTTCCCTTTCCAACTTTACTTCATGCTACCCATATATACATGTATGTATATATGAGTATGTATACACACATGAATACATACATGCATATACATCTGCATACATACATACAACCATGCAATACACAAATACATATTTATGCATATGTATGCATACACTTAGGTATATGCACATATATATGCAAATATACCAGGCAGCTAGGTAATACAGTAGATAGAATGGTGGGTCTGAAATCAGGAAGACTCATTTTTTCTGAGTTCAAATCTGACCTCAGACACTTCTGAGTTGTATGTCCCTGGGCAAGTCACTTAATATTGTTATCTTCTATTTCCTCAACTGTAAAATGGACTGAAGAAGGAAATGGCAAATCATTCCAGTATCTTTTCCAAGAAAACCCCAAATAGAATCCCGGAGAGTCAGACACAATTGAAACAACCAAACAACCACCACAACCATGCAAATACACGTGCATGCACACATGTATACCAACATGCATACATATATATTCATGTGTGTATATGTGTATACATACACACAGATAGATGGATAGATAGATAGATAGATAGATAGATAGATAGATTAGAAATATACATTTCCCCTGAAATATAAAATTCTGAAGGGCAGTAGCTCTTTTGTCTTTGTCTTTGTGTCACTAGCACTTAGAAGTACCTCATACTTAGGTTAATACATATTTATAGAATTGAATGGAATTGGCTGAACCTTAAATTCTAGTCCAACTGACCTACTCTTCTCCTCCCTGAATAGACCTTGTACTTTCCCATTTTCACATCTTTGCTCAATGCTGTGCATTCTGCTTGAAATTTCCTCTGTATCCCAACTTTAGTTATTAGTTCATATTATCATTTTAGGCTAAATAAAATGTCACTTCCTTTATGAGCCTCCACCCTTTAAAGTGAAGTCATTTTTGCCCACCTCTGAACTCTTAACAGTGCTTGGCTTGAAATTCTGTACTCACATAGCCCTTATCCCTTCTCCGCTCATTACCTAGGGGCCATGTTTTATGTATCCTACAGTACTCTACCTTGGGGTCAGAGATCTTGCTTATTTATCTTTGTATCATCCACAGCATTTAGTAAAATATTAAGGTTTATAGACAAGAACTTGACTTATGATTTCATTGGGACAAGAATGTCCTAAATAAGGAAAATTCCTTTATAAATGTAGGTGAGCACCTTTTTTGCTATTCACAGCCTTAGATGCCCATTGCACTGAGAAGCTGGGGCTTACCCAGGGCTTTGATGCGTCTATGTGGCCAATTCTCACTCCACTATATCTACCATATCATGATTTTTCTCCTTGTATACATTTATTAGATATTCACTAAGGGTGAATCCATATAAAAGAAAACCCTCCACCAAATCAGACACTTTTTTTAAGGTAAGAGAGCAGATGACAAAGAAAAACTCAATCAACAGTGCTATTTTAAAAGGATCCATTTACCAGAAAGCCTCTCTTCTAGTGAACAAGCACAAATCTGACTTTTTTAAAAAAAAAATCTATCCTCTACTACATCTAAAAATAATTGCAAATCTCTGATAAAGAGGTGGCTTTATTCCCCTGATGTAATTATTACCAATCTGTAGACTATCTTGGAAGTTTCACATGAGTGTAGGCACTGAGACAGTACCTATCCAATCCCTCACATATCACTAATCTTCCCCTCTGAAAAGATAAATCAGAAGCATGTTGGAATTTCTGGGTTTGTGCTAAAACCAGAGCTCATGCAGAAGAGTTTAAACTCATAAAATGTAGCTAAATGGCTATATTCACAGTAAAGGTTATCCTGGAGGGGGAGAGAAACATGCAAATGTGTATAATATGTATATGTACACAGAGATATATGTATGTATGTATTCTTATAGATGCATATATTTCCTACATATGCATTCACACACACATATAGGTATATGATGGTAAAGTAGCATATGGTATCTGATTTTAGCAGAGTTTAAAAATATCCTTTATTTCTCACAGATGATTTGCTAGTTAAAAATGCACACTTCATTTATGACGTGGTAATGGGTTCCATGTGCATTCCAAAAATGCTAATCATTCTGTGTTTTAGCCTGTCCCTGAAATGTGCTATAAAAAAAATTAGTAGTAATAACTATGGCAATAATGAACCAAAGCAAAGATCACTGCAAAGTTTTCTTCCCCAAAGAAGGAATTCCTGAATGAATGTACTTTCAGGCACGTTGGCGCTATGGTTAATTTCAGATTCTGAGGTTGATTAACTTTGACTGGTGGAATAAAAGGCCACGACCAATTATTATTCAGAAAAAATCCTGCTGTTTAGCCAAAGAGCCATACAGTGCAATCCAGTCCTTGATGTTCTTGTGATAAACGCTCACATGACAAGGTTATTTGGTGTAGAGCAGCTAGAGTGGTTGCTATAGCAACCTGTTCACAATGCTCATAAATCTGAGGTGTAGTTATCCTTGCTGTGTATGCAAAAAAAAAAAAAAAACCCCACAAAAAAAACACCCACAAAGCCACCTCAAGCAGTTTAATTTACAGCACTATCTCTAAAAAAATACAGAGAAGAATTCTAAGGTAATAGATTTTTCCATATTATATTATTTCACAATGCAGACACTCAAGACTCAAACACTCTCTTCAAAGCCAGAAAGACTTTTAAAGATAATCATTATGGCGGAGAATAGAGGTCATCATTAGCACCAGGAGTGACAAAAAGAGATGGGAAGAGACAGAGAGAGAGAGAGAGAGAGAGAGAGAGAGAGAGAGAGAGAGAGAGAGAGAGAGAGAGAGAGAGAGAGAGAGAGAGAGAGAGAGAGAGAGTGTGTATGCTGTGTTGAAGATGTGATCCTGGCATTAATTGTTTCCCTTAGCACACAAGCAGCTGTTGATGGGAACTCAGGACAGGTGTGTCCAAAAGGGGACCAAATGGCTTTTTCCTTTCTTTCTTTTTTTTTTTTAGCTTCAGCTTCCCAGAAATGATGGGCTAAAAGTCGAATGGGCCAAAGGTCAAGCAGACAGTAATGAAGCATCTCCCATAGTCCCTATATCAGGTGGCTCGATGTTAAGATTGCTCTGATATGGTCTCTTATCCTTGCTTTCAGTTCCACTCAAACCCCATTAGAGATAAGGGCCTCTAACTAAACCAGCAGGTAGCAGGATTTTTCTCAGGCCCCCTCTGGCAAGTTCCCCCTGGCCACCTGTCTCTGTGACCTCCTGTGGCTTATTCCAACCATTACCCATTCTCAAACAAAATAAGGCAAGAGTTTCTCCTCCACTCTTTGAAGATACCCTCAGCTGCAGTTCTTTAAAACCACTAGAAAGCTGTCAGCCATTGGCCCTTGACATCAGGAGATGTTAGCAGGATAATATGATATGATAATGATCCCTTTTACACTAAGGTCAATATCTGATTCCCAGTATTTGCCAGTTTTGATCACTTAATCATAGAGATGTGTCAGGAAAACCCAAGAATAAAGGTAAGTCACAAAGGGACCCATACTTACGTTTTGGGCCAAACCCAATGTGAGAAAACAGATTATATGCATCTGCTTGGGTAAATATGCAACTGTCCAGTTGGATATTAAGGTAAATATCATGAGATTGTACACATCTACCCTAGACTCTGACCGCTAAATACGGGACAGATATGGTGTTCCCAACTCCAGCCACGATCTCTCAGATTGGGGCTGGCTTGTCTAAATAGGTAAGATAGGTAGCTCCCAACAGAGTGTGATTTCCAGGATACTAAGAATGTTCCTCTTACTTAAAATACCACCTGGATACTCTTGCTGATTCCTGGAATTATAGCCTTAGAAATGGATTCTTTTGTTATACTTTATAATGCTTCTTGTCTCTTAGACTAGGGAAATAGCACTTTAATCAGTTATTAATTATATGTACCTAAGCATGAATGTAAATGTTTATCTATTCTTTCTTGAAAACAAGTAGGACATGGGGTTCCTGGGGAAAGGAGGGGGCATTTTGAATAACAGAAGTGGTGAAAAGGAGTAGAAAGTTTAGAGCTTTGGTTCACAATTTGCAAATGGATAGCCTTGCACAATACACTATACATAGTAGGCACTAATTAGATATATGAATAAATTGATGAAGCACCTCATGTTTGTATTGGCTTTTTAAATTAATATGTGTATATACATATATTTTGGTGTTTAGTCATTTGCAGTTGTGTCTGACTTTGTGACTGCATTTGTGGTTTTCTTGGCAAAGATCCTTGGCAAATTTCCTTCCCAAGCTCATTTAAAGACGAAGAAATCGAGGCAAACAGGGTTAAGTGACTTTCCCAGGGTCACATAGCTAGTAAGTATCTGAGGCTGGATTTGAAATCAGGTCTTCTTGACTCCAGACCAGGCACCCTATTCATAACACCAACTATCTGGTGTGTGTGTGTGTGTGTGTGTGTGTGTGTGTGTGTACAGAAACATTATATTACAATGAAATTACATATATTATGAATAATGAAACTATATATATTATATTACATATATTATATGAAATTGTTGTTGCCCTGAATCCTTTACCTGTCTTTTTGAGTTGGTGTATTTTCTAGACATTGAACCCAGAATGTACAGGAGGCCCAGAATGAGCCAAGGATGAAATCCCTTCCCCAAGCCGACATAATTTGTTATTTGCACCTTATAAAAACAACTCACTCACATTCATATAGCACTTTGAGATTCACAAAGTGTTTTCTTCTTCAAAATTCTGTAAGGTAGATGATGTAAGTATTATTACTCACAGAGAGTTAAAGTGACTTGCCCATAGCACCATAGTTCATCAGTGTCCATTATGGGGTTTATACCCCAGATTTGCAGACTGGAAAGTCCAACTCTGTCTCTACTCATCAGGGATCCATCTTTTCCCTTCTCATTTGCCTTATCCCTTTTCCTCCCTTTGTTCTACTCTCTCTACTTCCTCCTCCCACAAACTGACCTCCACTAAAGTCATCCTCCTGCTGCGTCAAGTCCTTATTATGGCATGTGGAGGTGATGGGACCTAACAAATTGGAAAGGTTTTGATAGAAGGTTTGTGCCTTACAACATTTTTGCTGTCTGAGGATCAATTTAGCTAAGTGCTAAGAGACATCTCCAGGTTAGCCACAAAACATGGCTTTTTTTTTCAACCATGCAACTCATTTAGATTATGAACAAAGGTGGGGAGCAGTCTATAATCTGCACTGGGGTCAGAAGTACCCACATATCTGGTCCATTTTCAAGGCTTGTCAACTCCATTTCCACAATGTGTCTCCACCACCTGTGTTCTCTTCTCTGCACTCATGAAGCCACCACTCCAGGCAGGCCTTCCCCTGGACTATTACAATAGCCTCCTCTCCTCAAGCTTTTCTAATCTAAACTCTTCATAGCTCCCAAAGGAAGCTTAGGAATTCTCTTGCTCAATAAACTCAAGTTGCTGATTTTGTTATTATCCCTAGGATCAAATACCGGTTCCTCAGTTTGGCATTTGAAGGCCTTCACAACTTGGCTCCAACCTCTATTTTCTACTTCTCCTCAATGCATTCTTTGATCTGGCCAGACTAACTTACACACAGTACTTCATCTCTCATCTCCACATCTTTGCACTGGTTGTCCTTGTCTCTGAATCTTAGAATCCTTAGAATGTTTCCTTTGAAGGTCAGTTCAAGTGACACCTCACACATGTGGCCTTCCTGAACTTTCCCAGCAGCTAGTGCCTCTCCAACCCTCCCACTCCCATGAATAACCATGTATTTATTTTGTATCTACTTATGGTTGTTGTCCTTCACTCTCAAAGAAGACCAAAATGACATTATTACATTGGAGTCAAGGTATATTGTGTCCTACTGTGGCCGATCAGACCAATATGAGCTTGGAAGGCTCTACCACAGGATGGGCACAAATAGGCCAGGTGAACATTTGGGATAGAAATGTTTCTAAATTTGTGCATCTTGCTTTTCTTTTGAGCTATCGCAATTTTGCTTTGCTCATAGAACACAGAGCCTTCTTTGATGTGGGCCTCCATGCTGTGTGACTGGTCCTTTGCCAGTATCTCCCATGTATTTACATATGTATATTCAAGGCCACTACTAGGGCATATAGGGAATGTGTGTGTGTATAATATATGTGTGTATGTATATATGTACATATATATGTAATGTGTGTATATTTGATTTAAAACTGTATTATGAAATTCATGGGCCCATGTGAGGTATTCTGATTTATTAATGAAGATTTAAAACAATTAGCTCACAGCATTCATCTTTCCATTAGTACTATTATGATTTAAGACAATGAATTATATAATGTCAAAATTAATGCCTGAATTTGGATTACTATTGTGGTCCACACAGCCACAAGAGTTATAATTCTGTGCCTGGTCTAGGCCCTCATCTCAACTTGCCAGCAATTCTGCAATAGCCTCATAATTGGTCTCCCTGCATCCAGATTTCCATTTCTTCTGTCCATCCTCCTTACAGCTGCTAAATTGATATTCCTAAAGTGCAGGCCTACCCATGTCATTCCTTTCCCTAAGAAGCTTCAATGGCTTGACACTGCCTTTAGGATCAAATAAAAAGTCCTCTGTTTGGCATTTAAAGCCCTTCACAATTTGGTTCTAGCCTGTCTTTCCAGATTATTAAACATGACTTTTTCTCAGGCACTAAATGCTGTAGCCACACCTGCTGTTCGCCATGCAATACATCCTGTCTTCTTTCTCTGTATCTTTGCAGGGAAATGCTTGAGAATTTTCCTTTAAAAAACATTTTAAACTTCATTTTTTAATATTTTGAGTTTCAAATTCTCTCTCTCCCTCTTGCCCCTCCTCCCTCCATTGAGAAGGCAAGCAATATGATACCCGTTTTACATGTAAAGTCATACAAAATATATTTCCATGTTAGGAATTTTACAAAAGAAAAATAAAGTAAAAATATGATTCAATCTGCACTCAGAAGTCATCACTTGTCTCTCTGGAGGTGGATGGCATTTTCTATCATGAGTTCTCTGGAACTGTCATCGATCATCGTATAGATCAGAGTAGCTAAGTGTTTCACAGTTGATTATCATTACAATATTGTTGTTATTGTGTACAACAACCTTCTAGTTCTGACAAACTTCATTTTGCATCAGTTCATATACATCTTCCCATTTTTTTTTAAACCATCCTGCTCGTCATTTTTTACAGCACAACAGAATTCTATTACAATCATGTACCAGAACTCGTTGAGCCATTCCCCGATTGATAAGCATCCTCTCAATTTCTAACTCTTTGCCACCACAAAAAGAGCTGCTATAAATATTTTTACATGGGTTCTTTTTCTTTGATCTCTTTAGGATACAGACCTAGTAATAGTATTGGTGGGACAAAGAGCACCCACAGTTTTAGAGCCCTTTGGAATGCCTGGAATTCTCTCCTTCTTTATTTCTACCCCTTTAAACCTTAGCATTCTTCAAACCTCATTCAGCCTAAGCCAGCTCCTTCAAAAGATCTTTCCTGATTCCTACTTGTTAGTCCCATTCCAAATCACTGTGTATTTATTTTGTATCAATCCTTTATTTCCTTCCCTGTGATCAAATTTTCTCCCCCTCCAGAAGTAATATGTATGTAATGTGTTATCTCCTTGAGAACAGGGAGCATCTCACTATCCCCAGCATCTAGCACAGTGTGTGGCACATAGAACATTCTTAGTAAATGCTTTTTGACTGACTGAATGAAATAAAAAAATATGTAATATTGAAATAGGTAGTTCTTATGTTTTAGTGGAAGGAGTGGCTAGACAGTCATAGATCTGAGTTCAAATCCAAGATCTCTCATGCTCTACCATGTGACCCAAGGTACTTCTCAAGGCCTCAGCTTCACCTTCTGTTAAATCAGACTAGGTGACTTATAAGGTCTCTTCCAGCTCAAAATCTATCATCCTAAGTATATACACAAACCCTCTACAAGAGTCTTACTCTATTGATGAGATTGCATAGCCAATGACCTCGGGCTCTCAATGGCTATGCCACTCTCTGGCAGGTCCTGCCAAGCTGAAAAAGATTTAAGTGAAGGCCCAGGGATGGCACTGGGTGTTTTCTCTGAGGACCAGCCCTGCTAAGTTTGGAGAAGGTCATCACCAGCTTGTTACTATTGTTCAGTCATTTTTCAGTCATGTTTAATTCTTGATGACCCCATTTGGGGTTTTCTTGGCAAAGATCCTGGAGTGGTTTGCCATTTCTTTCTCCAGTTCATTTTACAGATAAGGAAACTGAGACAAACATGATTAAGTGACCTACCCAGGGTCACACAGCTAGTAAGTGTCTGAGGCCAGATTGGAACTCAGAAGATGAGTCTTCCTGACTCCAGGCCCAGTACTCTGTGCGCTATGGAACCACCCAGCTGCCCCTTATCACCAGGTTGGCCAAAAGCTATTAAATATTTGATGATATAAATGCTCTAAGATAGCAATTCTTAACCTTTTTTGTGAGTCATGGATCCCTCTGGCAGTCTATCGAAACCTTCGAACTTCTTCTCAAACTCAGATTTTTAAATGCATAAAATAAAATATGTAAGACTGCAAAGGAAATCAATTCTATTAAAACAGAGTCAACCAAATGTTTTTTTTTTAATGTTGAGACCCAAGTTAAGAACCTTGAACTAACATAATATGATGGTAATACTAAAGTTAATAAAATTACATACTCAAAATTAGAAGCAGAAACACACAAGCGTGCACGCCCATGTGCACACACACACACAAATGATTTCACTACAAATTAAGTAGGCATTTCAATATATGCCAAGCTAATCCATATGACTTGAGGAAACTAGAAGCATCTAGCTTTTTGACCATAGGCTGCTTAATATTCAGTAACTTAGAATTTGGTTGTATCTAACCTGGGTGATAAAAATGTCACAATTCCCCTATCCAGCTATAACCTAGCTTTGGGGAAACCTATTTTACTCCCCTCATGAAAACTGCCAACAAAATATTATCTCCTCAAATGCATCTTCCCTTCCTTATTTGCAGAGGTGAGGAATTATGGGTATGGAATAATAATAACACTAACATTTATGTAATGCTCTAAGGTTTGTAAAGTTCTTCTACATGCTACCTCATTTGATTTTTACCACAACTTTAAGAAGAAAGTACTATAATTATCCTTATTTTACAGGGGGGAAGGGAAACTGAGGCAGAGAATAGTGATTTGCCCAGAATTCAAACCTGTCTTCTGACTCCAAGCCTAACACTCTATTTACTATTCTACCTCTATTGAATATACTATCAGATATGGTTGATAGGATATGTTGGTTGTTGTTCGGTTTTTGAACTGCTTTTTTTTTTTTTTAAAGCAATCGGGATTAAGTAACTTGCTCAAGGTTACACGGCCAGTTATTTCTGGGTGTGGTGCTAAGTATCTGAGCCCAGATTCGATCCCAGGTCATCCCGACTCTGGAGCTGGTGCTCTTACTCACTGTGCCACCTGGCCGCCCCTGAACTGCTTTTTTTATTACAAGCTTTATTACAAGGAGTGGCAGAGATGGAGAATTAGTAGTGGAGTTTGGAAAACCTGTGTTTGAATCCTGCCTCATTAGAAATATGATCTTGAGGAAATCATACAATCTGTCAGTCTCAGTTTCCTTATCTGTAAAATGGGAATAACAATAATAATAATAGCACAAATAAAACAACAAAGTTGTTGTAGGATCAGTTAAGATTATAAATATACATATGTGTGTATAAAATAGGTCATATATATGTTGTCATTGCTACTCAGTTGTGTGCCTGACTCTTAATGACCCATTTGGGGTTTTCTTCCCAAAGATACTAGAGTGTACATACAACATTAAAAGCGCTTCATCAACCTGGAATACATTATATCAATGTTAACTACTATTTTATATATTTAGATAATAAAATATATAATATTTTAATAATAAAAATATTAATAAAAATTTGAAAATGAGGACATTTCTCACTATGGTACAATACAGCAAAGGACAGTGAACCTCTAAATAGGCACCTACGGAACCACCTACGGCTTGTAAGATGTTCCTGTCGGACCAGTGCCATGACTATTTGTCCTCCATTTCTCTTTGGTTGATGCTCTCTCCTCCTAGAATATTATTAAGCACTTAAAACATGTTTGTTGACTAAGTACTTTCTCATGTCACAGTCCCATCCACCTTTCAAGGCCTAGCTCATGGCCTACACTCTCCTCCACATCCCCTAGCCTATTATCACTACTATTCTTCTTTGAAGGACTTCAAGCAGCAGTTATATGAATACATTTTGAGGAAGCTGAGTAAAGACTGATTTATTTTTTGTACAGACTGTACTATAGGGCCTGAGTTCCCTTGCAACTCTGAAGTTCTGCTAGTCTATGATTCTGAGACATGGAAGTGACCTGTCTTAGCAAGCCAACTCCCTCATTTTTCACATAAGGAGACTGAGGCATAGAGAGGTTAAGGGATTTGACCAAGGTCACCCCAGTAGTAAGTAGCAAACTCATGTCTTCTGACTCCAGATAAATGGCCTGTCCATGCTACCTGTCATGACAGCCATAGGCACAACCTTGCCCATCAGTGCTATGTCTTGGCGTATATTCCTTTTTTTTCTGTTTGGAGTGGGTAAGGAAGGGCAATTGGGGTTAAGCGACTTGCCCAAGATTACACAGTTAGCAAGTGTTAAGTATCTGAGGGCTGGTGTATATTTCTATTCCATTTAGCACTAGGTTACAATTTTGTTTCCCCCATATGTTATATGGTCCTCTAGCCAAACTGAATGATGAAAAAAAAGGAAAAGGAGCCCTGTACTAATTATAGCATTCTAGAGCTGGTAGGGACTTTAGTTATTATCTAGGTAGGGGCAGGAATATAGACCATGACTCACAGAGATTAGATTGATTGCCTTCTAGGATAATATTGGTCTTGGAATTGGAGGAAAGAAAGATGGTGCATGCCCAGGCTTCTCAGAATACTGATTCCTTGATCCCAGATCATAGTTGTAGGAGCAGAAGCAAGAGGATTTATCTGAGGTGTGACGAAGAGGTCAGCACTGGATTAATCAAACAAAAAAAAAGTCCACATGGGTCAGAAGCTGTCCACAAGACAAAGGCAATGATAAAATCAGAATCAAGGGAGTAAGGGGTAAGTCAGGAGTACAAGCATGGAGGCCTCCCAATCCCTGCAAAGGGATTGCATTGCCCAGCCTCTTCATTACTGTAAAGGTGAGGCAGTTCTGTTGTGCACTAGTCACAGTATTTTATTTTATTTTTTTCTTCCTTTGCATCCAGCACAGAACTCAGACTGTGAGTCAAGCACACAGCAAGAAGAAATAAAAAATCTGATTTAATGGGTCAGCTTGTCCTGACAATAAGAGCTCCAATGTTACAGGTCCATTTTAAACTGAGTCTTCCAGAATCTGTGTGGTTCTCACTCTACACAGGGCAGTGAAAGGACTATTTCACAGCCTTCAAAGGATAGGTCCATCCATACATATGGAATACATTGAGCAAATAGAGTAAAATTTTTAGTTCCAATTTACTCCTATTGGCCTTGGGTAGATATAACGTATTCCTCGAAACAGAAAGTAGCAAAAACGTACATATCTATACCTCCTGCTTGCATTTGGAAACATAAAAACATGGAGCCACCTAAGTTGTCAGAAACAGCATTGACTTATTTTAGTTCCCAGTAAGCTAGGTCCATTATCCAATCCAATCTAACCCAAAAAGCATTTATTAAGCATCTCTATCACGGATAAGGGACCATGCTTGGTTCTGGGGATGCAAAAATGAAAGAAAATGCACCAAAAACACAATTCTTGCCCCCAAGAAGTTCTCATTGGGGAGAAACAAAACATATATGATTCAAATGCAGAAGAAGTTGTAAAGTGCTTCGGCAACTTTAAGTACTATACAAACCATTATTATTGTTACTATTGTTATTACTAGATTTGGATTAAAAGAAGCTGAGTAGAAAACCTGTTTCTGTTAACTGCTGCTATGACCATTACAGGGGCACACATTTGTAGGATGAATTGTCTAAATATGGGGATAGCATCCAAGACAACAGACACTTTGACCTCTTTAGAACTTCCAGGGAATTTAAATATTCACCTAATTTATTTTCTTTAATCTAGATTTTTTTTTTTGGTGGAACACAGAAGAGGTGTATAAGAACACTCCATTCACTGCCTTGAATCCTGGTCAAAAACATTTCCCTAAGAAAGAGAACTTAATTTCATCCCAGGATTCATGGCTTTAATGTGGACCTGGAGTAGTGCAAAATTATATTTTCCCTACCACGGCACAGCTTAGAATGGAATTCTGCAGGTGTAAAAGAGCCCCAGTCAAGTAATAAAGTTCAGAATGGCTGAACTAAGAATGTTCCAAATTCCCGTTTAGAAATCTGGAAATATAAATGATTTGTGAGGATGGAAGGAGGAGAGAAGAGGACACAAGGGTTACAATTCCAAAGGCCTGTAAATTGGGGTGGGAATAGAAAATATACTGGGTGAAATAACTTAGAGCCTAGTGGTTTCTGGGTACTTTTTAAAAGTCCCACTGCTTCCAAAAGTTCTCTCCTTTGATGCCAGAAATCACACCATTTCCAGACAAACTGGACTATTGGCCATCCCCCTGGCTAGGTACTCCATCTCTTGCTTTCCAGCATTAGGACAAGATATTCCCTATGCCTGAAGTGTTCTGCTTCTTCGTCTCGGCCTCTCAGAATCCTTGAAGGCTGAACTCCACTGTCACATATATGAGGAAGTCTACCCAGACCTCCCTGGGACTCTTCTCAATTTTTCTCCGGCTATAAGCCTATTATTTTTGGCAGCATTTATTTGGAAGCATGTTGCTTTCTCCTAGTAGGATTGTATGTTCCTTCAGAATAGAAACCATTTTTAAAAATCCTATATATTCCCAGTATCCACAGATAAGTAGGGAAGGTGGACCAGGAGTAATGACACATTCTAAACAGTGTTTCTATTTCTATTGTAGCTTCTCCTGAAGGAACTGCTCCCCATGGGGCATGCCATCACTGAACCAACACTGAACTCTGCAGAGTCCCTGATACAACACAATACCTGGTCTTTGCCAGGTAGTATAAGTTGAAACTGTGCCAGAAACTAATTCAGTTGGAAGAAGGTGAATGAAGAGAAAGAAGTCAAATCATGGGGACCTGGCCACTGAAAGAAGAAAAGACAGGTCCCCCAGAAAGTCTGACTTTTTTCCCTCTAGCAGATAGAGAAAGCAGGACCTGTGAGAAGGATGACATAATGATGAGACCTTAGAAGGTGTGGGCCACGGATGGTTTTATTACCAACAAGGGCTCATGAAAAGAAGCTGGTTGCTGTGCACAGGATGCATGTCTTTCCCTGGACTCTCACTGTGGTGGATGAGACAAAGTCCTATATATCACGCAGTAGTTACAGGTGTGGGCCTTGATAAATGTTGGTTGAATTGTTCGAATTGATTTGTGGAATTAAACTTGAGGATTTGATCTCTGTTGATAAAAGTATGCATCCAGAAGTGAAGAGGTCATAATTTTCTAAGATTAATAATGTTGATAATAGCTCAGTTTTATGGAGTGCATTTCAGTTTACAAAACTTTCCTCCCCAAACTGTATGTTAGGTGGTACAAATATTACTATACCCATTTTACAGATGGGAGACCTAAGGCACTGAAAATTTGAGTGTCTCTCTGAAGGTCTATCCTGATCGCCTTAGTTCAACTGAGCTAAGCTGTTTTCAGTTACTGGAATCTCAGTGTGAATGAAAGATCTGAGAGCAGGATTTGCTGCCCTTTTCTGCCCCCAAGGACTGACCCAGCTTAGAGAAAATAATAGGAGGAAATTGGGAACTAATGAAGGGGAAGATGAAGGGAGTGCCTCTGAGGTAGAGGAGGAGAAGGAAGGGCAGAATGTGAAAACTGGGACACCAAAAACAAGAGGAAATAGGAAAAAAAATAGTCTTAGTGAATTATAGAATGTTAGAGCTGTCAGGCACCTAAGAGATCATCTAAAGTACCTTTTCCATTTTATAAATAACAGGACTGAAATATAGAAATGCAGTAACTTGTTCCAGGTTACTTATCTATCACTGGCCCTCCTCACTCCAAGTCCAGTCCACTAGCAATTCTTTATTAAATGATTCATGCACAACAAATATACAAGAAAATTTGTCCTCAAAAACTGTTGTGAAGATTAAATGAGAATATTTTGTAACTATGAATTACCATTTTAAAATTCTGCTTTAATTGTTCATTTATTCCTTTTGAGGAAATTACCGGGGTTTTTGATTGTTTTGCTTTGTTTTTAGAGACAACTTGATATAGTAAAAAGAATATAGGCCCGAGAGCCAAGAGCCCCAGGAGAAACAAGGAAGTCTCAGAAGAAAAAAAAAGAAAAAAATACAAAAGGGAAATCTGAAAAAACAATGTCTCAGAAGGGTGACCAAAGGAGCATGATGGACGCCAATGCACTAGCTAATCCTCTGACTCTTGCAGGTGGTCCCCAGCAACCCTGTAATGGGTCCCAGAATAAGCCCAGTGCCTCTTGCACAGAATAGACCTTCCCAGACTATCAAATGCCTCCTCCTTTGGGAAGGGCTATTTGGCTACTGCAGCCCATGGAGATCTTTACCTTCCATGGTTATTTCTCCCCTAAGCTTGATTCCAGCTGGCCTTTTGAGAGCCTGTGCTTAGGAGGCCCTCTTTTATCTGGTCCTTTTACAGGACTGCACTAAGACCTTAATATCAAAGTCGATGGGTCATTTATTACAGACTTTGCTGACCACTACAGCCCAGTGAACTCTCTTCCTACTCTAATGGCATAGAGTAGAAGATTTAATGGAGGCAGCTAGGTGGTGGCATAGTGCAAAGAGCTCTGGCCCTTCAGTCAGGAAGCTCTGAGTTCAAAAGTGACCTCGGACACCTACTAGCTGTGTGAGCCTGGACAAGTCACTTAACCTCTGTTTGCCACTGGAGAAAGAAATAGTAAACCACTCCAGTATCTTTGCCAACAAAACACCATGGACAGTTAGGTCCACAGGGTCACAAAGGGTCAGACAGGATTGAACATAGATAACAGGAGCACTTATATTACCATTGTCATTCATTTGGAATCAAAGTACAGTCATCCCTGCCACATTGTGACTCTCCCCATCACAGTTCTGATATATTGCAGGCCAGTACAGGAAATCAAGTGTGAATTTTGTGGGAGATTTGCAGAAGCTGCAGACAACATGTGAAGATCAGCAGACGACACAGAAAAAAATCTTGAAATTCTGAAATGCATAAAATATATGTCTAGTATTGTAGAACATCAACATATTTCATCTTTTAAAACCATCATAATTCAGACTTCTTCTTTGGTACAAAGAGTGAAGAGAGGTCCAAAAAATTTTATGTGGATTTTCCGGATTGCAGGGTGGGGTGTCATGTCCTATAACTCCCACGATATGGAAGGGATAACTATAGATAGAACAGGTGAGCTGTCAGCTCCCTGGGGTCAGGGACATTATACTTCTTCGGTCTTATACTTCTTGCTATACCCAACTGGTAGAAACTTGATAAATATTTTCAAAATAGGTGAATAAGGAGGGGAGGAAAGGGAGAGAAGCGAAAAGGTCAGGAAGAGGGAAAGAAAGAGAAGCAGAATAAGAGGAAGAGAAGAAATATTTATATAATACCTACTATGTGCTTGGAACTATGCTGAAAGTTTAAATATCATCTTATGCCATGGAGTGAGAAGGACATGAGTTCAAATCTGGCCTCAGACACTTCACACACACACACACACACACACACACACACACACACACTAGCCTGTGACGTTGGGCAAGTCACTTAACCCCAATTGCCCTATCTTCTCCCCCTCCACAAAAAAAGCAAAAAACATAAATAAACAAATATCATCTAATTCTCTCCTCAAATGAGGTAGGTGCTATTCTTACCCCCATTTTTACAGTTGAGGAAATTGAGGCAAACAGTGATAACTTGCAGCTGATCAGGTCCTACAGATGATAAGTACCTGAAACCACCATCTCAGGTCTTCCCACCTCTAGACTTGGCACTCTACCTACTCACCAGCTGCCTCTAAGAATAAGATACACAGAAGCAGAGTCTCAGAGTTGGAAGGGATCACCAAGCTTCCATGATGCTTACACAAAACAGACAAAATCCTTTATCCAAATCAGCTTACTCATGGGCAGATACAGTTTTTATTTCTTGAGACAGGAATAGTTGAGTTCCGTGAGGTCCCACAGACTAGTCTAAGGAGTTTCCTGGTAAAACTTATTTATCTCTAATTGTAGCACTCATTCATGAGGCACTTGGTACAAAGTAGAGATTGTTGTGGTCGAGTGGAAAGGGTCTCTGGAGTCAGAGGACCTGAGTTCCAATTCTGCCCCTGCTACCTGCTGGACATTGGGCATGCAACTTGCCTTGGTTTCCTCCTTGAAGGACTTAGCCTGGATCATCTCTAGATCTCTGGTCCTATGCTTCCTGTTCTATGGCTTTGGGCATATCTACTTTTTTTCCAGCAAGAACAGCAACAACTAAGGATTTCTGGAAACTTATTGCAGGAGCCATTAAAGATTATCTATAGCACTCATCATGGGTCGAACAGTGTTAAGTAAGTTGTCAAGGGCCTCCAGAGTGAGGACTTGTCTCTTTCAACTTTGT
Organism: Petaurus breviceps papuanus; assembly: GCF_028583685.1. Classification (NCBI taxonomy): domain Eukaryota; kingdom Metazoa; phylum Chordata; class Mammalia; order Diprotodontia; family Petauridae; genus Petaurus; species Petaurus breviceps. The sequence continues at coordinate 1,804,969 of NW_027185712.1, forward strand.
ATCATTCCAGATATAATACCTTGCCCAGAGCTGAGTATATAATAGTAGGCGCTCAATAAATACTGATTGATGATGATGAGGACGATAAAAATGAAGCCCCTGGTTTTAACCAGTTCCCAGTATACCTCACTCAGCCAGCTGTGGGTCCCAGGATGTCCCCACTTAGCCTGTGGTGTGTACTGGTGACTCATGTTCCAAAAGAGCTAGAAACATATAGGGGTCTTCCAGGATCCTGTCTTGCTTCAGGTCTCATGGCTTAAGAGGGTGAAAGATCCTTTCATGATGGAGAAACCTAAGTAAGCTAAGGAGAACTGAGAGCTATTTAGGAGCCCAGGATTGCAGAGCTGGGCCCATAGCTCAAGTTTCCAAAAGAACTCTCTCAGGAACAGGGGAGATTACCAAAGCAGATGTCAGAGCCCACAAGAGTCCATTTCCCCCCAGGTGATCAATCCCCCTCTTTGGGCTGAATGTCTAAGCCCAGTAGGGCCAAAGGTCTAATTTCTGGAATCATTAGCAGGAGGATACGGTCCATTTCTTTCTTCCCTTTTCCCAGCTACACTTGGTGTTAATTCAGTCAATTGTTAGATGGTTAACAAAGAGCTAGGTCCCCAGTGGTTAAATATAGCTACAGGGATATACATTACATAGACAGTGATTCCCCAGAGGGGGAAAAAAATTCAGTCCATGTGAGAAATAGCTTTTTCAATTTACAAAATCCCTTGGCAAAACCTGTCCCCTTAGGGATGAGATTCTAGTCACCTTCCTAAATCTCTCTCACAGCCATCTCTTCTTTGCCATGGCCTCTGTCTTAGTTCAGGCCCCTATCACAAAGGTTCCCATTTCTACTCCCTTTCATGGCTCCAGGCATTTTCTCTCCCCCCCCACCCCCCATGCCTGGCACACTCTCCTTCCTGTGCTCCTGACGACTGCCCACTCTGGCTTCCTTTAAGTCCCAATGAGCATCCCAACTTGTGCAGGGAGCTTTCCCCAACCCATCTTCATTCAGTGCCTTCCCTCTGTTAATTATCAATCCGCACATTGATTAGCCTATTAAACCTGTACGTTGCTTGCTTTGTGTGTATTTGTTTGCCTGTTGTCTCCCCATTAGACTGTAAGCTCCTTGAGGACAAGGACTGCCTTTCGCTTCTCGTTGTATCCCCAGTGCTACCCACAGTGTCTAGCATATAATAAGCACTTAATAAACATTTAATTAATTTGATTGAATATGACTAAATCGATCTTTCTAAAACAGAGATCTGGTCAGGTTTACTTGACCTAGTAGTCTACCCTACTGCTCTAAACCTTCAGTGATTCCCCTTTCCTCACCAGATCACGGGGGGCTCTACACTATTTGTTTTAGACTTTCAGAGTCAGTGAGGAAGTACATTGGACAGAATATTAGACCTAGAGTCAGGAAGAGCTGAGTGGTGTGACCTTGGGCAAATCATTTGCCCTCTCTAAACCTCACTTCCCTCATCTGTAAAAGGGGTACAATAGCACCTATGTCACAGGATTTTTGTAAGGATCAAATGAGGAAATGTAATTAAAGCCCTTTGTGAATCTTAAAATGTTGTATGAATACTAGAGTTCTTGTTATTGTTATCATTAGCATTGCTTTCTTCCCAGCACCTCAGTTAAACTACACTTGTCATTCCCAAAATGTTTTCCTGACCCTGAAATGTGTTCTTGTTCTTCCCTCTGTTTGGAATGATGCCCTTCCACCCCATTTTTGCCTTTAAAAAAATTTTGCTTTTCCTTCAACCTGAAATGCTACTACTTCCTTGAAGGCTTCCCTGATAACTCTAGAAAATAAACAATCTGCCCCCCTCTTCTGAATTCTAATAAATGCTTTATTGAAACCACTGCCCTATGGGCCTCAGCTTTATCATCTGTAAATTAAAGGTGCTGAACTGGGGTTCAGAGGCCTTTTCCATTCTTCAGATCTGAGATTCTAAGGCTTCTCATGACACAACCCACATGATTTTTTTTTTAAACTAGAGATACTTGTGTATAGATCTTTTGTGTACCATTCGATAATAAGGGCAGGAATTTTATCTTATACCATCAAATCTCTTTCAGGGCCTAGACCAGGACTAAGCACACTATATACTCTCAGCAAATCCCTATTGAATGAAGAATCTGAGTCACTGAAATTCTGTCTACCACTCCTGGATTACCAGGGGTTAAAGGAGGGTTACAGTGGTATTGGGGACGCTTCACCTAAAGAGAGCTTGGTTGGAACTCACTATACCTTTGGACTTAGAGCTCACATGTGTCTCTGAGGAAGATCTTGAGGGCTTTAGAGAGAAATCATTCTTTTGATATGTTGAGGTCCTTGTGGTTTACCGTGGAGAGACTTCTGGATTTGTCATCAAAGGGGCTGAGTTAAAATACCAGTGTTCTACCTTACTAGCTGTTTGACTTTGGCCAAATCTCTAGATCTCTCTGGATCGTGGATTTCTCCTTTGTAAAATTATATGATCTACAAGATCTTTTCTAACGCTAAAATCTGTGTTCCTATGACCCCTTGTCTATGACCTGGTACTGAAACTGCAAAGTGAAACCCAGACCTGGTAGCCCATGATCACTCTGTGTTCTAGAAGGACCCTTTCCCAGTCTCACTTCACTTCAGGGCCTTACGTCTCTTGATTATCTCCAATTTAGCCTGTATATATCTTGCTCACACATAGTTCTTTTCATGCTGTCTGCTCATTAGACTATGAGCTCCTTGAAAGTAGGTTCTGTCTTTGACTTTTCTCTGTGTCCTTAGCACTTTGCACAGTATCTGGCACATAAATGCTTTTTGACCAAGAGACTGATCTAGCTTCTTGTAGATTTCCAGGTTTAACTCTGCTTCCTTCTCTTATTTGCCCCCCTCTTTGGCCTTTTCTTTATTGTTGCCTGGTTTAACTAGTTATTTATACTTCCTAGATGCCCTGTTCTGACCTGCACCTGTGCTGGGATAATTCTATTCCTTTTTTCCCAGCTCTCAAAGCAGCAGCAGGTTTAATCAACCACACAGTGGATCCTGTTCAACATTGCTTCTCAGTGCTAATCAGGGAACCCCTCTAGGGCAGGGCTGAAAAGGACAGTAGACTCATCCACTGAGCCTTCAAGGGCTGGCTCAAGTACTGCTTCTTCTAAGAAACATTTTCTCAAAATGAGAAGTGATCCCTTTCTCCCCCAAATCCTCATGAACTTTGTTTGACCCCTCCTACTCTCCAATTCAATTAATCATATACCAACTTACCTGATAATTATGGGAGTCCATCTCTCTCTCCCGACTCCACACCCTTGTTTAGTGCCAGAACTGTGCTTGATAGATCACATGTTAGAGCCAGAAGGCACCTTGGAGACCCTCTAGATGAACCCTCCTCAAACCCTATTTTATAGGTGAGGAAACTGAGGCCCAGGGAGATTAAGTGACTTGTTTCACATTCTATTCCTAATTCCTAGCATTGTGACTCAAATTTAGTAAAAATTTAATAAATGTTTGCTGGATAAATGAATAAATGACTGCTCTGACTTGACTAACTTTCATATATCTACTTCTTTCCTAAGATAAAATCTAAGTTGTTTTGGGGGTTTTTTTGTTTGTTTTTTGGAGGGCAATTGGGTTTAAGTAACTTGCCCAAGGTCACATGGCTAGGTTTTTTGCTTGTGTGTGTTAAATGTCTGAGGCCAGATCCAAACTCGGGTCCTCCTGACTCCAGGGCCAGCACTCTACTCACTGCGCCACTAAATTCTAAGTTTTTAAAGGGCCAAGGTGACATTTTATACTTACAGGTTTATACAATCTGGCCCTGGAAGGGATCTCCAAGGTTTATCATCTGGCCTAACTTCTTCATTTCAAAGATGAGGAAACTGGGGCTTGGTCAGGGAGATGATAGCAATATTCAGAAGAGGGATTCAAACCCAGGACACGTAACTACAGAGCAAGTGTTCTTTTCACTCTTCCATGCTGCTTTATAAGCATTTCCCTAGATCCCTCTTCCCCCCTACCTGTCCCAGCCCATGACTTAGCTCAGTGCTGGGGCCATGATAGGGCCTGGCTGAGTGGCACTGTCTTTATTGTTCTCCAGTTTTTTTTTGAGTGTGTGGACATTCTGTATGGGCAGGGCTGCTTTAAGCTTATGAAGGAGAAATAGCCCCTGAGCCACCTAGAAGAAATGTCTGGGTCTGGGTGGGAGGAAGGTCCGAACTCTGGAGACCAAAGAGGCAGCTGGGACACATGATTAATGACACTCAGGCAGAGGAATGCTATCTATGCAAGGAGTGCTGGATTGGGAGCATATATGTTTATATACACATGTATCACATATATGTGTGTACATATTTACATATGTATGTATGAGCTTTTAGAACTTAACTGCACTAAGACTTTTGGAACATCGTGTGTGTATGTGTGTGTGCACACATATAAATATAGTGCAATAAATACTTGTGGAAGGGAAAAAGAAAGAAAAGGAAGGAATTAAATGATTAGTTAATTTATGTATCAGGGTATTAATTATTTAGTTATATAACTAAATTATAAAGAATCTAGTTAATACATGTATGAGCTTTACTAGTTCAAATATATGATATTCTTTGATATATATATACATATATAATAGAGCAGAGAGGGGAAAAGAAGGGAGGGGGGAGAGGAGAGAGAGAGAATAGGGAAGGAGGGAGAGAAAGAAAAGAGAGAAAGGAAAGAGACTGAGTCACAGAGAACACATATGTGAGGTCTAGCTAAACACTATCAGAGTTACAAAAAAGTATCTCATTGTCCCTGATTGTCATGGGCCTCATATGCTAACCAAGCAGAGAAGACTTTTCTACTTTTCACTGTTTCAGAAGAACCTGCTTCTCATCTGCGTGGGTACTCCACCTAATGTCACACTTCCAATTTTGTCAATCCAACAAAAATTGATTTAAACACCTGCTGGATGAAAGACAGCATGGTAGGCACTGCAGGAAGTACAAAGACAAAAACAAAAACAACTCCCCCCCCCCCCACACACACACACAGTCTTTGACTTTAAGAAGGAGTAAGGAATATAAAGATAGTAAACACAAGAAAATTGCAGAAAGGGGAAAACATGGAGATAGGTAACCTTCATAGTACTGGGGTTACTGAAGGCATTCTATGATTGGCATGGTATTTGAGGAAGGTTATTTTGATGTCCTTTTGGAGGATGGATTGGAGAAGAAAGTTCAGAAGTGATGAGTTCATTTAAGAGGTCATAGCAAGTCTGGGGAATGGTGGCAAGGTCCTGGATGAGAGCGATCTTCATGTAAGTGAATAGAAGGGGCAAATACAAGAAATATTGTAGAACAGACAAGATTTGGCAGCTGATTACATATATGGGGGACTAGGGAGAAGAAAGGGCAGAGGATGCCTGCAAAGGTGTAAACTTTGGTGAAGGAGGTGACAAAAGGATTGAAGGTGACCAACAGAAACAGGGCAGTTTGAAAGAAGTGTTTAGGGAGAAGATTTCATTTTGGGTATGTTGCTTTTGAGATATCTATTGGACATCCAAGTGAAGATGACCAATAGGTAACAGGTGCTACTAATCTGGAGTTTAAGAGAGAGATGATGGTAAGATCAGAGCTTTAGGACTGGAAGGGACCATCAGCGACCGTCTAGTTCAACTCTCCCATTTTCCATATGAGGAAACCTAGGTGTCAGAGGCATCATTGGAACAATGTCTTCTGACTCCATGCCTATTGCTATTTCCCCAGTATCACACTTCTGGGAGTCATCTGCATAGATATGCTGATTGAATCCATTACAGCTGATGAGGTAGCCAAAATCACAGTTGTAAAGACAAAAGAAAAGAGGGCTTCAGCCAGAGACTTGTGGGATATCCACACTAAGGGGTATCCCACTCCTTAGTAATACATAGTTAAAGAATTATTAAAGACAAAGCATTTATCTTCTCATAATGGGTCTTGTTTTACTTACCTAGCCTGGTTCTTTAATGACTCCCAGTTCCATAGCTATCAAGAAACCAGGGCCAAGGGGCGGCCAGGTAGCACAGTGAGTAAGAGCACCCACTCAAGAGTCGGGATGACCTGGAGATCGAATCCCGGGCTCAGACACTTAGCACCCACCCAGAAACACCTGGACGTGTAACCTTGAGCAAGTTACTTAACCCCAATTGCTTAAAAAAAAAAAGCCAGGGCCATTTTCAAGCCAGGATGAGGCCTGGAAGAAGGATGTAAGAATGTTGAATTATATCATAGTGCAAATATATAAAATAAGCACTGTGCTATTTTTAACCCTATATTTATTATATTATATATATTATATAATATATTATATTATTTATTATATATAATATAATATATTATATAATATAATATATTATATATATTTATTATATTATATTATATTTAACCCTAGGATAGGGTTAAAGGAACAAGGAGAATATGCACTTATTATGTACCTACTGTATATCAAGAACTGTATTAAGTGCTTTATAAATATCTCATTTAATCCTCACAAGGACCTTGGAGACAGGTGCTATTATTAAACTCATTTTGCAGTTGAGGAAATTGAGGCAGGCAGAGGTTAAGTGATTTGCCCAAGGTCACTCCACTAGTAAGTGCCTGTGACCAGATTTGAACTCAGTTCTCTCTTACTCCAGGCCCAGCACTCTATCCACTGAACCACTTAGATGCCTCCAAGATTCAAATGGATGGTTCAGACAATTAGCACTAGGAACTAAGCTCAGAGAGAGAGAGTTGTGGTACTAGATGAATAAGAGAGGCTTTATAGAGGAGGAAATTGAGTTAATGACATTAACAATAACTTATGCTTGTCTAGCATTGTAAGTCTTACCAAGTGTTTCCCACAGTCTTGTGAGGAAGGTAGTGCATATGATTTGTTTCTTGAAGAAATGGGTAAGAGATAGACAGGTACACTATGAACAAAGAAGGGGAACAATTAGGCCTTTTACTTGTTTTGTACCAAGCAGTTAGTCAATAGACATTTATTAAGTGCCTACTGTGTACCAGGTACTGGGAATACAAAGAAAGGCAAAGGACAGTCCCTGTCCTTAAGGAACTCCCAATCTACTGGGGAGATTGTTATTCATAGACTCATAGAACCCGAGTCTTTCAAAATTCTACCCCCACCCAAAGTATGAATCCTGTCTAAGAGATGATTCAGTAAACATTTTGTAATGCATGGGGTCATGGGCATAGAAAAGTAAACAAAGACACAGGCCTTGCCAAGAGTTTATAATCTAATTGTGTAATACAACATATACACACGTGCATCTGACACAAGGACGGAGCGAATAGACAAAACATTCTATGGCAAGCAGCCATTTTTGCCTAAACACACCCAGTGATAGGGAACTCATTATGTGTGGAGGGCAGCCCATTTCACTTTTGCTCAGCTTGAATCATTACCAAGTTCTTTCTGATATCAAATGAAATCTGCTTCTCTGCAACTTCTATTGGTCTAGGGCTGATCAAATTAAGTCAGATCCCTACTCTATGTGATACTCCTTCAAAATCTGAAGACCACTGTCATGTCCCCTCTAAATCTTATCTTTTCTAAGTTAAATGTCCCGAACTAATCTTCCTGTGTCAAGGTTTCAAATTCCCTTGCCATCTTGGACCACCCTACCCCTACTCCCCCCTCCAGGATTCCAACATGTAAATGTCTTTCCTTAAATGCAGCACACAGGACTGAATGTGCTATTTCAGTCACTTCCTTTTAGTGGTTTAACCTGTAAAATAAGACTAGACTAGGTCACAGCTAAAGTTCCTAACATTCTTTAAATGAGACCAAGAGTCCAGGCACTGGGGAAATATCAAGAACATGGGAGCCATTCATTCATTTGTTGCAAAAAAAAAAAAACAGACCATTTCTTAGGCATGTGTTATTTGCAAATTACTGAACTTGGTGTTATTATGAATAAAAGAAGGGAGGATCTAAGTTTTCACGAAGGTCACAGCCTAACTTGGTAAAAGAGACATATAAACAGATAACAATGTTAAGAAGCAGAATATGATCAAATACAATCTCCTTTTTTTGACATTTAAACTCTTTATGAACTGGGCTCAAGCCACCTTTCACCCTTATTACACATTACCTCCTCTACATAATTCTGTGGCCAGCCACACTGGCCTTCCTGAAGTTTCTCACATATGACACACACCTCCTCTCATAACTTTGGCTGGTTGTCCTTCACACCTGGAAAGTATTCTCTCTTCACCTCTGTCTTTCAGAATTTCTATTTTATTTCAAGACCCAATTCAAGTACCTCTCTCAGAATGAGACCTTTTCTGGTTCCTGCCTACCCAGCCCAGTGCTCCAACACCACTTCCCTTACTTCCTCAATTAAGATTTTCTTATATCTGTTTTGAATATGTTTCTACTGTATATTCCTGGATATATGCACACTGTCTTCCAGTTAGACTGTGAGATGCTTGAGGGAAGAAGATTCACTGTGCCTAGCTGGCACACAGAGAGTGCTTAATAAAAGCGTGTTGATTGATTGTCTGGAAATCACTTAGCCCAGTTCACTAATTTTTTAGAAGAGGAAACTGGAGTAGATAAATCAAGTCAACACACACTAATTTAGTGCTTACCGTGAGCCAGGTACTGTGCTAGAAGTCTATAGGCAATCCCTGCTCTTAACAAGTCTCCAGGCCACTTGGGGAGACAAAGGCAAACAATTCTATACCATCCAACCATCCCTCTCTGTCTCTTTCTCTGTCTCTCTCTCTTTTTCCCTTTTTCTCTTTCTCCCTCTATATCTATATGGAGTTTGTATATACCTACTCCATATAAATATAGAGGGATAGATAGATATACACATACATGTATATATAGGATAAATTGGAGATAATAAAGGGAAAGCACATGAATGTGGGTATGGGTGTGTGGGTATGTATGTGTATGGGGGTGGTGGTGGTTAGAAAAGGCCTCTCATGGAAGGTGGGATTTTGGCTGGGTCTTGAAGGAAGCCAGAGAAGCCAGGGAGCAAAGGCGAGAAGGGAAACAATTCCAGGTAGGGAGTCAGCTTGTGAAAATGTTAGGAACTGATTAGTTAGGAGTAGTAAAGAGGGGACAGTGTCATTGTATCTCAGAGTACTTGGGACAGAGTAAGGTATAAGGAAACTGGAAAGGTCAGAGGGAACCAGCTTATGAAGGGGTTTGAATGACCAACAGATTTTCCCCAAATACAAAGCAGGCCAATGCCAGGGTTCAAACTAGAGACTCTGACTTTAACTCATTTCAGAGCCCAGTAGCTTATACACAGTAGTAGTTTAATAAATGTTGGTTGAATTGAAGTGGTCTTTCCAAGTGCTTTGCTTTATCTCCTTTAATTCCGCCCATGGGAGACTCCCTACAACTGCCCTATTTAGAATCTGCAGCATAAAACTGCAAATCTATGGACTGATCTGGTGTAGGGCATCTTCTCTGTGGTTTTCAGATAAGAACTTTCGACTTCCCCACTGTATTAATTAATGGCCTCATTAATCCACATTTAACTGTTCAATTAAATGTTTAATGTAACACTTAGAGGTGCCATCAATTACTATGTGCAAAGGGGTTCTTTGAGATCCCACACTAGAGGCTGCTTTATCCACTGGAGCTCTCACTGTCCCTCAATAGGCCAAGTCATCCTGGCTCACTCTATTCAGGCTAGGTGCCTTCAAGTTCAGACTTCTCTGATCAGGGATTAAATCAGCCTGTCAGAAAAGAATGGAATTAAAAACTGTGCCGTAATGAGTCATGCCCTCCCAAATGCCACTCATTAATTGTAGGTGCTACATGACATGAATGTGCTAGAGGATGGCAAATATAATATTGTGAATGCTTTCTTTTCCCGGAATTACACCAGAGAGAGAGAAAAAATGAGCTCACTGGAGGTTACTGAAAACACATGCCAGCTTGATTGCCCCAGCAGAGGTAAGAGCCCTGAAGAGGACTGCGTTCCTTCCTGGGCCTCTGCAAAGGCAGTCGCATTCTCCATCCAACAAACTGCAACCTGACCTAGGCATTCACTGAGCCAGCAGCACTGAGAGGTGCACAGTTCCAGCTCCTCCTCCCCATCCTCATCCTACCCTGCTCCACCCTTTCAGCCCCATTAGTATTCAAACCAGAAGAGTAACATTTGCTTCTCCAGGGGCAGTTACCTTAGGAGGCCCATCCATTAATGCTGGCAAAATAGTCTCCTTGGATAAAATGTCAGATGCTGATGACATGTTGGGGGGAAATGAGATGAGAGAAAAGTAAGCAAGGCCCACATCACAGCTGTGAATGTGAACACACACACACAGAGTCTGGCAAAATTCCATTTCTGAAAAGTGGCACTTAGCCAAATAACCTTTTTTCATTTTAGACTAAGTGATGTCAAATAACTTACTTGTCTGAATATTCCATTTTTTTTCACCTAGGTGCTAGAAGAGATATTAGAGGTCATCTGGTTCAACCATTTTCCAATTGAAGAGATTGAGGATTATGGAGCTGAGATCCCATGTATCACTAATATTCAAATCTGGGTTCCAGCAGAGTTGCTTGGGTGGGGTGTGGGGTAGAGAGGGATGGTAAGGGAGGAGGGATAGTCGAAACTAAGACATATTGTGACTGAGGAAGTGACTGCTGCTGTTTTTGGTTGGTTGGTAGAGAAGATTGGCCAGAATTGAGCTATGCTCTGGCAGTGCCTGCTAGGGCACTGGTAAAAGTTATAGGGAGATTTGACAAAACTTTCTAATAACTAGAGTGGTCCCCAAATAGGATAGATTGCCATGGGGAGTTATTACTATGCTGTAAGAAAAAAACAAATGTGATAGAGAAGTGCGCAAAGATTTACATGAACTGACACAAAGTGAAGTAAACAGGTAAACAATATACACAGTGATTACAATAATGTAAATCTTATGTAAAATGGAAAGTACAACCACTACAAAACAATACAAATCAATGCTGAAAAACTACAAAGAACAAGTTTGGTCCCAAAAAAGACAAATGAGAGGACACCTGCCCCTCCTCTGTAGAGCTGAGAGGGTCTATAGGTGTAGAACATTGCATATAATGCCAGATTTTTTTCAATGTATTGATTAGTTTTGCTCGTTTTTTCTCTCTCTTTAAAAAATCTTTTTTTTTAAATAAGGAATGGATCTCTAGGAAGTGGAAAAGGAAGGATATAATGGAAATCTAAGTGATGTAAGAACAAAAATTTTCAGTAAAATATGCATATTTTTAAAAAAAAGTTATAGGGGACTTTGAGTTCAATATAGTAGAGAAGTTGTCAAACAATTAAAATGGTCCCACAACTGAATAGATTGTGTTGGGGTGGGGAAAGAGGGTAGTGAGGTTTTCATCCTTGCCAGTACTGAAGTTCAGGTTGGATGACCAATTACTGGGATTGTTATAGAAGACATTCGGGCTTCAGATTAAGGTTGGACTACATGACCTCAAAGATTCCTTCCAACTCAAAGTTTCTATGACTCCATAAGATCCCTGAATGTTCTCCTTATCTTCTTATATGTTAGCCATAAAAGGCTAGTGAAACAGACAAATGGATCACTATAATGTAAGCTCCTTGAGGGCAGGGACCACTCATTCTTGACTTTGCGTCCCCAGAGGCTTGAACAGTATGTGGGACTGCACAGGAGCCTAATAAATGCTTGTTGAATGAATGTGTGATGGAATCTTTGAAGGTGCTGAAATCAACTATCAACCCAACAAGCAAATTCACCATGCAAGTTTCATTGGCACAATAATGGCAGGGGTGAAGAAAAGGGGTAAGACAGGACACAAAACTCAGCATTATGTAATATCTGAAGCACTCTTCCCACCTTTATAAAGATTTTCATTCACATAAAAGAAAATACTCATTGCTCAATTTATAGTTACAAGAGTCTGCAAACATTTCTGCAGACACTCACTGTCGCATTTAGTAGAGGTGAATTCCATCCCAAGTGTTTGATGGGGGTTTACAGTGACCCACCATCTCTAGTTAAACTGGTCTGCATCCTTTGAAAAGCAAGGAGTAATACTGCCAATGCACAGGACTTCCCACACAAATCAGAAGGCTGGCTAATAAAACTACCTCGATTGCTTGTACAATAATGAGATCCCCAAGGATCTCCTGGCAACACCGCACTGAATGGACTCCAGTTTGATTGCTTAGTTGTGGCAGGACAGATATTTCCCACAAACACACTCAAAAATGATGGGTGATAGAAGTGAATGATTTGGGTGAGTGGGGGCAATCATGGAAGAGGGAAAGAGAGGTAGCACTTCCGAATGTATGTTTGTGGCAGAGATCTCAATATAAGCAGTGCCTGCTTATGAAATTGGATATGATTATAAAGGTTTCTGCCCTAGGCTGTGGATCTGCTCCCTGGGCTTCCCAGGAATCAACCCCCTCCTTCTCCTAACTGACTTGGGTCCTTTTGGCCCTGCAGAGGCAGTGGATAGAACCTGGAGTTAGGAAGACTTGGGCTGGAAACCCATAAGAGACACTTACTAGCTGTGTTATCTGGAGCTTCCTCATCTGCGGAATGGGTTACAATAACGAAGCCTACCTTACAAGGCTGTGGTGAAGATCTAATCACATATGCACAGCACATTACAAACTATAAAGCATTACGTTGTTATATGTTACTATTATTGTTATCCTTACACCACCATAATCATCTACACCTAGCACAGTGCCTGATAAACAGTAGGTGCTTAATAAAAGTTTATTGACCAATCTCTATCACCATTATTATGGATTTCTATACTATTGCTGGATTAAAGAGACAACTGGGATTCTACATATTACCGAAATGATAGTCTGCCTCACTCCTGGTATTGTCTTGTCTTACTTCAATGTAGCTTAACCAAATGTACTGCTAGCTGCCATAATCTTTACATTTAAACACTATACATTTCTCCTCAACTGAATAAACATTCTAGAATTTCTTGTATGTCCCTTTGGAAGATGATTCATCTCCTTTCTTGATAAATATGATATTACAAGGAAATTGTGGAATTATAAATAGTCAATCACTTGATAAATATTAAGTGCCTACTATATGCCAGGTGGGCAGCTAGGTGGTACAGTGGAAAGCACTGGGCCTGGAGTCAGGAAGATTCCTCTTTCTGAGTTTCAATTATTAGTTTATTAGCTGTGTGACCCTGGGCAAGTGGCTTAACCCTGTTTGCCTCAGTTCCTCATCTGTAAAATGAGCTGGAGAAGGAAATGGGAAATCATTCCAGTATCTTTGTCAAGAAAACTCCCAAAGCGGAGTGGTGAAGAGTCAGATATGACTGAAAAATGACTGAACAATATTCCAGGTACTATTTTAAGTGCCAGAGATACAAAGAAAGACAATAGTTCCTGTCCTCAAGAAGCTCACAGTCTAATGACGGAGACAATATGCAAAATATTATGAACAAACTAAATAGGAAATAATCAATAGGAAAAAAAGCACTAGAATGAAGGGGGATTGGGAAAAGTCTGCTGGAGAAGTTTGCTGGGACTTGAAGAAGGCCATGAAAGGCAGGAGGCAGAAATGAAGAGGGAGAACATTCCAGGCATGAGGGAGAGTCAGAGAACATTCCATCAACCCCTGTCCTGTCCCCCTAACTGCTTTGTGTTTGCTTTGTATATGTTTCATATTTGTTAGTAATCTTAGATAGTCCTATTTTTTTCATTTATGAAAGTACCTGAGGTCCTGAGAAGAAACAAAAAGGGCTGCCAAATATCAAAGAGTCAATTTGTGCTAGAGATGGACCCACCACTGATTTTTCCTAATTCTCAAATGAGCATTTTGTTTTGTTTTTGATTTTTAACTACACCATGCTGACATTGGAGACAATTCACCCTTTAGGGTTTTCTGAAGTAGAACAGAGGATATTTAATATTGGTCATTCCTATTGGAAAAATGGAAAAGAGAGAGAACCAGACAGCTAAGTTCTCTGCCTTCATATAAAACAAAAGATGACTTACACACACACACACACACACACACACACACACACACACACAAACCTAGCTTCTAATCAGTGGAGGATGGATTATAAAATCAATGAGTTTAGTAGCTTAGAGAACAGGATTGATGAAATTGAGATTATAGTTATATCACTGATTAGGTAGGTTGGCTTCATATTCTTCCCCAGCTATGGACAGCACCCTTGACCCTGGCTAGGCATCTTGAATGTATTTGTCATAGATCAGAAGGAGGAATGGATAACAGTCTGTAGACTAGGTCAGGGTAACTACCCCCACTACTAGGATGTTTTTATTTTCACCGACGAAGCAGTATTTCACTGAATTATTTCAATTATAATGAACATAAAGTTCAGTAATACAATTAGCCTACGACAGTGTTAGAATACATTAACCAGTCATATCTCTAGTGGCTTTACTTCTAGTGGGATAAGAGTTTTAGCTTGAAATAGCCCTAGGCAATACATTATGAAGCCTTCCAAAAGGCAGAGAAGAAAGGTAGCAAAGCCTAGAACTTTCCTAAGATCAAATACTATGTCTTGGGATGGGTTACTATGAGACCCTGGACATCTATTGAATTGGACATAAAAACTAGTACATTATCCACACTGCTGGGATAGTCCCTAGCATGCTCTCTACTCAGGAAATTTGGACCTTAATTCCAGGTCTAGCCCTAGAGCTTATATGACCTTGGTCAAGTCACTTCATTTATTTAAACCTCAGTTTCCTCATTTGCAAAATGAAGGAATTGGGCTAGAAGGCATCTAAATTCCCTGCTATATCTAAAATTCTAATATTCTAATTTTTCTTCTCTCTCTCTCTCGGCTCTGGATAGATATTTAAATGTTGACAAGATCTATTGGGACATTTGCCAGATAAACACACACAAAATGCAGTTTTCTAGAAGTGGCCAACTTGCAATAAACCTGATTGGGAAAAGAAATGGACAATTAATTTTAAGCAAACAATAAAAATATAAGAAAATTAAAGATGTGAGGAAGCTAATAATGACAATGATGAGGGCTGGCTCTGCCTTTATTAGTCTCTTTTGTGTTTCTTTATGAAACATCTATTATCAGCGAACAGGCTGATTATTCTCTCATAATTACTTCATACGGAATAATTAAATAAAATGCAGACAATAATCTTTTATAGACAATTACAAAGAGAAACATTTTTTGTATGTGTGGGAAGAAAAGAAGGGAGGGGTACTGGGTGACAAGGCTGTTTCAGTTTCTTCATTTTTGAGCTTTCGCTGTAATTCACCAAACAATCTTTGGCCATTCTCAAGTCACTGATTTAAAGGTTGGTCATCTGCATCACTGTACTACAAACCCAGCTTGGGAGTCAGGATATGTGGGCACCACAGAACAGAAGGAGCCATCATGAGAAAATAGCAACAGCTTTGGTACTTTCAATATCATTCCTTCTTCCTGAGGCTCAGAGTCCTCTCTAGACTGTGTCCTTCTACTGGCCCCTCTCCATAACCTCTTATATCTTCCACATCTTTCCTCTCCATCCCTAGGCCCTCTATGACCTACCTGATCCTCTAATATATCTCTAATCTTATGTCCTTCTACTTTTCTGAGACAACTGGTAGGTAGAGTCCTGAGCCTGGAGTCAGGAAATACCAGATTTCAAATCTGGCCTCAGACATTTACTTTCTATGAGACCCGAAACAAGTCACTTAGCCTCTATCTGCCTCAGTTTCTTCAAATGTAAAATGAGGCTAACAATAGCACAGAGTTGTTATGAGAATTAAATGAGAAAATACTTGTAAGAAGTGTTTAGTACAGTACATGACACTTATAGATGCTATAGAAATGCTTGTTCCCTTCTCCTGTAGTAGAAATCCCTCCAGCTACACAGGCAGAGTATCCCTACCTCTATTACGTTACTCATAGTGTCTCTACCTGTTCCACGTCTTGCTCTGTGTACCTCTCCTCTCCCCTGCCCCTCAACACACAAAATAGCATGTTATCTATTTTGATTATTGGAATCTTGCCCACCTTTCAGAAACAAGTCCAAGCCTCCTCCACCTTTGGAACTATACTGTTTCCCCCTCCTATTACCACCCTAACTGACATTCCTCTATTAATTGCTCATTTGGTACTTATTACAAAGTGCTTTGTATTGCTAGTTATCTTGTCATGCCTATAAGCCTAATCTCTCTAGTGACATGTAGCACTCTTCTCATGCCAAAGGATGCACATAACCACTGATGATGCTAATGTTCTCTGCACCAAGGATAGTCTCCACATCCACCATCCTTCCCTATATACCATCAATATGTCTACTCCCCAGCACCCTAACTATCTACATGGAGATGATACTACCGACATCAATGGTAGCACCTAATATTGATGCTTATTTACAAAAGTTTGGTAGCCTAAAATTGCCCTAAGAATTTTGGGATAGAGGGACACCCCACTGTATACACAGACACACACACAGGCATGCATGCACAATTCACTTGGTCAATTAAATTATAATCAATTATAATTATAATAATCAATTACTTCCTGACCCTCACCCTGCCCCAACAACAGCAAGGAGGGAATTTTTCAAAGTGAAACCATCTCTTTACTTCCTAATCTCATAGCATCCCAATCTCCTGCCAATGGTGATTATCCCTCAATCCTCTGAACTAATAGTAATTATGGTTTAGACCACTCTCTGGGTAATTAATCACAAATGTCCTTGTAACATCTCAAGAAAGTTAGAATTATTCTAGAATGTTAGCATTGGAATGGACTTTTGAGATCAACTTACCCAAACCTCTCATTTTACAAAGAAGGAAATTGAGGCTCATATAGGTAAAATGTATTACTGAGGAATACATAGCTATTTGGTGGTAAAGATTAGATTAGAACCCAGGTTTTGTAAAGTCCAATCTAATGACTGTCTTACCTTGTACACTTTAATTCTTGTGTGATTATTTAATTTTCTAAGTGTTTATTTCTTCTTTCTAATTGCATTATAAACTCTCTGAGAACGGGGACTATTTCCTTTCCTTTTATTCTTTGTCCCTCATTGTGCTGAGCACAGAAAGGGTGCTCATTAAAAACCAAACTAAAAACAAAACAACAACAACAACAAAAACACAACCTAGTTCACGATGGTTAGGATGCCTAATTCTCACTTGTAACAGTGAATAAGATATTCCATGGGATGAATGTGGAATGCTCAGATGGTGATCATGTGACTGCCCAAAAAACCTACGGCAATCTAAGGCTTCGGTCATAGAAGTAGTGTTCAAATCAAGGAAAGCAAGAGCCCCATTGTACTCTGATCAGATAACATTCTGGTTTGTTTCTGGATACCACATCTTAAGAGAAACACTGGAAAACTGAAGTTGTCCAGAAGGGAACAATCAGAATGATGTAGTCTAGGGAAGTAATCATAAGAAATAGCTATAGGGGGTGGCTAGGTGGTGCAATGAATAGAGCACCAGCCTTGGAGTCAGGAGGACCTGAGTTCAAATCCAGCCTCAGACACTTAACACAAAAACTAATCATGTGACCTTGGGCAAGTCACTTAACCCCAATTGCCCTATCTTCCCCTCCCCTCCAGAAAGCAAGAAAGAAAGCAAGAAAGAAAGAAAGAAAGAAAGCAAGAAAGCAAGAAAGAAAGAAAGCAAGCAAGAAAGCAAGAAAGAAAGAAAGAAAGAAAGAAAGAAAGAAAGAAAGAAAGAAAGAAAGAAAGGAGGAAGGAAAGAAGGAAAGAAAGAAAGAAAGAAAGAAAGAAAGAAAGAAAGAAAGAAAGAAAGAAAGAAAG
>NW_027185712.1:1822713-1823993 GCF_028583685.1 Petaurus breviceps papuanus
AAGAAAGAAAGAAAGAAAGAAAGAAAGAAAGAAAGAAAGAAAGAAAGGAAGGAAGGAAGGAAGGAAGGAAGGAAGGAAGGAAGGAAGGAAGGAAGGAAGGAAGGAAGGAAGGAAGGAACAAAGAAAGAAGACATAGGAATTGAAAATACTTTGCCTGAATATACTTGGGGAGAGGAGAGGCTATGGAAGTTTTCCTTAAGTATCTCTAGTGCCTTTAGGTCGAAAGGAGAGAGATTGGTTTTGTATTGCTTTGGAGGGAAAACTAGAGCCAACGGTTGAAAGTTAGGCTGAAGGAGATTTTAAATTCCTAGTGTTAATATGTTTTTCCAACTCTAAAATCTTATGATACTATGATTAACATAGCAGATTCAACAAAAACATTAAACACTAACTGTGTACAAGACTTTATACAGGGCACTGGAAGAGCACAATTGATAACTGTTTTTTACACTGAACCTACAATTTCAACCATATCCTGAGAATAGTTTTAAGTCTGTAGCACATAATTTTATTCTCTGACAATCTCTGCACACCTGCCCCTTTGCTACTCAGTCCAGAGACCCAGCTTCGGAATTAACTCTTTCATCTTCAGACTCCTTTGCTGAAGACCCACTGTCTTAATTGGTGAATGCTTCATATGGCTCACCAGATAAGGCAAGGCCATCTCCACCCATATTTTACTTTGTTCCATGCACATATCTCATTCTATTCACTTTGCCACTGTGACTGTGCATCCTCAGTACTGGGGAAGGAAGGAGGGAGATATAACATTATAAAACAATGTTTATTTAGCACTTACTATGTGCCAGGCACTGTGCTAAGTGCTTTATAAATATGATCTCATTTGATCCTTATGACAATCCTGGGAAGGTGGTACATTTATTATTCCTATATTGCAATTGAGGAAACTGAGGCAGGTAGAGGTTAAGTAACTTGCCTAAGGTCACACAATTGCTAAGTGTAACTTCCTCCTCCCTCCTCCTAATGCCCACATTGCTGTTCTGGAAATATAATCAAATCAATATTGTCATTGTTATTGGAATGGGTGTGTCAATCAAGTCTTTTAGGAACTTTCCAAATCATGTATCCCTAGCTTCCATTCCCCTTTATGTCATATTGTCTCCCCCAATTAGAATGTAAGATACTTGAAGACAGAAACTGTCTTTACTTGTGAATTTGTGTCCTTAGTACCTAGCACAGTTAATGGCACATAATAAATATTTTAAAAATATTCTTCCTTCCTTCCTTCCTTCCTTCCTTCCTTCCTTCCTTCCTTCCTT
>NW_027185712.1:1824003-1856503 GCF_028583685.1 Petaurus breviceps papuanus
TTCCTTCCTTCCTTCCTTCCTTCCTTCCTTCCTTCCTTCCTTCCTTCCTTTCCTCCGTCCCTCCCTCCCTTCCTCTCTCTCGTTATTCATTTATGTATTCATGTATTATGTATTCATTCATTCACGTATTGCAGGGATAAAGAACAAATGTGCCAGTTGGAGCTGTCCAAATATAGGATAGGCTGCTTTATCAGGTAGTGGGTTTCCTGTCATTGGAAGTATTCAGTTAGAAGCTAAATGAACACGTCTGGGATATTGTAGGAAAGTGCTTAAGCATTTTTTTTCTTGTGGACCCTTTTAGCAATCTGATGAAGTCTATGGACTCCTTATCAGGATTAAGTTTCTAATATAAATTTATAGTATTACAAAGGAAATCCAAGATTATTGAAAATAAACATGAATATTTTTTATCCCATCAAAATTCTTAATACTCCCCTGAAATCTCTGTCCATGGACCCCAGTCTAAGAACCCCTGCAATGATTATGGACGGAATATACAGCCTCCAAGTTACTTTCCAATACTAACATTAAAGGGGGCTGAGGAGGGGGAGGAAGATTGGATGAGGAGTCTCATAACTCTCTTGGCTCCAACTGCCATCTCTGATGTTGCCAATTCCTCTTTAGAAACATCAGTAGAATCTGAACTTTTATCCTCCTTTTCAGAACCAAATCCATGTCTCATCCTCCTGTATGGTTGGAGGATAGAGTAGGTGGAAACAAGTAGGAGAGTCATGAGAAAAACAAGGGAAAACGAGTTTGAGACCAGAGAAGGGGGGCACCAAGTAACCAATCTTTGCTTCCCATCTGCCCCTCCTCTTCCCCCGCCTGAGAGAGAGAACGTAGGGAAAAAAGCAAAAACAAGACCAGGAAACCTCCCAAACCATTTCTCTGCCAGAGAACAGCAGAAGCCAAGGGAACGGCATTTGCATCCGCACTGTCTCAGCAGCCTTGGGCCCCACGTCCGTGGCATTTAGGAAGCACCAGCAGCGGAAGAGCTTGGCTCATGGGAGGTTTCCAGAGCTCCAGATGAATGCCCTCCTCTTCACAGAGAAGTGTTGGGTGAAGTTTTTTGAGGACCTGAAGTTGAACAAAAAGCCTTGCTTTCCTTCTGCTACAGGGCAGAGGTTCTCTCAGGGTGTATTGTAATCTATGATTCAACCCTCCTGATATGAAGCCCACTGTGATCCAGGATAGGATTCCTGGTCATGTTCTCTGCAGAGACACAGGGATATTCATCCACCTACCCAAGGTCACCAGGACTAAGGTCAGGCCTCTCTTCTCATTATGACCCTTCCTCATTTTGTTGTCTCCCTGCCCCTAATGACAATAACTTGAGTTGACACTTGATAGACCCTGGAAGTGACCTAGCACTAAAGAGTTTTGAGAAGGAGCTCAGTCTTCGATTGTGGGGGAGGGAGAATTCCTCCTGCCTTTTCAACTTTACCTTGCCATAAATTCAAAACCCTTCAAAGGATATGCCTGGAATTTTAGGTTCAATGTAAAAATAGTACAAGCTGGCCCTTCGCAATTCCCAGGACAGTACTTAATACATGGTTGGAACTTAATAAACGTTTGCTGAATCATAACCTCTGTGATGATCATTTTATCATCAGATTTTAGAGTTGTAAGAGAAATACAAGTGAAGAGTTTAGAGAGCTGACCTTAGAGTCCAGGAAGAACTGGGCTTAAGCCCTGGCTCTGCCATGTGATACAGGGAATAGAACACTGGTTCTAGAATTTGAATACCTGTGTGACCTAGGATAATTCACTTTCACTCGCTGGCCTCAGTTTCCTCATCTGTAAAATTATAGGATTGGACTAAATGGCCTCTAAGGTCCTTCCAGCTCTGGTTCAATGATCTTATAGCTGTGTGACCATGGAAAAGTTGCTTACCTTCCCTGTGCCCAAGACACCCTTCTAAGACTATAAGTTATGGAGGAATTTCCACACCAGAAGCTCTCAATATTAAGGAAATCACAAATCCACAATCACAATTTGTGAAGGAAATCACAAATCCCCTCAATGTACTCCCTCCCTATCTCTACCAAAGCAGTCAAAGATAATTGGATCTAATATTTTCATTTTGTAAGTAAAGAAACCAAGGTCTATAGAAGGGAAGAATGAATAAATGTATAAGTGAAAAACCATATATCAGATATGCCAAACACTGTTCTAAGTCCTGGGAATATAAATAGAAAAAGATCAATGCTCCCTCTATTAAGGAGCCCCACACTCTAATTGAGAAAGACAGCATGCAAAAAAAGGAAAGTAAAAGAAAAATCTCAGAGGGAAAGTCAAAAGTGTAGGACATCCCACGAGTGGCAGCTCCTCTCCATTGCCCTGGGATCTTACAGGGACTTGCCTATGGAGGCACAGGTAGTAATGATGGGGCCAGGGCATAAATCCAGTTATCACAACTCCTAATCTCGGAATCTCCCTGCCATGCTACAGATGCCAATAATCATTTGATTTGAAGTGAATTAAAAGAAAAAAACAAAGAAAACTGTAATTTTTTGCCTGTATGTGTGGATGAGATGGAGTCATACAGCAGATGATAGGTAGATTTGTAGCGAATGTCTGGCTGTCCCCGAAAGATGCTGATTAATGGAGAGGTGTCATCTTGGAGGGATGTTTTTAATGGTGCTGTCACAGAAGATCAGTCTTCAGCCCTGTCCTGCTCAACTTTTATCAACAACTTGGATGAAAACACAGAAGGGGTCCTTATCAAATTTCTGGGTGAGACAAAGCTGGGAGGAATAGTTAATATGTTGGATGCCTGGAACTTGGAATTTACATGCTATTGATAGTTCAGAATGCTGGTCCCAAACCAACAAGATGAAATTTAAAAGCCACAAATGCAAAACCTCAAATTTATACTCAAAAATTAAATTGCAGAAGAAAAGGATGGGGGCAGGCCTGATGACAGCAGTTATTGTAAAAAAAAAAAAAACTTCAGAGTTTTAGTTGGTCATAGGCTGAACAGTAGCCAGCAGTGGGATATGGCAAAAGAAAGAGAAAAGAAAGAAGGAAGGAAGGAAGGAAGGAAGGAAGGAAGGAAGGAAGGAAGGAAGGAAGGAAGGAAGGAAGGAAGGAAGGAAGGAGAAAAAACCTAAGGAAGTCTGAGGCTAAGGCTTTATTATTGGAACATATTGGAACATATTATTGGAACATAATGACCAGACCTCAAGAGTAAGACAACAGTCCTATTTTACACCAAACTGATACGACCACCCTTAGAGTGCTCTGTTCTGTTCTGGGTATCACTCTTTAAGTAGGACACTATTGAGGCACCATCCCAAAATAGTCGGGAGAGAAAAGTGGTTTAAAAAAAATTAAATAGGACAGAAGAGTAGATTAGAGCTGTTCTGCTTGACCCCAAGAGGTAGAAAAAGGAAATTTTATTGAGAAAAATTTGCTTCAATATAAATAAAAGCTTTCTAAAAATCAGAGCTGTCCAAATATGGAAGGTGCTACCTCATGAGGTAGCAGTTTCCCTGTCAAAGTCTTCACAGGGAGGTTGGATAACCACTTGCCAAGAATGGTGTAGATGTTAATGGCTTTAGGAAGGGATTGGAAGAGAGGACCTTGAAGGTCCTTTCCTGTTGGGTGATTTTATGATTCAATGGTCATCTTGCCACAGGGTTCCAAAGGAACTATGACTGCTGAAAGAAGTGGCAGATGAGATTATGTGTCATTGTTAGTGGTCTCTGAATCTGAAAGGCTGTGGAAATGAAAGAAGTATCCTGGGAAAGGAGAAGGAAAGAAGGAACAAGTATTTATTAAGCACCTACTGTGTGCTAGGCACTGTGCTAAGCATCTTACAAGTATTATTTCATTTAATCTTCACAGCAACCCTGGGAGTTAGGTGCTATTATGACCCCCATATTGGAAGACAAAAGTTAAATGGCTTCCCAGGGTCACACAGCTGGGTGTCTGAGGCCAGATCTGAACTCAGATCTTCCTGACAAAATCATTCTAGTCCTACTGTCCTTAGAACTGTGATGAGTGTACTCAGTACCCTCTGCTCAGACTACATGAAATACTATGTCCAGTTCCAGGTGCTACATTTTAGGAAGCATATGGATTATTAAAGAATGTCTAAAGGAAGACAGGAAGGATGGTGACATGCCTTGAGTTAATGTCATAAGAAAACTGGCTGACAGAACCAAGGATTTTTTTGGAGGGGGGGAGGCAAGGCAATTGGGGTTAAGTGACTTGCCCAAGGTCACACAGCTAGTTAAGTGTCAAGTGTCTAAGGCTGGATTTGAACTCAGGTCCTACTGACTTCAGGGCTGGTCCTCTATTCATTGTGCCACCTAGCTGCCCCAGCAAGGATGTTTTGCCTGGTGAAGGGGAGACTTAAAGGTGATATGTCCAACTACTCTCTTCAAGTATTTGAAAGGCTATCCCATAGCAGCAGGAAGAGAATACCCAACAGGAAGCAACAGATAAAGCTGCAAAGGTGAAACTTTAGACGATGGCAGGAAGAACTTCCTAACATCTAAAGTTGTCTAAAAATGTTGAGGGGAATGGTAGCTTTCCCTTTCTTAGAGAGCTCCAAGAAAAAATCTTCTAGGAACTATGAGGGAATATGTCAGGAGCCTCTGTATTTTTAGGTAAAGACATCATACTTCATAGTTCAGAGGTTTATGTAGATAGTTGTTAGACACTTTGTATCTGCCCATGGCCACTGATTTCCCATTGTCCTGCTGCATACACACACACACACATATGCACGTGTGTATGTGTATGTAAGTATAGTTTCTTCAACTTGTCATATATTTGTTTATTTTGTTTACACAGACAAAAATTGCTTTGTTGGATCTCTGATATCACTGGTGAACATACTTCCTACCCAAGTATAGATTGGAATCCATCCATGCCTTCTCCTCCTGTACAATTCTTGTTCACACTCTTCTATAAATCCTTCATAAAAGATCTGCTTAGTGCACTAAAAGCCATGCTTTGGGTCTTATACGGTTTTATGGTACCATAGCAACACTCAGGATACAGACCACTCAAATCCCTATCTTGTCATATATATCTTGGATGATGACCATAATGTCACATTTTATGTGTATGAAAACACATTAAAATAATTTGTAACATACACATTAATATGAAGAGAGAGT
The DNA here is from genome assembly GCF_028583685.1 of Petaurus breviceps papuanus. Classification (NCBI taxonomy): domain Eukaryota; kingdom Metazoa; phylum Chordata; class Mammalia; order Diprotodontia; family Petauridae; genus Petaurus; species Petaurus breviceps. Next base: position 1,829,136 of record NW_027185712.1, read on the forward strand.
GAGGAAGGAAGGAGGGAAAGAAGGAAAGAGAAAGGAAAATAGGACTGTAAGATTCATGTATCTGGCAACATAAGATCTTGTGATATAGCAAGGGGAGAACAAATTTAGGTAAGTATTAGGAGCTATTTATTTTTTTCTCTACTGATAGCCATGTGATCTTGGACAAGTCACCGAACTCTTTCACTTATGCAATGAAAGAATTGGCCTCTGATCTCTCAGGTCCTTTTCAGGGCTCTCATCTGAGGATTCTGACTGAATAAGGAAAGTTCTTTGAGCAGCCAAAATTGACATCACAAGTCTATGTATTGAAGCCTATGTATTCACTTACAGGGGAAGCCCTCAGGTTGTTATACTCAGAAACCAATTATCCTCATATTAGACACAACTCAACAAACTTTGTTTTTCAATCCCAGAGCAGAAGACAAAATGAGGGACTTTCACTCTATGGCCTCCAAGGTCCCTCCCAGTTCTAAATCTATAATATTATGACCCTCAGTTAGATGGCAGGGTATGGAGGTGTGGGAGTGGGGAAAACTACTGGAGAGAAACACACAGAAAGAGAAAAGCAGACATTTAAACAATAAAATACAATCATTCTTGTTATTGAAAGAACCCTGAAAGAACAGCAATCATAAAACAAACAGCCCTCATAGCCTCAAAAGGCTACAGGGGGTTATCATGGGAAAGAACTTTGGAAACCTGAAGTCACCATGTATAAATCTGAGCTCTCTTCATTGCATTTTCTCCTACCCGTGATGTCATCTACATAGTAAGTAGTGTGGCACCTTTTCTTCAGTTCATAGTTGGTGAGTTTCTTGAGACATTAAGAAGTGACTTGCTCATTGGTGACACAACCATTAGGTGTTAGATGTGAGACTTAAGCCCACCTGCCTGACTTGGAAGTCAGATGTTGACCCATTAGTCCTCCTGCTTCTCCTCATGGTTACTTAATGTCATCATTATTGTACGTAATGCTTTCTCATCCTGTGCCATTCTCATTTTTGCCCCCTCTAAATCCTTTATCAAAGATCTGCCTAATGCACTAGAAGCCATGTTCTGGGTCATTATGATCATAATTACTAATAATCATCACAATAATAAAAGAATAATCTAGATTTCTGAAAAAAGTTTATTACTCTAATTAATGATGTATATTTTAGAAAGATTTTCATCTCAAATGAAAAGTATTCTAAAATTCACCCATGAAGAATAGCTCCTCCCTCCCATAATTCTATATTCTCTGTATACTTATGCTTCTATACATACTGCATATGTTATTTTAAAATTTATTCAAAAAGCAAAATACAGGAGCAATAAGTAAAAACAAGCCCTTACTTTAGGAATAATCTTTATATTTAATTTGTTTTAATTTCTCCTTAAGAGAACACTCTTTTCCAGTAAAGTAGATCAATACAGTTTTTCCTTAATTGGAGAACCAGTAAATTCTCAGCAATAAAGACTCAAAGCTGGATGGGTGGGAAAATGTCTTTTTATCCTCTTGCTTCTTACAGAAACCCTTCCAGTAGCTTTTACTTGGTTAATTTCCTCCACTATTATGCAAATTACTTCTGTAACTTTTCTGCTTAGTTTTTTTTTTTTTTACTCATCAGTACAATGTTTATTTTCACAGGCTAACATATTACTTTCAGAACTGACCCCCAACCTACACAGATCAGAACTACATGTGTTTTAAGGGGTGGCAAAAATAAAAAATCTGCAAAAATATCTTCCATACTGATGTCTGAAATTCTGCCAGTAACCATCCATTCCTTTGGGAGGTAAGCAATGCCCTCTCCCTCTGGGGCCCTCTTTTAAAATGCAAATATACCTGGAAAAGGCAACAAATTAAGCCTCAAATCAAGCAACACAACAAGCATTTGTTAAGTGCCTGTTGTGTACCAGGCCCTGTGCTGCATGTTGTGGATGCAAGTACAAAGAATGAAACAATCCCAACTCTTAAGTGATCTTCAAATATTGTGAAGGAGCAATGCTTAAAGGAGAGAAAAGGACAAGGAATCTGATGATGGGCAAGCCAAAGACAATCTCTCACGACTTCACAATTTTACTAATGAAAGTTGTAGCATTTCTATGAAAGTTAAGGAATTGAGATTTCTCAGCAACTCTTACAGTGGTTAGTTAAAGATTCCTAGTTATTATGAATTACCTATAGTTGCTGTCCCTAGAAGGATTCCTTTTGCTGGTGCCTTATACCTTATACTTTATGCTGGATCCTTATACCATGGTAGCATAAACATGGCAACTATTTACTTTGCATAAAACACTTGAAGAAGCAGTAATATACCACCTATCAGTAAGTTTTAAATAAACATATTTGATTTAAAAAACAAAATAGTGATTAGTTTTCATTTCTAGTTGTAAACTACGAAATAGCCCAAAGTTTAAAAAAGTAAAAAAAGACTTCTAAGTACAAAGTATATATTGTCACCTATCATAAACTGTGATAAACCTCATAAACCTTTTTACTTATTCATTTTACTCTTCATCTGACTGCATTTCTGAGCATTTTTTACAGTTTTGTCTGTATTGTGTTTAGTCAGGAGACTCCTATTAAGTGCACCTTTAATACTCCTTTTCTCCATATTAGAAGCATTTGTGTCTTAACCAGTTTTCTCCAATTCTCCCAGCTAAATTTATCTCTCTCACTTTCCAAAATGACTAGCTCAGCTTTCTACTCTCTACTCCCTTTTTGAGTTACTTGGAAATGTACTAAACTATACATAGTAATGGGGTGGCTAGGAAGCACAGTGGCAGAGCACTGGCGATGGAGTCAGAAAGACCTGAGTTCAAATCCGACCTCAGACACTTAACACTTACTAGCCGTGTGACTTTGGGCAAGTCACTTAACCCTAATTGCCCTGCCTTCACCCCTGCAAAACCAAAAAAACAAAAAAACCAAACAAACCCCTATACATAGTGAGCATATTTTCTTTTCTTTTTTGGGGGGGGCACTTCTTTCTTTCATCCTTCACTTCTGTGTAGAGTGAGGTAGAATGATTTTATACAGATGTGAAGGACAATGTAAAAGAAGTGCCCCCACCAAAACAAAAATAATCATTCTACCTCACTCTAAGTGAATATTTGAAAAGGCCTTAGCCTAAAAAGGCCAGGGTCTCCCATTGCATCCTAGGTCTTCTCCAATTATCCTGACAAATACCTGGCCACTAGATCCAGATGGCTCTGGAGGAGAAAGTGAGTCTGACAACCTTGCCCAGCCCTCCCTCACTCAAATAAAAGTCAACTGGAAGTCATGTCATCATTGGTCCTCTTCGAAAACAAAGGACAAACACAACAACAACAACACTTCTATATATCGGCATTTCCCAATCTATTGTTTTTTCTTTTGTTTCTTTGGTGAGACTTGCCATTGTAGATTATAGTTTTTCTATTTTGTCCATTATTTTTTTTTTACTTTATAGACCATAAATTCTACTCTTATAATTCGTATTTCTCTTTTGAAATACTCAGGAAAAATGTCTTGTGGTTCAATGTTCTCATCACATTCCATAAGGTCCTCTATCTCATCAAGCATTTAATCATTTTCCTTTGTTTTGCTGTATTTATTAATATATACCTAAACTTTCTGGGTCTGAGGGCCATATTTTCTTCTGTTATTACTGTTTTCATTGTTGGTTTATCTACTTATATTCAAAGTTTTTGAGTTTTCTAATTCCTGAGATCTTTGGTAATTTCATTCTTTTTTAACCCTTGATTTTCCTTTATTTGTTTTCTGACTCCTTTCCCTCTAAAGGTGGTTTATTTGGGGGCTGGAGCTCTAAGTATTTTAGCCTTCTCCCATTCTTGGAAAATCACAGCTCACCAGCCTGGATACAATGCTCTTTCTCTCAGGCTGAGAGGAGTGCTACAAAGTCCACCACATGTATAACATTTTGTCTTAGGGTCTTCCACTGCTCTCTCCATTCCTTAGTTCTCTTACCCAGCAATTCATAGAGCTGCCATGATGGTGCTACAAGGTTGTGCTCCCAATACCATTAGCTCAGAGTTTTGCAGCACTGGTGCTACAAGGTGGTGGCCTCTAGCAGGTTTTTATTCCTGAAGGGCTTCTGTCTGCTGCATTGGCTGTCTATTGTTGCCCAAGGATTGGGCCTCCACAGCACTGGGAAGAGGGAGAGGGGAACAGGGTATAAGGGATTTTGTTGCAAACCTGTATGTCAAATCCTTGGGTCTGCTAGTGCAACCTCACTGCCAGTAATGTGGGACGTGGGGAAGGAATGCTGAGTGAGCTCAGGAAAGAAAACATCAGTTCAGTTTTTTTCACACCTTTTTTCGAATTCTGATTGCCCTAGACCAGCACTTCTTAAACTGTGGATCATGACCCTATATTGGGTCACAAAAAATTTGGCAACCAGTAAAAGGTTTCTGAGTAAGCAATGGCCAAAAACTAATTCAAAATCAAACACATAATGAATCCGAGGAATTTCTGGCAGTGCTTGCCTGTGTTGCATCACACAATTTCATTGCAGCCTTGGTTCTGGACAAAAAGCATGCATGCTTTGCACTGTGTGTGCCCTCAGGTCACACAATACCAACAAACACTACCAAAACATAAAAAGGGGTCTGAGTAGAAAAAGTTTCAAAAGCCCTGTTCTAGACCATGGAGACATTTGAAGTTACTTTATCTTCAGCACATAATTTCAGTTTTTTAGTGGTCTGAGAAGTCATGAGGACAAAAAAAAGAGTCTAATTCTCTATTTTGTAGCTCATGTAGCCCCTTAAGTTGGGCTGAGGGTATTACCCCCATAGTAGTTGCTGGTTGGTAAATATCTGAAGTAAGATTTGAACATGAGTCCTTCTGACTCCAAGGCTGGTGCCCTACTCACTACACTACACCATGACCCTCTAAACTACACATAACCTTACTGTATCTGCTTTAGCTATTACTAATTCAATACCACAGCTCATTCTGTCTGCATGCAATATTGGACTGAATAGAGGTCACACTTTCCCCCCAAATATGGCTGGTATAAAACTTAAATTGGATAGAATTGTTTTCTTCATTTATCTGTTAAGATAAAAAAGAAGAATGATAATAGAAGGGACAGTGAAAATGAAGATAATAAAGAGGATACAAAATCACTTAGTGCCTGTGTGACCCTGGGTGAGTCACTTAATCTCTGGAGACTGGGCCAGATGGTCTCTGAGGTCAGCTTGAGATCTATGAGTCTATGACCCCATGAGTGGAAATAAATGTAATATTTTAATATGCTAATTTTTATAGAATTGTTTTTCTGTATATATCTATTTACTTTATACCTTCAAAGAGATCTCATTTTAGAGAAGCAGCCTATATTCGGGGACAACTTATATCTGGACCAAAACAATAGGTTGGACCAACAGAAGACAGACTCTTTCAAAGAGGGCTCTTGTTGTTTTGTAAATGACCTGCCTCTATCTCATCCATATAGGAAGCATGACTGCAAATAACGAAGCCGATTTTATGATCAACACACAAAAATCAATCTCATTACTTTACAGGCACATTCCATCTCTAGTTTGCCTCCACAATAAAATCATAATGTCCTCAAAGCAAAGATCAGAGAGAGAGAGAGAGAGAGAGAGAGAGAGAGAGAGAGAGAGAGAGATCACCAAGACAAGCTCCTAGAGTTGTTTGGGCCAGCGCTAGGGCCATAATTTTTTTACACCTAGGGCAAGAGGCATGTGACTCTTCCAGACTATTGAAGAATTGGCCAGTGCTTGACAGGTGGGGGAGTTTGGGGCACAAAGGATACCCAAGGACACTGAAAAGTTTCAAGGTTGTCAAAAAGGGAGAATTATAATGCCCTTGCATCCAGGAGTAAAGCTCCAGTGATGCTTCCTTAGTTACAATTCTGATTTGGGTTGCTAAAGGAAAAAAAAAAACCAGAAAGGCTAGTTATCTGCTACCTCCTTTTACCTGTTCTGGGATGGGATTCTCTGCAAACAGCTGATACTTCATTATTCATGCTAATGAGGAGCAAGGAGACCATGGATTTTTTAAAATTACAAATCACTGTCCCTCAGACATGAAATTCTTTCTCCCACATTTCCCTAGCTTCCTTTATGTCTCAGTTAAAATCCCACCTTATACAAGAAGCCTTTCTTTGTTCTCCTTAATGTTAGTACCTTCCCTCTGTGATTATCCCCAGTGTATCAGTATCTATATATAGATATATTTATATAGATATCTACTTACCTATAGATATCTATAAGTATATCCATGTAGATCTATCTTTATCTTGTCTGTACAAAGTTATTTGGATGACATTTCCTACCATCAGATTATGAGTTCCTTGAACACAGGCACTATTTTCATTATGTAAAATGAAATTTTTTTTCTAAAGCAAGAGTTCTTAACCTTTTTTGCATGTGACATTATCTTTTTTAGCAGCCCCATGGACCTTATGGACCTTTTCTCAGAATAATATTTTTAAATAACTGAAGGAGATGCTAAATTTTAATTAGAGCTTAGTGAGAATAAAGATATATATATATACATATATATGTATATATTCTCATCCACATTCATAGACCTCCTGAAATCTAACCATGAACGAGTTGAAGGTCTGCCAACACCAGGTTAAAAAGCCCTGCACTAGAGAATCTCTAAAGTCATTATTACCAGCTAGTGTTGTGCTAGTAAATGTTTAAAAACCACCTCTTCTGGGGGCGGGGGGAAGTGGGGGGAATGTACCGACTAACACATTCCATTAGTAACATTTACTCCATCACTTTCTTAAGTCTAAACAAATAGCAAAGCAATAAATCAAGCCCTAAACTGATTTGCTGATTTTTTAGTTATAAATACTAAAACTGAAAATTTAACAGTTTAATAATTTGCTCTCAAAAGACAGTTTGAGCTGTCTGTACCACAACCTGCTTTCCCAGTTATCTTAAGATTCTATATGAATCTTATTTCTTCAGCAAGATCGTAAATATCTTGTGAGTAGTGACTGAATCCCCCCAACTCTTATTTGCCTCAAAATATCTTGTTTGGTTGTTTTTCAGTTGCATTGACTGTTCACCAGCCCATTTGGGATTTTCTTGGTAAAGATACTGGAATGGTTTGTCATTTATTTCTCTAGCTCATTTTACAGATGAAGCAGCTGAAGCAAATAGGGTTAAGTGACTTATCCAGGGTCACATAGCTAAGTAAGTGAGGCTAGATTTGAACTCAGAAAGATATATCTTCCTGATTCCAGGTCCCTCACTCTATCCACTGCATCACCCAGTGTCTTTTCCATACTAAGAAAAAAATAAAGCATTTTCTGATTGAAAGATAAAAGTACAAAGCTAAAAGGATTCCAGAGTCACTTATGAGGGAGGGGAAAGGGCAAGACTAGAACCCAGGTCACACAGTTGCTATGCACATGTGCACCCTATACCTTGTAATGTTTTCCCCCTGCCATACTGAAGGTGCAGCCTAGTTTATCAGGCTCCAAAAGTCTGTATAGTTTGGGTGTTCAGTTGAATGGGACCTAGACATGAAACTTCTGAATATTATGTGCACCTGACTAAGATTTCATCACAACTACTATCAAAAGTTTATTCCATCCAGGAAGAAAAGACTAGGCCTGAAGCTTACTGATCCCCCTGATATTCTAAGGGAACGTCATTTATTAGATTCCTCATAAATGCAGCTGTAAGGGTCTTTCTTGGGTGTACAGAGGCATTTAAAAGAAGCAAGAATGCTGTTCAGGGTGTGGAGAAGGGGTGGGGGTAGCATGTCATTTGGTTTTCTATATATTATTATCAGAGTCAGTTAATGATTCCATCATCACAAAAAGGTATATCAGGGATTAAAGCAAAATCTGTGCTGCTGAAGACATTTCTATCCAGGTGAGGGCAGGGGAGGAGTTAACACAAGTCACAGATGGTCAGTAATTCCATAGGGAAGAGGAATCATTTGTAAACTCAGATTAATAAGAGTCCTGTGCCCTTTTTCATGACAACTTTCATTTTATAAATGAAAGTATTAAAAAAATACAATAGGGATTCACCTCTCTTTATGGAGACTCAAATGTGATTATTGGATATGATTTGGTATACTGCAAAGAAAATGAGATTGAGATCCGGTTCTGGTTCTAAACATGACACTAACTCCCTCTGTGAACTTGGATAAGCCATTTTACAGGTACTTTGCAGGTCTCAGGGCCCTCCTCTGCAGTACAAGGCTCACATGACCAAAGCACAGTGGACAGACTACTGGACTGGAAGTCATAAGAACTAAACTCAAATCCTGTCAGAGATATTTATTAGCAAGTCACTTAATTTCTCTGTGCCTGTTTCTTCACCTGCAAAATAATGGATTGGACTGGTTAGTCTCTAGGCACTTAGTCTTGCCCCTGTGATTAGATGACTTCTAATGTCCTTTCCATCTTTAATGTTCCATGATTCTTTGGTACCTCTGCCCACACTTTTCTTTCCATTCTCCAGGTCCCTGTAACACAATCACCACAGTGTTTGTAACACAATCTCACAATAAGTGTGAGAGAATTGTTATTTGCCCCTTACAATTCCCTCACATTTTGAAAATGACAAGAAAAACAGACCAAGGGGCTCTGAATTTAAACAAGTAAATGATTATACCTGACAATAGCAGTGTAAACATGACCTAAGTTAATGAATTTGTTAAAGCTGTTTCTGGTGTATCACCATTCTCTTCTGAGTCACTATCTGTATTACATATGCATAAAACCTCGATTATGCACCAATACATTATGGTATAATTGTTTAAAATTCAGTCATGTGACTTCACAGTCACACTATATATGTGTGTTTGCATGTGTCTATAGGAGAAGCAAAGTGTGGTCAGAGAGTTAGCCTCAGTGTCAAGTGGCAATGTGACCTCAGCCAAGTTAATGAATTTCCCACTTAGTCCTTGGCAACTCTCTAAGACTATAAGCTGAAGAGCAAGCTCTGATCTTTGGAAGATAAGGGGTTGTGCAGGGGATCTTCATAAGGAACTCTCTACACCAATGAAATCACAGAGCCAGTTTTAAATATGTGTGTATACATAACACACAAGTGTGTATATACATATTCACATGTGTATATATGTATATATATAATATATGTTCGTATATAAATGCATATATACATATATAATATGTGCTCTTATATGCCTTTCTTTTTATATAGAACACACAATGGAGGAATTTGTGATTTACTCTTCTCCAACCCAATGCCAAGATGCTTTTCTTTCCAGCTGGCTCCTGGGATGAGAAACATGGGGTTCCTATTCTTAGGAGTTCTCTCACAAGGAGAAAGGAATGATGGAGAAACTCAGGGACCCTGTAGAGGCCTGTTCATCCCAGAATATGGAATTTTTTTAATACTTAGTTGATCTAATCTGGGAATATTTTTAAGGCAGTAAGTCTGGACAGTGTTCCATCAGTCAAGGAAGCTAATGGGAGATGTCTGTTGAGTGTACTGTAACCTGTCCTGACTATGGCCCTAACCCAATCTATCAAAGGAGCATTGGTATGAATCTGGTCTTTAGCATAGTTCATGTTGATTAACTGGTCCTACAGCTTCCCTGATCTGAAGAGTTACTGCACTCTCAAAGGATGTCTGGATTCTTGGCACTTATAGATCAGAGCAAGGAAGGGTTGCTTTGATTTTATTCAAATCTAAGAGAGACTAAGAGCTTTCCTCATCAGGCTTCCCAAAGCATTCTCCATTCCAAAGCCAAATTCAGCATATGAGTTTTCCATAAACTAACTCCCAGCCCCCATGCTAATTACCCCTTTACTTTGAATTCCCTTTTTGTACAAAGTTCAAACCATAATACGATGCATGTCCTTATATATAGTGACTTGTATTTAATTATTCAGCTGACATTTATTAAGTACCTACTATATGTAATACACTGTGCCAGTTGCTGGGTTGAGTATATATTCTTGTCCCATCTCCCAAAGTATAGCCTATACACCCTAAGAATAGGGGCTGTGTCCTCAACTTGTTTTAAATGTGATCAGGGAAGAAACTAGAATCTTATTTATCTTTATATCTTCTTTAGTGTTTAGTCTTCTGCCTTGTGTTTAATAACATTTGCTGAACGTTACATCCTTCATAGAGAAGGAACCTTCTGATTGAAGCCAGGTATTGCTGATCGGGCTTGACACCTTTGGGTCTATTTCCCTTCCGGTTAAAAAGTAGAAGTAAAACACCTAAGCTTTTCTCCACCCAAATTAATTACATGAGATTTAAGAAGTATCCCAAGTCTGCTCTTCCAAAGTTTTTTCCTGCCCCCTACCAATGCTTTGCAAAGTGACTGAGATTCCCCCAAGCAGTGATCTCCTCTAAGAGTTCACTGGTCTGAGTTCATGTGTTAAGATATTATAATCTTGGTTCCAACCCCTAGCCTGCCACTAACTTTGTCTGTGAATCTTGAACAAGCTAGAAGGACCTCAGTTTCCTCACTCATACAAGGAAGGAGCAAATGACCTATGAGATCCCTCTAGCTCTAAAACTAGGATCCTAACTCCTTTGAAGGCTCACTGGGGCATTCTAACCTAGGTACTAACTTTCTGTGTAACTTTGAGCAAGGTACTTCAATTCTTTAGGTCTCCTTTTCTGTATCAGTAATATGAGGGAGCTGGATTCAAGTCAGCAATGCCTACTATTTGCTGGGACACAAAGACAAAATGAAACCAATCCCTGACCTCAAGGAGCTACCATTTTACTGAGATAAATGGTTTAATGATCTCCAAGGTATTTTCCAACTCCTGAGTTCCAGCCATGAATCTCTGGTTCTGAGCTCTCCTGAGACTTGTGACAATATTTAGTTAACACTCTAACAGGGATTTGCTTATTTAATTAACTTATATAAACCCACTGGCACTTAATAGAGAGCATGGATCCTTTTCTCAAACCCTTGGATTCCAAGGAAAAGGGGAACACTAGAAGCAGTTTTGCTTCTGCTGTGGCTCTCCTCTCTCTTCATTGGGTTTTAATTAAGAAATCACTCAGCTCCCTGAGCCACCACTGAGAACATGGCTTGAGTTTAAAGGGCCCCAGCCAAGCTACCTCTGACTATTGTTATCCGAGACTACCCCATTCAGAAGTCCTGGAAGAATTATTCAGATATCCTCTCTATAGCCTCTGTTTCATGCTGGTGCCCACCCCTTTTACCTTGTGTATATGTCCCAATGTCAATAATAATCAATAATCATTTATTAAAAGTCTATGATATGACTGCATGGAATGCCTTACCTTATACCGCTACCTGGACCCTGTCTTCTCTATCTAAATCCAACCTATTCTTTCTCTAGCCTATGTCCCGCCTCCTCAAAGAGCCTAAGTTTTAAGCTGGAAGGTACCTTAGAGCAGGGCTTCTTAAACTTTTTCCCCTTGAGACTCCTTCAGTGTTTCTTAAATTGTGGGTCTGAACCCATATAGAGAACTCCTACTCCTACCTACTCATTTTATAGTTCGGGGGTCTGAGGGCCAGAGAAATCACTGGTCTCTGCCCAGTGTCACATAGGTGGTAAATGCAGAGCCAAGATCTGAACCCAAGTCCTCTCACTCCATATCCAATGCTCTTTCCATTGTACCATGACTATGGTACACCATGGACTCCTCCCTATATTTCTCTTCATATTCTGAATTCCTATAGCACTCTTATGAACTGTATCTAGATACTAATCAGTGTGAACAATGAATGCCTTGAAATGGTAAAATTATTAAAATTTGCACTGCATATTTCTATTGGTTTGGACCCAATAATGTGTGTGTGTATATGTGTGGGTATGTGTTTGCATACCTATGCACATTCATGTATGTATACATGTGTAAATACGTAGGTGTATATGTGTATAAATACACATATCTATATGCAGCTAGGAGGCACAATGGATAGAGAGCTGGCCCTGGAGTGAAGAAGACCTGAGTTCGAATCTGTCCTCAAACACTTACTAGCTGTGTGACCCCGGGCAAATCATTTAACCCTGTTTGCCTCAGTTTTCTCGTTTGTAAAATGAGCTGGAGAAGGAAATGGAAAACCACTTCAGTATCTTTGCCAAGAAGACCCTAAAGTGGGGTAATAAAGAGTCAGTTATGACTGAAATGACTTAGCAATAACAAATAGTTATATTAGTGTGTATATGTATATGCACAGAGACATACATATATACACATGTGTATACATATACATACATATATACACACAGAGTAATTTTGAGTAGCTCATATCTGATTATATGCAATCACTTCAAGCGATTCATTATTCACACTAATGGGGACCTATATATATAATACATACATACATACATATATATATATATATATATATATATATAGTTAAGACAAGGAATATGACCTGCCATGTTTTTTTCTCAAATCAATTTGTCTATGAAAGTCACCTACTCCTCAAATAGTATGAAATCTGCTTGAAGGCAGGAACCAAGTATTCTAATTCATTGTGTGTCCCCTCTCAAACCGCTGAGCACAGAAGTAGTTGCTCCACGAGAATTTATTTATTTATTTTTCTTCCCATTCAGTTTCTCCAACATTCCAGACTCATTACTGATACCACCGACTATCTATTTCTTTCCTCTCGTAAGTGGGATTTACCTTTAAATCTTTTAATAGAGTATCACAGCTCCTTTAAAATAGCTAGTAGATACAGAAGGCAAACATGGCAAGTAAGTTTAACACTGATCAGACTAAGACACCAGCACTAAAGAACCACAAATGGTAACTTTCAACCCTTAAGATGACTTGCTGTGTGACCATGACTAAGTCATTTAATCCCTCTGGGTATCTGTGTTTTGAGGACCAGACCATTTCTAAGTTCTCTTCCAGCTCTGCTCTACCGTGGTTCCATGTTTCTGGGGCTCCTGGCCCTTCAGAGTTATTGTCTGCCTCATCTTTGATCCCTGTTTTCACATCTCACCCAGAGTGTTTTGGTTCTCCCTCACCCAGAATGTAATCTCCTGAATTTCTCTTTCAGCTCATGCCAGCCCAACATCATGGCACCCTGGGAAGTGGTGGGGAGATGCAGTTTGGAGGAAAGTTGCTATCTAAAGGCAAATTGCCTTTGCACGGAGCAGCAATCCCACTCGGTTTGTGATGTCTCCGAGACTGTTTGAGTTTCACAGTTCCTGCTTGCACTGAATAGTTATCAAGTCGCAGGAAATTTGGTAGCACTAATCAAACATTTGCTGTGCACCACCTGGAACTGGTGTGTACTTTAAGATAATGTCTTGCTTCAGATTGGATCCTGGTGATTAAAGCAGTAAATTAGGCCCCACTTCGTGGCTGCAGGTTTCCTCGGCCTGTTTAATGCATCAGAGCAGATTTCAGCGTACAGATGTTTTTTAGCTTCCCTTCTCATCTCCGAGGAGAACAATTACAATATCCTGATGTTCCCCACCATCCAATTACTCCCATTTTGCTTCTGCGCTAAAGCTCACTGATAATAAAAGGCAGAAGAAACCTATTTGGGAGAGAGCTGTGTTTGTGTTTGCCTAGAAGAGCAATAGTCCAGGGGAGCCACAGGTAGCTCCTTATCATCAGCACTTGGCTTCAGAAGAAGAACTCACTTCAGGTCCTACACAGCTCCCTAGGGATCACCTTAATCAGGGGCAACTCACCATCCCAGGTTCCATGTTAACCCATGCACACGCCTACTCAATACAAACACAGCATGCCTCAGCTACCCATCAAAGACAGACTACAATAAGAAAAGGCGATACAAGGCACCTTTGGACTTTAACTGAGCAAAGGACAGAAAGATGGACAGATGGGCCTAGGAGGCTCTTGGCAAAGCTAAAAAAGCACCAGTGAGAGGGCAGTCGGCAAGATTCCATCCAGCAGAGGGCAGCAATGCCTAACATGTTTGCCCTATGGATCCCAACATCTACCACATTCTCCAGGGGAAGGTGGAAGGAAGGCAAAGGATCAGACCTACACTAGAAGCTTCAGAGCCAGGAAAAGGAGGAACCTTTCTTCATCATGTCAGTGGGATTATTTGGGGGCTAGACTATTAGATCCAGGAGGTACAACATGGGGGCACCAGGCTTCTTGGGCAATTTACTTCTACCCTACCTCTTTTACGAGAGGTGGGTGTGAGCAGAGAAAGGGATGCAGGAGAAACCCAAAGACAAACTCTGGTAATTTTGATATGTTGTCAGGCAATATTTTACTGAGTTTAGTAAAGAAGCTTTCTCTGTCTTCCCTCCTCTTCCTGCACTGCAGAGACAAGAACTCGTCACAGTGGGAGTGAAATTGGCTTTTGGGGGCTACCCTGGTTCTCTATCCACCATTTATAACATTGGCTCTTCAGGAAAATCCATTTTCTAGGTTTGAAACAACTGACTTGTCCACAGACTTTTGAAGCCCAACCCGATGATGAATCGGGACTGGCTGTAAGCACAAACATGCAATACTAATGATTCTACCTGTGTGTTTTTGAACATTAGAGAACATAAGAGTTGGAGAGGCCCAAGAGACTATCTAGTCATTGAGTTGGCACATGAGAGAGAGCACTGGACACAGAATGGAGAAGACACGAGCTTGGATTTTGCCTCAGACACTTGCAAGATGTATTTCCCTGGGAAAGTCACCTAACTTTTCTCAGCTGCATTTTCTTCAGCTGGAAAATAAGGGTCATAATGGTATCTAATTCAGAGGGTTGTGAAGATCAAATGAAATAATATGTAAAAGGCTTTGTAAGACTATAAAGTGTTATAAAGTTGGCTATTATTATTATTATTATCTAGTCCAACATCTTATTTGACAGATGAGGAAACTGAGGTCCAGAGAATTAGCATCACAAAAGTCAGAGAGCTAACTATTGGCAGAGCTAAGATTAGAAAGCCCAGTTTACTAGACTGCAGCATTCCCCAGAGCATAGATGGCTTGAAGGGTCTGCCTCTTTTTACCTTTGCCTTGTGTTATTGTTCAGTCATGTCTGCCTCTTTGTGACCCTCGTGGACTTGTCCACAGGGTTTTTTTCTTGGCAAGGATATGGGACTGGTTGGCTCTTCCCTTCTCTAGTGTGTCTTCATTTTACAGGTGAGGAACTCAGATCTCCCTGATTCCAATCCCAGTGCTCTATGCACTGCACCACGTGGCTGCCCCAACTTATCTTTGCCTGGTTCCTTATAATTTATTTAATTCTGTAAGTATTTATTAGTAACCTACCATGTGCCAAATACTATACTACATGCCGAGTATACAAAGACAAATGAAACAGTCCTTGGCCTTTGGGAGTTTACATTCTATTTCATCAACTAACCAACCAAAAAGCAGTTCCTGAGCACAAGCAGCAGACCCAACACTCTACTAAATGCCATGGTGGATATGAGAGATGCAGAGAAACATTGATCCCTGCCCTCCAGCAGTGCTGACCTTAGACATAGCCCTAGCAAACATATGCCTGTGAAATTTAATTGTAATCTAACCAGAAAGGCCTCTTCATTCCACAGGCAGAAATAAGATGCAAAGTACAAATACTATTGGGAGAGGGAACTGCTCGTATATATTCTATCATATGTACATTATTCACATTCAGTCTAAAGAGCTCACATCCTTTCTATAGAGTTCTTTTGACTAAGGGAGCAGAGGTGAAATTATAGGACCCTCGGACATGGCACAGGGGTGGAGGGCAGGCTATATTAAAATAAAAGAAGATACGGAGGACATGAAGGACAAACTTAACTAACTTCAAGTCTTCACTGACTGTTAGCCTGGCTCTTAAAGGCCTTGAAGATGTGTGCGACCTCCTTGTTCCTCAGTTTCTTCCTCTGTGAGACAAGGGCATTGGATAAGATGATGCCCCTTCTAGCTCTAGAGCTCTGGTCTTCATGGGTACAGAAAGCTAACACTATTAGAGAAGGGTATTGGGAAAAGTATTCGTAGGTACCTGTTAGACTCCATGGCAGGGAGCAGCTAGGTGGCTCAGCGGATAGCGTCAGGAAGAACAGGCTAGGACACTTAGTATCTGAGTGACCCTGGGCAAGTCACTTAACTCTGCCTACGTTCCTTATCTATGTATGAAATGAACTGGGGAAGGACATGGCAAACCACTCTAGTCTCTTTGCCAAGAAAACTCCAAATGGGGTCATGAAGGGTTGAACATGACTGAAAAATGAGTCAACAACAACAAAAAGAGACTATATGATTTCTGAGACCTCTTCCAACTCTGCCATTCTGCCATTCTGTGATGAAGTAGAATCTAGTAATGGATTATAATGTGGAAGCTATCAGTTAATTAGGAATTTTAGACCTGTCTCAGGTTCCCTTCATCACATGCTGCTGGGGGGGACTTGAGTCAGGAAGTGAGTGTCTCTGCTACTAACGAGTGTGTGATCCAGCCCAAGTCACTTTCCCTGAGAAGTGTGAGGCCCCTAGGTGTGCAGGCACCCAGGTAGCAGAGTAAATATAACACTGGACTTGAGATATGGGAAATATAAGTTGAAATTCTGCCTCAGATACTTAGCCATGTGACCTTGGGCCTCAGTTTCCTCATTATAAAACGAGAGGGTTGGACTAGATTGGTTTGTGGCTGTAGCAGCAAGCACCCCAAGCGTCCTCAGGGTTTGCAGCTACCACAGGTTCTTGGATCTGCTTTGTTAAAGGAAAGCAAGTCAAAATGGGTTAACAAGCTTACTTTAATCAGTCAGACATATATCGTTTACCTTGTTCAGGAGAAAAGGTCAGCACCCTGAACCTCAAAGTATACAGGCATAATTATCAAGACAGAAACATCAAGTAGACAGATTTCCAAACTGTCCAACCATTACATCCATACCCAGTCAACATCTGGGTTTCCACATTCTGGGTTTTTCAAAGCCGGGGGACTCTCAACAACGGCTTCCCAGAATTCAGATCAAATCACAGAACACTTCTCAAAGTGAGTCCCCAAAACAAAGCTACACATCAGGGCTTATATAGCCTTCTCCTGGCTCAGAGAATGTAACAACCTTATTGACCCACTGGCCAATCAAAAAGTATCTACTGAAAAACAAGCCTCCCTCCCCAGGCTTCTGGTGCACTTTAGCCTAGGGGCAGGGAAGATCTTTAAAATTTACATTCGCATTACAGTGGCATCTCTTCCAACTTGAATTTCCCTGTCCCTGTGCAAATCACTTAACCGTTCTCAGCCTCATTTCTTCACCTGTAAGAAGGCAGTGGTAATAATAGAACCTTAACGAGGTTGTTGTGAGATCAAATGAGAACTTATGTAAAGCATTTTGCGAACCCTAAAGTGCTATACAAACATGACAATGATCTCTAAGGCATTTTTCCTCTAACGTCTCATGATCCTGTTATTCTCACGCCCAGATTCTCTGATTCCACATTGAATCCATCATTAGCCCAAACATTCGGCACACATCACAGTACACAGCTACACTGAATTGAGAGCTCGGTCCTGGCCTGCCAGTCTCCTGCTCCTCCAACAGCTCAGCCCAGTCTGTGGAGGAAGATAATTAACTGTTTAATGAGCAAGGAGCAATAGACAGGCCCCAAGGTGACAGGTTAACAGGAAGGGTTTCAACAACAACTTTATCAGGCTGACACCACCCAGAGATAGCATCTCTTCCCAGAAGGGTGACAGACAGGCAGCAGCCACAGGCTCCTTGGAATGACAGCATGCTGGTCAGCACAGCAGACTCCAGATCATAGAGCTGGGAGCCCCCAAGGCAGGCCGCCTACATGGTGAAAGGGACAGCAACCCAGCTCCTCCTCTCAAGGCCAGGAGTCAAAGGCCCCAGGACTCAAGGCTCATGGGTGTCTTTGATGTTTTTCATTTCAAAGTAGCTCCTTTAACTTTCTAAATCTCTTCTACATCTAATTATCTCACTTGATTCTCACCCAAGCTGGGGATGGCAAAGGGGTAATTGATGAAGAAAGGAAGACACATGCTATATGTAAGATAGGAATTTTAGAAATGAGAAAGACCTTATTTTTACAGATAAGGAAACTGAGTCCCAGAAAAGGAAAGTGACTTGCCCAAAGTCACAAAGGTAGCAAGTGGAAGAGCCCAGATGGGGGGTGGGGAACCTGTGGCCTCAAGGACATGTGTAGAGTTAGGATTCAGTCAAAGAGCCATACTTGAGGACCTAGAAAGCCACATGTGGCCTCAAGACCACAGGTTCTCCACCCCTGCCCAGATAGAACCCAAGTCCTCGAACTTCAAATCCTGGTGGAAGGTCACAGAGCTTGTTAATGAAGAACCGTTTTGCTTTTCCACTGTTCAGAGTCCGAGAATAAATGTAAAATCCTGTATTTGGATTTAAAAAATCAATGACAAGAATAAAGGAAGGGGAAGACTTGGCTTAACAGCAGTTCATGTTTAAGAAGATTTAAGTGGTTTTGTTGAATGATAGCTCAGTATAAGCCAACAGGATGACATGACTGTAAGCAAAGTTAATGAGGCATTTGGTGACATTAAAAGGAGCAAGGAGAAGAAGCATGTAGTTCATAGAGAGTTCAGAGTCAGGAAGACCTGAGTTTAAGTTCTGCCTGACATATACAGGCTGTGTAATTCTAGGTAAGTCACTTGTATCTAGGTAAGTTCCTGCTCCAAGCTAACTATCCAAGAGTGGGTATTGACCTGCATTGGCAGAAGGGATTTCTCCATGGCAGTTTCTTTTGCCATTGAAATTCCAGGTCTGGTCCAAAAAAACAAACCAAAACAAAACCTCACAACAAAAAAAACAGAAGGATCATGTATATATTTATATTCTTGTATCACCTATAATGAATGGGGCAGCTAGGTGGTGTGGTGGATAGAGTGACAGGCATTGAGTCAAGAAGACTCCAGTTCAAATCTGGCCTTAGACACTTAGTAGCTGTGTGACTGTGAAGTTAACTAACCCTGGTTGCCTCAGTTTCCTCATCTGTAAAATGATGTGGAGAAGGAAATGGCAAACCACTCCAGTATCTTTGCCAAGAAAACCCCAAATGGGGTCATGGAGAGTCAGACACAACTGCAATGACAACAACCTTACCTATAATGTCTAAAATAATTTCAATGAAGAAGTAGATAGGAAAGATTACTGAATTAAACTAAACTGGCTAGAACCCAGGTTTAGGCCACTTTTTCCCTAAAAAGGGTTGGCAAACTAAGGCTATCCATTCCATTTTTTTAATTGCAAGTGAGATAAGAATAGTTTTTACAATTTTAAATGAAATAAAATTTTTTTCATAGGCTTTGGTTTGCCTATCCCTGCCAACCAATTGCTACCATCTTATCTGGAAGATTTTTTTCTTTAAAATCATGGAAACCTTTGTATATTATCTGGATTGTGTTAGAATTCCTTCTAAATCTAGAATTCTAAAGGGGCACTATGGTACAGTGGAAAGATCACTATTGTATTTGTAGTAAGAAGACCTGAGTTCAAATTCTAGCCTGTGTAACTTCAGGCAAACCAAAGCCCATTTATGTGCTTCAGTTTCTTCCTTGGTAAAATAAGGGAATTTTATTAGAGAATCTTGAATGTCCATTCAAGCACTACAATTATATGATTATAAAATATTATATATAATGTCATTATATCTGATACAGCTATGGTATAATAGTATGTAATCCCTATGACTCAAGGCTTCCAGTCTCCTCTTGAGAGAAAGGTCTCCAGAAATCTTTTTCCAGAGACTGGCAATGAACGATTCTTGCCATCACTACCCGCCATTCCTTTCTCAAAACCTTAGTCATAAATGTCTCTGTTCTCTCTGCTTCCTCTGCTCTTTTTACTTAAGTTATGGTCTCAGTCCTGTGCTCTTGCCATCAAAAGGACAGCCCTTCAGGTCTCTTGCCTTAGCACAGTCCCCACACTAACCAGCTTAATTGGTGAATGACCAGTAGTAAAGAGATGAGAGTAGGAGGTTCAATATTAACTGTTAGCTGATATAGTCTAACCCCTCACCTATGCAGTCGACTTTACTATCTATTCAAAATCATTTACTTCTTCCTGATCTCATCCCTATCCTGATATATGTAATTCTTATTGCCATGGCACTGCTGAGTTGGAGTCAGGAAGACCTGGAGTTGAACCATACCTCAGGTGGGATTCCCAGCTGGATGACCTTGGGCAAGGTACATGATTTCTCTGACCTTCATCAGTAAAATGGTAGCCATATTAATAATCACTCATGCTTATATAGCTCTTTAAGGTTTATAAAGCCTTACATAAATTTATATACATTGCATTTGGGTCTCACAATGACCATGTAAGGTAGATATTATTGTTACCCCTGTTTTATAGTTGAGAAAACTGAGTCTCAGAAAAGTTGAAAGACTTGTATAGGGTCACACAGTAAATGTCTAAGGCCAGATTCAAATTCAGAGCTTCCCGATGCTATTTTAAGTCTATACTACCAATATATTATCCTATAATAATAACTGGAATACCTACTTCCCAAGCTAGTGGTTAAGTTCAGAGGGGATAATGTATACAAAGCACTTTGCAAGCTTTAAATCACTATATAAATTCCAATTATTACTATTATCCCCAGTGTTTTGCCTACATCTTTACCTCTAGTCAGTCAATAAGCATTTACTAAATGCCTAGTATGCTCCAGGCACTGTGCTAAACACGGGGGATAAAAAGAAAGTTGAAGACTCTGTCTTTGCCCTGAACAAGCTCATATTCTAAAGGGGGAAACCACATGCAAACAACTATGTGTGTGTGTATGTATGTATATATATATATATATTCATAAAGATATGCGATACATGCAGTTTCAATGACAGGGACTCTCAGAAGAAAGGTACTAGGAGTGAGCAAAGACTGAGGAGGGAGGGGACCAGGAACAGCCTCTCACAGAAGGCGATGAGTCTCAAATACTCTTTCACCTCTTTTTTTACAAATCATACAATGACAAATACTTACAGGCTACGCTCCAGCCTCACCTCCTCTCAGAACCCTTCCCTGTGTAATCGAGGAACTTATAATCCTCCCTATGCAAACCATAATATCTATAATCTAATTTTGTTTAGTTCCAATGGCATGTATCACTGCTACATACCAGGCACTGTGTTAGGACTGGGAATACATAGACAATATGAGAAAACACTGTTTTCACTAACCCACACCATAGACCATCTAATTATATGTGCTTTGCTTTCTTCTCTGCTTCATTTGTGTGAATCTTGTCTCTGTAATCAGATTGCTTTTTGAGGTCAGAAAATATGCTGTATCCTTCTCATGCATCCCTTGCAATCCCTAGGATAGACATTGAATAATATACTTAGACATACAGAATCATAAAAGATTAGAGCTGGAAAGAACTTTAAAAGTCTCTTGGTTGGACTAGATCATCAGGTTTTCCTAAACTAATTATCATAAATCATAGCAACCAGAGTTGACAGTTTCTTTTGTTTCCATCCATTCTAGTCCCTATCCAAAACATGAATCTCATCTATAACAAATGGTCATCTGGCCTCTTCTCCAAGACCTGAGGAATAAAGAACTAAAAGTGCCTCTGGAGAAAATCCATTCAATTTGGGGATAGTTATAATTGTTGAGACATTTTCCCTTCTATTGAATCAACATCTGCCTCCCTACAATTCATTGTGTCTAATCTATGCAAGGCATTGATGACAGCCCAAAGTAGAAGACCCAGAGTTCCCCAGGTCCTCGGCCGACAGAATGCCTCCCATAAAATGGAGTCCATATTTTGTTTGCAATTAATATATATATATATATATATATATTTATCAGCTTCCAATAAGCAACAGCAATTGTCATCTCTATATTTCTGATTCAAAACCAGAAGTACAGGGGTGGGTAGGTGGCTCAGTGAGGAAAAGTGCTAGCCCCAGAGTCAGGAGGACCCGAGTTCGGTTCTGGCCTCAGACACTTAACACCCACACACAAAAGAAAAAACTAGCCATGTAACCTTGGGCAAGTTACTTGACCCCAATTGCCCTCCAAAAGGTAAAAAAGCAAAAAAAAAAAACCATACAAACAAACAAACAAATGTATTATAAAAAAAAAAACAACAGACATACAAACAAGGAGGTGAAAGCGATTGGGTTGGTGGTTATGAAGTGAGTCATTCCTTGTAATGTTATAAATGTTTCTTATCATGATGTTTTGCAATGTCTTTGTGTCATTTTTCTCTAATACTGCTAGCTAACTTTTCTCAAATGCTTTGTCTTTCTAGCCAGATTGTGAGTCCCTGGCGGGTAGAGGTTATTTTGTCTTATACTTTGTCCATGGAACACTCTGGGGCTTGAAATATATTGATAGAACCAGAGGATCAGAGAGGTGGAAAGAAAGTCAGAGGTCATCTAATTTTACAGGTGAGGACACAGAAGCCATAGAAGTGCAGTAACTTGTACAAAATCACTTGGGTGGGCAGAACTGGGATTCAAATGGGTTTCTCTGAGTAAAGATGTACTGCTTTTCCATTAGACCACACCACCCAATGCTGATCTGAGGAGCAGGGGAAGGGAAAAGAACAAACATTTATTAAGTTTTGACTGTGTACCAGGCACTGTACCAAGCGCTTTACAAATATTATCTCATTTGATTCTCACAAGCCTGAAAGGTAGGTGCTATTATCACCCTCCTTTTACCATTGAGGAAACTGAGGTAGAAAAAGGTGAAGTGACTTGCCCAATTTTACAGATATAAGTATCTGAGGTTGGATTTGAACTCTGATCTTCCTGACTAATACTCTATCCACTATGCCACTTAGCTGCCCTGGGACATGAAATATACCAGGAATAAAAGGGGGGTTGGGAATTGGGTACAAAATAGAGAAAACTATATACACACATAAATCTTCATAGGCAACTTATAATTATGAATATATTACTAGTATCACATGAGATATTAAAAATAGTATTTTAATACATGCACATATACTTTCAAATTTAATATCTACACAACAAAAATCTCACAATAGCACAAAGGTTTCTATTTGCACCATGCAAAATATGAGCATGAGAATTTCTGTAACTTTCCCAAAGTCATATAAACAAATTGGCCCTAAAGCTGAGCCCAGAACTCAGAGTCCTAGATTTCTGACTCCAGCCAATTCTCCCCAGGGAGTCAGTTGTAAATCACTGGAGGTGATTGTCAGAGGATCTGTCCAACTCCAC
Source organism: Petaurus breviceps papuanus (assembly GCF_028583685.1). Taxonomy (NCBI): domain Eukaryota; kingdom Metazoa; phylum Chordata; class Mammalia; order Diprotodontia; family Petauridae; genus Petaurus; species Petaurus breviceps. Next base: position 1,852,213 of record NW_027185712.1, read on the forward strand.
CACTCCATAGTTGTATGTCCACAGGCAAATAATTTCAACTCTCTGGGCTTTTGTTTTCTCCTCTGTATCAAGGGGAAAGCAGTACTTTCACTCTCTACACCACAGGGTTGTAGAATGGGAGAGAATATTGTCAATAGTTTATCAGTGCTAAAGGTCTACATAATTATGTTATTGCTGTTGTGATATTCTGCCATATTACAAGGTTTGATCAGGTGCTTGGTTCCCAGACACAAGCTGAACCGCTAGCCCTAAGTTTATTGTTTCACCAATGTGTCATAAGGGTGACTAGGTAATAGGAGTGTGTGTGTGTGTGTGTGTGTGTGTGTGTGTGTAGGAGGGGATGTAATAAAATTTAAAAAAATTGGTGAAGTGAAAGATTAATCAATAAGAATTTGTTAAGGACCTACTATGTGCCAGGCCCTGTGGGGACAGAAATGCACTAAAAGAAACAGTCTCTGCTCTCAAGGAGTTTACATTTGTACAAGATGAATTGGAGAAGGATGAACCTGGGAGTCAGGAATCATTCCGGGGATGATGCCATACAAACAATCCCCACTTCTAGGGAAAATAACTGCATATCCATCCTTTTGATGTCATGCCAAACATCTCCCTTTAGAGAAAAGAAAGATTATTTTAGCAAGTCTATGTCTCTATCTAAGGTGACTCATTGCTGCCCAAACAGAGCAAATGCTAAAACATGGATTACAGGACAGACCTGAACACCATGGGTGGGTAGTTTAGAGCTCTGGTACAGCTTGAAAATCTGACAAAGAACCTGAACTTGAATTGGATGAAGAACAAATGAACCAGACCCATAAGCTCCTCAAGTGACAGGGATGATTTCACTTTTTTCTGTCACTTTTGTTGTAGACAACCCCAGGGCCTAGCATAGTTCTTTCAATGTAGTAGAAGGTGCCTAATTAAGGCTTGCTTAATGGATGGATAGATGGATGGATGGATGGATGGATGGATGGATGGATGGATGGATGGATGGATGGATGGATAGATGGATGGATAGATGAGTTAGTCTGGGTCAGGGGCTACCAGCACAACCTATTTACCTAGCTTTGTTCAGCAGTCATAGAAGTTACTTCTCTTTGATCTGCTGGCTTAATCTGACCTAATTAAAAGGCAAGATAGAAGGAAGGATAATGCAAGGAAGGAGAGAATCGGATATTTAAAGATTGTATTTCAAGGCACTGGAGGTTATTGGATTTAGGCATGAATTCAGAGGGAGAGGTATGCATGGTCTGTGGAAGGAGCAGAATTCAGAAGTGTTCCTCCACCAGAACAGCAGAGCGGGCAGCAGGTTGTCATTCAGCCTTTCCACCCTAAGAAGAGTTGGAAAAGATTTGGATCTGTCTCCTTAACATGTGAAGTGGTGGCCCACAGACATCACATCCAGGATATTAATAGATTATTCCAAATGTTATATTTGCATAGACGCACCAGTCATTATGCAGATTGCCAATTATGTACTATTTACTCTTTCTTCCAGTGGAGAGGTTGTTTATTTGCAAACTGCACAAGGGCAGACAGAGACTCTGGACTGAGTCAACCCCTTCAGACAACCCTTCTCTTTGTGTGGTTGTCTGTGCTGCCCAAAGTCTTGAAGTGGTCAGAGGCAACCAGTAGTATGGTGATGAAGGAGAAAAAGAATGACCTGATTACAATATAAGGTATGGTTAACTTTATGTATCACTGCAGGGGGGAACAAGTAGAAGATCTGAGGTCAGGGTGGGCAAAAGCTGAACATGAATTAGGAGCTGGTTTTTGCTGTGGTGGGAACCTGGATAGAAAGAATGTGAAATACTTTTCATGTACTTTGCCATGGCAAGGCCCCACGAAGGTGCCATGTAGCAAAGACCTCAGCACATAAAATTGCCCTGATCCTAACACTAATACCATTAGTGTTTGGAACCTGACCTATTTTCCCCTAAGGGAATGATGGGAAGGAGGGAAACTCAAAGATGTTTGGGAAATGCAGAATATTGTGATGATACAAAAACAGATCCAATGTCCTCAGTTGGAATGACATGTATCATTAAAAATTCCTAAAAATCCAGAGCAATGTAGAAAAGCAGTCTTTGGGAAGGAGATATGAAGGTGAATGAAGGGTTTGGTTTTGTTTAAGCAAAGAAGGGATTGGAACTATCAGAAGAAGAGTTTAAGGAGGAGATAGAAGTAATCCAAACTGCCTCAGAATGACGGCTCAAGGGGAGGCCAGACAGCGCAGTGAATAGACCACCAGTCCTGGAATCAGGATAACCTGAGTTCAAATCCAGCTTCAGACACTTAACACTTACTAGCCATGTGACCTTAGGCAAGTCACTTAAGCCCAATTGCCTTGCCTTCCCCATGAGGGCTCAACTCAGAGAAACATAGGTTCTAGTACAGGTTCTACTAATTAGCCATATGGCCTTGGGAGTTACCCCACCTCTCTGGGCTGGATTGATAGATAAAGCATTTATTAAGCACTTGCTGTGTACCAGGCATTATGCTACCTTCTGGGGATACAAATACAAGTAATCGAGATAATCTCTACCTTCAAAGGGCTTATATTCTAATGGGGGAAAATAACACATAAGGTGGAACAAGAAGAGCTGGAAGGGTACAGGTGTTCAGATGGCCCCTGTGGGGTGATGTGGCAAAATAAGGCCAAAGTTCGCCTATCAGAGTCTGACACCTGGAGGAAGGGGTCAGTGCTCTAGTCATGGGATGGGCATGAGCTTAGATGGCATGATATGGTGTGGGAACAGGCCTCAGTTGCATCATCTGTAAAATGAAGGTATTGAATTAGATTGCCTTTATCATTCTTTTTAACATTAACAGACTCTATGAATCTAAGGATTTGAATCTTAGAGTTGGCAGGACCCTTAGAGATTACATGACCCAATCCCCCTTCCAGTGCAGGAATATGTGAAATGTCATGGTGAGATTTTACTGAGATATTTACCAACAGTTACCCCACAAACAACTCTGGAAAAGGTGCTGGGGCCAATAGGGGAAAGGAGAAGTAGGGTATGAGAGAAGGAGAAGATGCAGACTGTTTTACCGAGTTTACCAGTTAGTAGAATGCCAAAACTAACACAATATGAAAATAAAACCAATATACTGTAATATATAATCAAGTTCTAAATAATGGAGGTACCAATGGTGGTTGTGATTAAAAAAAAAAGAGAGAGATCAATTTGTAAAGGAAGACTTCCTGGAAGAGATGGCATTTAAATTGCCCCAGAAGAGTATGTAGTATTGAGATAAAGGAAAAGCAGAATTTGAATTGCTATAGGCATACATTGAGTTTGATATGAGAAAGAATTATCTAGCCTTAATGGAGTTTGGATTTGGACTTTGGGACTGAATCTGTGATTTCACTTCCACAGAAACTCCCCTGAATCAATGTATAAGGCTACCTATTCTGTAACTCATATTTAATTGGAGTTGCCTGGAGGTGTTCATAGTTAAAATGACTTGCTTGGATTCACACATTCCTAGAATGTGTCAGGGATGGAACTTGAATTTAGGTCTTCCAGATTTCAAGGTCATCTCTCTTTATGCATAACACAATCCTGCTTTTGGAGTTCTAATTTATATTTTTTTTGTCTTCTGCTTTTTATTTTTGGAATGTCTTTCATGTGGATTATTATTTGTCTTCTGCTTTTTATTTTTGGAATGTCTTTCATGTGGATTATCTCATTTGATCCTCACAATAATCCAACAAGATTGACAAGGTAGGTATTCTTATCCCCATTCTACAGATAAGAAAACTGAGAGTCAGAGATATAAAGAAGCTAAACAGATTCAAACTGAGGTTCCCTAGATCCTAACTACTATCCCAAACACAAGGTGGAGATGACTCTGGTATGTTCTATCATTTTACCTCGTAGTCTGTTAGTATAGCCGCGATGTAATGGAAAATCTACTTGTCTAGAAGATGAAGATTCCATTTCTGGGTTCTTTTTATTCAGCGTGTCCAAAAGAGAGCTCTTTAGTTTCTCCCAATTCCACCACCTTCTTCAAACCTTCTGATTTCTGTCAAAAGTATTAACCATCAAGGGCAGCTGGGTGAGGCAATGAATAGAGTCAGGAGAATCTGAGTTCAAATCCAGCCTCAGACACTTAACACAAAGCTAGCCATGTGACCTTGGCCAAGTCACTTAACCCCAATTGCCCTGCCTTCCCCCCTCCAAAAAAAAAAAGTACCAACCATCCTTCCAGGCTCCCAGGCTTATAACCTTGGTGTGATGCTAGATTTCTCACTTTCCTTCACCCCAGGAATCCAATCAGTTCC
>NW_027185712.1:1861503-1867918 GCF_028583685.1 Petaurus breviceps papuanus
TTATACTCGTATAAGCATTTATTGTCCCATTCAAATGTCAGCTCCTTGCAAATACAGATTCTTTGTAACTGCTTTGCTAGTTAGCACATAGCAGGTGTTTAATAAATGCTTATCCATTGAGTGTATTTATTTTGTATATATTCTCAATATGTGAATTTATTTCAATATATGCATATATATATGCTTTTACCCCTTGATAGATTGTAAACTCATTGAATAAAGGGATTATTTCATCTTCATTTTTGCTTTTGCATCTCTGACACCAGCATAATACCTGACATATTATTAGGAACTTGATAAATGCTTGTTGATTTATTGAAAAGTGGAGAAGCTGATAATTTTTTGACTTGCCTTAATGGTCAATTGTATCCTAGAACAAATGGAGGGAGCAATAAAAAGAACAGTTATTCTGGACTGACTTCTCAACAAGGAAAAACTGGATGATGGAGTGGGACTGCTGGAACCCTTATGGACAGGGGGCTATTCCATCTTAGAATCTCTGATGGAAGAGGAAATGAAGGCCAGAAAAGGAGCCTAGAATTTGGCAAAGTGGAGTTCAAAAAGGACAGAGAAAAAAGGAATTTTAATCCCATGATCTAATACTGTAGAGGGTAAGTCGATCCACACTGGATCAGATGCTCTCAAAAGTAGAATCCAGAAGCTACAAAGAGAAGCAATTATAATCAGAAGGGGGGAAAATAGGCTTTGTCTAAAGACACTCGTGTGGATAAACTGGGAATTTACCAATCACTTGGTTTAAAACAACAACAACAACAACCATACACACAGACAGAAGATAGAAGCAAGGGTAGGATGTGCAGGAAGAATAACAGAATAAATACATGGCATTGTCCAGCAGATCCCTAAAGCTTAGGCTGGCAAGGAATGAGAGATGATAAAAAGAGAGCTTGAGATCACAGATTTACAGCTGGAAGTGACCTCAGCAGACATCAGATCTGACCCACTCAGTTTACAGATGAGGAAAACTGAGGACCAGAGAGATGAAGTGAATTGCACAAGGACATGCAAGTAGTACATGATCAAAGAGGATTTGAACACAGGCCCTCTAACTCCAGAATCAGTGTTCTTATAAACCACAGGATAGAAGAAGGAGGAGGAGGAAGAGGAGGGAGAGAAGGGAGAGGAGGAGGGAGAGAAGGAGGGAGAGGAGGAGAAGGAAGAGGAAGAGGAGGAGAAGGAGAAGAATCATTTCTATGTGGAAGAAGCAAGCAGGATGAAAGAAGAGAAAGCACAGATAATAATAACAATGATAGTCTGCATTTACATAGCACTCTAAGGTTTGTAAAGGCTTGTTTCCATATAGCATGTCATTTGGTCCTCACACAACTTCTGTGAGATAAGTACTGTTATTCCCATTTTATGGATGAGAAAACTGAAGCTGAGGGAGGTTAAATGACTTGCCTACCATCACAGAGCTAAAGGAGGTAGTTTGCAAACTCAGGTCTTCCTGACTCTAAATCTCGCATTCTATTCATTCTAAGCCATCAGGCTGCCTCTTAGCTGATTCTCAGATGAAAAGAGATGATGGAGAGAAGGAACAGCTACCAAGCTTTGACTTTTCTTCTTTTTTCTCTGCCAAAGAGAATTATCTTTGAACTGTAAAGGACAGAAGAGAAATGGGTAATGGTGAGATGATAAGCAAGGAAACAGTAAGAAAATTGATAGCTGCTCTTATTAAGTTCAGGTCCTTGAGCCCAGAAAAAAAATGATATCATTGGATACTGAAGAAACTGTGGCATGTAATTGCAAAGAACGCTACAAGTGGCCTTTGAGAGGTCATGAAGAATGGAAGAGGTGCTACAGGATGGGAGAAGGGCAAATCCCCAGTTTAAAAAAAAAAAAACAGAAAAAGTAATGTCTCAAATGATAGACCAGATAGTTTTATTTTGCTTTTGGTTTTTTTTTTCCATTTTTACTAAAACTCTGGAACCAATTATTAAGGAGATGGCTAGTGAACATCCAGGAAAGAAATTGGTGATCACAAAGAAACCAGCATGGATTTATTAAGAACCATGCCAGACCAATATCATGTCCTTTTTGCATAGATTAATTAAAGTAGGAGATCAGAAAAATGCTGTCAATATAGTTTACTTAGATTTTAGCAAAGATATTTGACAAAAACTCTCATGCTATTCTTGCACATAAGATGAAAAGATAAGTTACTGTAGACATCTGTATTGTTATACTATTATAGATAAAGAATACAATCCCCTAGATTTATGATTGATTGAAAGGTCAGGCCCAAAGCACAGTCCTTACTTATTCTTTGTCAGAGAGTACATCTAGGATCATTCCTCAACCATATACTGCTTAATATTCTTATCCATGACTTGGATTAAGAAATAAATGGTATTTTAATTGAATTTGCAGATGACAGAAAGCTGGTGTGATAGCTAACAAAGTAGATGACAGAATCAAGATCCAAAAAGACTTCAACGGGCTAAAACTTTGGGACAAATTTAAAAGATAACCATTAATAGAGTTAAATGTAAAGTCTTAGTTTTAGAATTAAAAAAAAATCCTAATTATGATACAGGATAGTCTTGTCTAAAGAACATTGCATGTGAACAAGGTTATTGTAGATTGAAAACTCAGTGTAAAGTTCAGATGGGAACCAAAATTCTTAGTTCAATTGAAAGTCATATTTTCTAGGGCTATGAAGGTAACAGTCCCACTGTACTCTGTTCAGATCAGATATATGGAATATGGCACTTGGTTACGAATGTAATGTTGATAAGCTCAGAAAAAACAAATAATCAAACAAAACATTGATAAGCTCAAGATCCTTCAGAGGAAGACAGGTAGGATAGTCAAGGGGCTCCAAAACCATACCATGGAAGCATAAATTGAAGGAACAGGGGACATTGGTCTTGAGAGATAAAGACACTGTGGTTCAGTGGAAAGAACTCTAGACTTGGATCGATAAGAATCTGGGTTCAAATCTTACCTCAGATATTTATATGTGAATGACCACAGACAAGTCATATAACTTCCATCACCCCCAATATGCCTCCTCTCTAAACTAAGCATAATAATGCCTTTAGTGCAAGCCTCACACGGTGATTCTGAGGTTCCAACAAGATCGTCCATGGAAAGTACTTTCCTAACCTTGAGGCACTACACAAACAATGATTATGGACATTTCAGAAGGGCTGACAGATTCAAAGGATTAGACTTCTTCTCTTTGGCCCCAGAAAGCAGAAGTAGAAACAATGGATGGAAGGGGCAGAAGCAGATTTAGGCTTAATATAAACAAAGATTCCCTAATCATTGTAGCTATCTCAGAGTACCCTGAGCTATCATGAAAACTAGTAAGCTCCTACTACACCAGGATTCCTCAAGAAAAGTCCGAATGGTCAAGTAACTTATCAGCAATGATGTTGTCAAGTAGACTTTTCTTCAGGCACAGATGGTAGGGGCTAGATGGTCTCTGAGGTCCCATGGAAATCATAGACTCTAGACCTGTAACAAGCCTTCGGGGTCATCTGTTCCAGGGCTTCTAATATAATGAGGAAAGTGAGGTTCAAAGGATTTATATGATTTGGCCAACATCACATGGAGAGCAAGAATTTGAAGCATCTGTCAAAATGTCTGGCCCCCCAGACACTGTTTGAATGACCCTATTAAGGAGGAACTCACTTCTTTGCAAAGTAAAGCTTCATGAAAACAATCATTCAGGGCAATGCTATAGACTTGGGGTATCTTGATTGTAGCCCATTCTACTTAGGGAGCACTTCTTTATATCAAGCTGAAATATGCTTCTCTAAAATTTCCATTCAGTTGCTTCTAGTGAAACTTTCTGGCCCTCAGTTTCCTTATTTATAAAATGAGAAACAGAGCTGGACTAGACCATCTTTGAGTTTCCTTCTAGTTTTAAATTTGTCTGATTCTATGATCTCTGGAGATGATTCCACAGAAGGATCAGTTGAAGAAACTGAAAAATGTTTAACCTTGAAAAAAAGAAGACTTAAAAGGGAAATGGTAGCTATTATTCAGTAGCAGAAGGTCAATGGCATAAAAAGGGCATCAGATTTATGGCTTTAGAGGCAAGAATTAGAATCATAGGTGGAAAAGTAAAAAAAAAAATCTCTCTAGCACTGCACTTCATAATCTAGGATAGAAGAACTTAGGTCCAGAGAGCCTACTCCTTCCTGATTACTTCAAGTTACATTCAACACATTTTGTTTATTGTCTTCAAGAAGAGAGTACATAAAACTGGCTTTGAAGATCAGGGATCCAACAAAAATTAGGTCCATGGGAAAATGCTGGCTTAGCCATTTCCAGGAAGAGAAAATTATAGCGTGAACATTAGCATTATCTAATCCAACCTCCATCTGAAGAACGATTCCTTCTATAATATCTCTTACATTTGGCACTCCAGACTTAGCTTTCTCCCTTCCATTGACACGGAATTCTGAATTTACAAAGTAGCTAAAATAGAATGCAGCCATTGGAAGCATAAGGGACAGGCCAAAGCTGTAGATGAACAGGGCCCATCGGATGGGGGGAGGGGATATTTCAATAGCCAAAGCACTGCTGAATGAAGAAAATTAACAATTTGTCTTTGGAAAGCCAAGGATAAATTAAATAGTGGCTATTAACAGTTGATAAGGTATATTTTATGTATACCTAGATGCTTATATTATGTTTCTTTAAATCCTACTTTAGATTCATTTAAATCCTACTTTAAATTCATTTTATAAAATACATTGGGCTAAAATTAGAAGTTAGAGATGGGTTAATAATCTATACTATTTTATAAGAATTTTAGTGTAAGTATATTATGTGTATATATGTGAATATGAACATGTGTACATGTATATGCATATATACCACATGCACATAAGTATATGTACACAATGTATTGTACTATGGTGTGTACACATACATATGTTCTCTATGAATATGTGTATGTGTTTGTGTATATATACATGCAGGTGTGTATATAAATATATTTACATATATATGAATCGTGTATATTCATGCAACATGCATACACATGTGTGTATATGCGGTGTGTAATAATGTACATGCATGTGTGTGCATATATACATGTGTGTATATGTGTGTGTGATATGCTTACATATCATGAGGGAGTCTCTGCCACCTCTTTTATCCGCTCCTGGAGAAAGCAAGGTCAGTTGACCAATTCACCCTTGCCCAAGGCACTAATTTTCACCTAGTGACAGCTACTGAACTTGCAGATTCTAGATCTTCTTCCCAAGCTCTTAATAACCTAACCTCTTCCTACATTTCCCCAGTCTTTCTATGCTTTCCTTCCCTTCTCCTGACCCTGGTGCCCTGGCCCATATGTCATTCCTCTAACACTCTATTCCCCCTCTCATATCTGTCCATTTGCTCTAGGTGTCCCCTGTACATGAATGCTCTGTCTTTACTCACCTCTTGGTTTCCCTGACTTCCCTCAAAATTCAGTTCGAATCATACCTTAGCCTATTAATTCCAAACCTATAAAGTAACAAGTGTCACAGGAGTAAGGGAGAGGAGTCTTCCTGGTATCACTCAATTTAAATCATACAATCGAATGCCTGTTCCTCAGGTGCAGTAACAATGACTTAGATACCTCCTTCATAAGGAATCTAATAAAGGAACTGAGTGAATTCTCATACAACCCAAAGATACAATGAGGGGCAGCAGAGGTCTGAAGGATTAATTCAGAGACATGTTTTTGTGTGCCCAAACTCTGCCTCCTCCCCTGCTTGCTTTCCCCTTTCTAAGTCGAGATACTGCCTTCTCAGAGGTCCCCCTGCTCCAGGTATTAATCTGTCATATTGTTTTTGTGAACTCGAGAAATGATGGCCTGTGGAGCAAGAGCAGGGTGTGTGCAGCTACCCAGACGTACTTGCTCCTGATCCAAGGCTTTGCCTGAGAGCACATGAGCTTCTCTCTGATTAATCAAAAAGATCTTAAGCATTTATAAAGCACTTTCCCCAAAGTGCTCTGCTGCTGTTGTTCCTGCTACCAATTCCTCATCCCAGATCCAGAAAGGAGATGGGGGCCAACAGCATCATTTCACTGCCTGGGGAAATAGAGGCACATGAAGGAAGGGGAAGTGACCTGGCCAAGAGACCCACAGGGTGAGTGGATCAGGGTGGGAAATTGAAATAGCAGCCTCTGATTTTGACACCTGGGTCTGTTTGGATGGCTGACAGCACCTATCTATCTCAAGCTGAAAAAAAGGCCAAAAAGCAGCAGAACTTGGTGATCTGTGTTATTGTGCTTTCTCTCTGTACTAAGACACGATCGTGTCCGCAGCACTCTGCACGTGGGGCCAGCTGCTCCTCTTACAAGACCTGTGGGAGTCTTCCCTTCCAGCCTGGAAGGAGGGCTGTGTGTGTGTGTGTGTGTGTGTGTGTGTGTGTGTGTGTGTGTGTGT
>NW_027185712.1:1867928-1972903 GCF_028583685.1 Petaurus breviceps papuanus
TGTGTGTGTGTGTGTGTGTGTGTGTGTGTGTGTGTGTGTGTGTGTGTAAAGCAAACAAGATTTACTTTAAAAAGGGAAATAAAAACTAAAAACCAACAACAACCAAGAGCTACTAAGGAAAACAGAGGCCAAATCTTAAAGTAAGAGCAGGGCTGTAGCTGGATACATAGCAGCTACCCAACTGATAACAGAAAACTCAGTCAAAAGAATGCTGGATTTTGTCTCCATGAGGGAGAGGCATTCCATCCCTGTGGCTTACTAAGTGTGTGACTTTGGACTTCCTCTTCTGGGGCTCAGTTTCATATGAAATAGCAGTTATTAAGTGCTTACTATGTGCCAAGTGTTGTGCTAAGAAATATGAATGCAAAAAAGAAAAAGCAGGATAGTCCCTGCTCTCCAGCAGAGGCTCAGATTCTAACAGAGGAAGCCAATGCAAACAGAAGCATCCTCCTGAGAATCAGATGGAAAGTCCCTGCAGACCTTGGGGTACAGCCGCAAAGCAGATGGTAATGCATCTTCCTTAATGTCATTCCCATTGCTCAAATCACATCCATTTCAGATGTTGAGCCCTTTGACAGTCCCGAGAAAACACTCTTTTCTGGGTCTTTAGTAACCAGGACCACAGAGGACATGGCAGTTTCAGTACCTACAGAGATGATTGCCAAGCTTGCATCTCCCCAAGGGTTGTTCCCTCAGATGATAGCTATGGGGCTGGGCTGGAAACAGGGACAATGGATGTAGGGGTGATGCCATTCCCAAGGTTCTTGGGCTTACATGTCTACCACCAGCAGGTGGTTAGAGGTTGGGGTTGGTTTGGTTTGGAATGCTGGGTTCTTTTTTTTTGTCAGCAAGTATTTATTAATATACCAGGAATTGTGCTAACGACTGGGAATGCAAAGAGAAGCAATGTTTTTTTTGGTTTTGGCGGAGGGTTTAAGACAAAAATAGCTCCTGCCCTCAAGGATCTCACATTCTATTGAGAGAGACAACTTGTATATAACTAGGTATAAATAAAAGTTGGTGGAAGGTAATCCCAGAATGAAAGGCCCTAGCAGCTCAGCATCACATGTGGGAAACAGGAAAAGTAGGATTTTAACTGAGTTTTGAAGGAAGCAAGGGAAACCAAAAGGGAAAGATAGAGAGAGGGCATTCTAGGCCAGGGAGACAGTACCCATTCAGACATGGGAGATGGAATATGGTGTATGAGGAAGAGCAAATAGGCCAGTAGACCTGATCAAGTGAAGGAGAGGAAAGTGTAAAAAGATGGGGGAGATCTTGGAAGGGGTCAGGATATAAAGAGCTTAAATGACCCCCCCCCATATGTTTGGTCCTTTCTCATGATATGAGGAGATCAGAGCAGATAATCTCTAAGACTGATGTGACTTTTCTGATCTGAGCTTCCTGTAGACAGACCCTTCCCATATTCATGGTCAGGGATGGGATACAGTCATCTGGGCCTGGATATCATTCCTGCCTGTGTTATTGGATGATGTCACCAGACTAACAACAAAAACCAAAATGAAAGTCCAGAACCTGGTGAACTGTGAGTCCAGCTCCATGGAGATTGTCAGACTCTTAGAGTTGGAAGGGATTTTAACTAGTCCTGCAGCCTCATTTCATAGAAGAGGAAACTGGGGCCCAGAGAAGTGAAACGGTTTGCTTAGAGTAATTCTAGTTTATTTACAAGGCTGGGACTTAAATTTGGGTTTTTTGACTCTCAATCTAATACCAAGACCCTATGTTGACTGCATGATGCAATGGGGGGAAAATAAATAAAAACAAAAGATGAATTTGGAGTCAGAAGATAGAAGTTCAAATCTTAGATCTGAAACTTACTACCTGTGTGACCCTGTCAAGTCATTTGCCTTCTGTGGTCCTCAGTTTCCTCATCTGTAAAATGAGGCTATTGGATGAGATGACCACTACTGTTCCTTCCCACTTTAAATCTAACTTCTGACTGGTGAGATTTGATTATATTTAGCTAGCCCCACACCCATCATGCTGCTCCCCAGTTATCTCCATGCACCGTCACTTATAACTCTGAGAACAGTAATCAAATCAACACTGTCATTTTTGGAAAGGGTTTATTAATTAATTGCCCTATGATTGTATTCACCATTCCTGGGACTTCCCTGACCATAACATCCTCCTTGACCTATGTGGGCTGTCTTTCCCATTAGAATCCAAGGTCATTAAGGGTGAGGACTCTCATTTTTTTTCCCATTTGCATCTCCAGCATTCATCACAGTGCCTGGCACATAATAAGATCTTAAAGCTATTTTGTTTCTTTCTTTTCTTCCTTTGTTCAGAGAGCTTTATCATTAAGAGAGTCTCCTCAGCTCTCAGTTTCCTCATTTGTCAAATGTAGAGATTGGACTAGAAGATATCTTAAGGCCATTCTGGTTCTTTGATTCTATAAAATAACCTACTCCATCCCACAAAAAAAGTATTTTATCCTTAGGTGGGCTACATCATCATAAACTCCCTGAGGACTACAGTTTACTACATGTCTAAGTGCCTTGGAAAGGACACATCTTATTTCTTTTGTATTACTGTATGTCACTCAGGAATAAATCTCTCAGCTTTTCTATCTTCCCCTTCTCAATGTAGCCTCATTTATATTCAGCAAACTTTCCCCAGCCTTCTTCTTCTTCTTCTTCTTTTTTAATTCTGTGAGAAGACATTTCAATGAGTCTGTGCTGGTATAATTTAGAACTGAAACTAAGATCTCTATTCAGGACTCGGGTGAGTTCTCACAAGATGTTAGTGGTAAGGCTAAGCTTTTTAGATCCCCCAGTGGCATTGTCTTGGAGTTTCTGGGGCCAGACTGCCAAGTTCAGGCGAGGTGTGCCGATCTCCCTGCTTTCACAGACCTACTTAGAAGAGGCTTTCTTTTTATTTTTTTTCCAGGCCTATAGATACAATTATTAGAAATTCCTGGTTTTGTGCCCATATTGAAAGAAGGCATGAATGGGTATGCTAAGGACCCGAAAGTGAGACGCTCACTCCAACTCCAGCTTCTGTGGTTAATTAGATTTGGATGGCTTCAGAGGAGCAGCTGGAGTTTTCAGAAAATCGAGGCAATAAAAAGAGGCTATTCAAGGTATTTTGGAGGGGCCACATAAAACAATAAAGCTAATGCGGTGGGGTTTGGGAATACGACACTTCTTGATGGGAGGGGAATGTGGAAAGGAAGGGGGGATTGTGGAGGGGAACAAGAAAGTAACAAGGCCATGGGAGATTGTTTTAAGATGGGGCTGATGCCATCATCTCAGAGGAGCTATAAAAATCAGGGTGTATATCCTAATGAGCTATGAAGTTTTATCTTTCAGCTCCAGGGGATGACAGGATTCTAGAAACTTAAACTGGAAGAGACCTTAGATGCCATCTGGTCTGACTCCTTCCAGTGACAGATGGATAAACTGAGGCCTAGGGAAGTGAAATGATATGTCCAAGGTCATACATCTGATAAGCAGTAGAAGCAAGATTTAAACCCAGGTATTCTCCCTCCAAAGCCAGTGTTCTTTTCATTGTTAAACACTGTGTGCCAGACTTTTCCATTTGGAGTATATAATTAAGTATGTAAATGTTAGAAGAGGCCATTTGAAACCTTCACTTGGGGTAAAAGGCCAATCACCTTCAGCTAAAACAAGATTTCTAGTAGGGCCATAATCTGACAGAGTTTTGCATAACAGAAAAATATATTTTGATAGGGAGATACCAAACAGCTCTGAAAAATCCAACCAGCCCAGAAAGCAGAAATCTACTCTGTATGGGGAATTTATAAGCTCTAGGAAGGACTGCTACGAGGGTGAGAAAGTATCCTTTCCCTATTTCCTGACTAGAACTATGGTTCTAGTTTCTATGGTTTAGAACCTTTCAACTATGTACTGAGGACATCACATTATGTAGTGAAAGTTGCACAGGATTTGGAGACAGGAGCTGGGTTCAAATCAGAACTCAACTACATGACTTACATAAAAGGCCTAATTTCTCTGGCCTCAATTTCCTCATCTGTAAAATGAGAGATTTGGACTGGATGGCCTCTGAGGTCCATCTTAACTCCAGATGCATGATCCCAGGATCCTAAGATCTCTAAGGTTTCCAGGGGTGGGGAACCTGTGGCCTTCTAGGTCCTCAGGTGTGGCCTTTTGACTGAGTCCAAGTATTACAGAACAAATCCTTACATTAAGGGGATTTGTTCTGTGAAGTTTGGATTGGGTCAAAGGGCCACTTGAGGACCTAGAGGGCCACAGGTTCCCCACCCCTGGGTTAGACCTTATGATGTGATGTCAGAGGACTTTCCAGAGGTAATAGAGTCCCACTACAGATATTCAAGTATGTCTGAAGAGATACTGTGGGGCCAAGAGACGTGGAGGGGCCAAGCTTGCTTTTGGGCAAGGGGTTGGAGTAGACAACCCTTAAAACTCTTTTCAATTCTATGATTCATTTAGCTTAAAACTTTAATCATTTTAAAATAAAAACCCCTCTGGGGGAGTAACAGCTCTAACCTGTTATCAGTCCTTTATACCTCAATGGGACTAAATGATGTAAAAGATGTTATTGAATATGAGAGTAAGGGGGAATGAGGGAAGAAAGGGGTGGAGAGGCAATGCAATGAAGAAAGCTGAAGATATGAGATGCAAGCTGTAATTCTGCCAGTCACATCACACTCAGGATGTTCAGAGCTAGAAGAGATGTCAGAGATCCTCTAGTTCTTAGCACTGAGTCCAAGAGAGGAAAAGTAACTCCTCTAAAAGGAAACGGTAGGTGAGCAGCTGAGCCAGGATTTGGACCTTTTTCAATATGGCAGCTGGGTGGTGCAGTGGCTAGAGTATGAGGTCTAGCATCATGAAGACTCATTTTCCTGAGTCCCAATATGACCCCACACACTTGCTGGCTGTGTGACCCTGGGCAAGTCACTTAACCCAGTTTGCCTCAGTTTCCTCATCTGTAAAATGAGCTGGAGAAGGAAACCACTCCAGTATCTTTGTCAAAAAATGGGCGTGGGGGGAATGGGGTGGTCACAGCATTGAATGGATGAATAATGCATTTCTCTTCCAGGCAATCTGAAGAGTTGAAAGGAAGAGCTTTGAAAAGCAGGACTGCCTGTAAGTACCAAACATTTACTCTGTCTCCCCAACTCATTTCTTGGGGCTGTGAGAGAAACAAAAATGGAATCCCTCACAAAGGAAGAAAGAAATCAAGCATTTAGTAGGTGCCTACTGTGTTCCAGTTTTTCCTGACTGCAGGCCCAGGCTCTCTCTCCACTGAACCCACAAACCATGCCACTGAGTTTGGCTGGAGAGTCGATTTAAATATGAAATGATCAGAAATGAAAGGAGGGCTAAACTGTATGGTTTCTAAGTGTAATAGGAGTTGAAAGAAGGACAAAGCCAGTGTGGAAAGACAAAATTGGATAAAGCTTCATGGAGGAGAGAGGGTTTGAACTTGTCCCAAACCCATGCTATGTGCTGTAATGAATATCGAAGCTCTGTGTTGGCCCCAGTCACTGGCACAGTGCTGTATACACAGTAGGCCCTTAATTACTGTTTTTGATGGCTGAGGGTGGATGATGTGGCTTTTGTCAATCAATCAATCAATAGACATTTATTAAGTACTTGCTATGTGTCAATGTGTTAGCTGCTGGGAATGCAAAGACAAAACTGAAATAATCGGTGCTCTTAAGGAGCTTTACTGGAAGGGGGCAGGAGTGAAGAAGATGGTCAGAAAACAATGAGCAAACAAGACTGTAGAAAAAGGGCCAGAAGGGACGGCCAGGTGGCACACTGAGTAGGAGCGCTGGCCCCAGAGTCGGGAGACCTGGGTTCAGTTCCAGCCTCAGATACTCAGCACCCACACAAAAATAACTGGCCGTGTAACCTTGAGCAAGTTATTTAACCCCGATTGTTTTTAAAAAGGGGGGGGGGCAGATTGCTGAGTACAGACACAAGTGCTCTGGGTAGTAATCAAGGCAAGAGCTTTACCAGTTGCCAGGGTGCTTTGCCCCATATCCTATATGGAGGAAGTGAACATGCACTTGCTGGACCTTGAATGGTCTGGATTTGGATCAATACAGGGGAAGCCGATCTGAACAAGAGAGGAGAGCAAAGTTCAAGATATAGGATTGGCCAAGCTATGTTACAGAAAGGAAGAATTGAACACTGGCTCAAACAGAGTAATGGAGGCGTTCAGTAAGAGCAGTAGAAGACAAAAACAGAAGGGAATATTGGGACCAGATGGATCATGGCCCTCTAGGGCCATGACTGTCTAGCTAAGAACTTTGGATTTTATGCCATAACAATAAGATGCCATTTGTACAGGTGGAATCTGAGATAGTTCAAGTCAGTTTTAACAAGAAAGAAGCAATACAGTTTAGCAAGGCCTGCATTAACCCATGCCAAGAGGTGTCTGCTCCTTTCTGACCCTGGCCTTAGATGGTCCTTCTAGGACTCAGAGCTTCACATGCTGCTATTTAGAAAGAAGAAATTCATATACCCATCTCCATGCACTTTGATTGCTGGACCAAAATAGCCTAGCACCTGCTCACAGATAGAGATGCCTGGGAGATAATTTCAGCTTCCAGGGAAACTGCCCTGATTGGTGTTGATTTTTCATGACCTTCCTTCAGGCAAACACCTGGAGATAAGCACCTGATGGCAGAGACATGCTCCTGAGAGTGATATCGAGATAGGCCAAGTTCAGGCAGGAGCCTTATCTCGTCAGGTGAGAAATCAGAGGCAATGAGGGGAAGGGTGCAGGCCCCCAAAGGGCCTTGCAGACTTAAAGGTACTTGAACAGAAGATTTAGAAATTAACTGGTTGGTGAATGGGAGGAAGAAGGTGGATGGCATCACTGATAAGAGTTTTGCTACCAGGATTGATCTTAGAATGAATATAGCACAGAAGTCTTGGATAACTTCTGGGCCTCAAAAGTCTAGTCCACACAATAGTCTAAACTAAGCTACCATTCTAGCCTTATCTCCCTCCCACTTTTTTCTCTAACATTATTCTTCTGATACAGTCAACCTGGTGTATTCACTGCCCCTCCCCTCCACTTTGTATTTTTTTGTTTACCCCTTTTATGTAGGCCTAGAATGCCACTGACTTTTCTCACCACCTTTATAAAATCCTCCTTCTTCTAGGCCCAGCTCTGATCTCCTCTGTGCCTCCCTAGACCCTTCCATGAAGTCTTCCCTTACCAGCTCAACAAAGTGGGAAAGAATGTTGAATCTGAAGTTAGAGTCCTTAGGTTTTAATTCTAGCCTTTCAACTTACTATTATGGGGACCCTGGGCAGTCACTTCCCTCTCTGACCCTCAGTTACCTCAATTGTAAAATGAAGAAGTTGCAGTAGTTGGCCTAGGTGATGTGTTTAACCTCTAAACCTATGATCATGTGAAAGTGGGATCCTAGGGATCAAAGGGAGAGTGAGGGGGAACAGAGAAGCTCATCTATTTAACACGAAAGCAGTGGTTTCCAGCATAGAGGGGAAAATCCGTTATTTGGCATTGCACATTGACACAGAGAGTTTGGCTGAATTTAAGCTAGCTTTTCTTTGAACAAATCTCTCCCACTAAAGACCTCTTCCACTGCTTTATCCTGGTGTGAAGCTACATGACCCCGGCTCTCAAAAGTCATGTAAGCAGAACACAAACCATGGCAGCAACTACTAATCAATCATTCGTCAGTCAACAAGCATTGATCGAGCACCTATTATATACCAGGAAAACAGAACAAGCACTTATTAAGTACTATTGTGTGCCAGGCACTGTGCTAAATGCTTTACAAATATCTCATTTGATGCCCACAACAGCCTGGTGAGGTAGATGCATTATGATCCCCATCTGACAATTGAGGAAACTGAGGCAGGCAGGAGTGAAGGGACTTAGCCAGGGTCACACAGCTAATAAATAACTGAGACTGAATTTAAACCCTGACTCCAGGCCCAGCACTTTATGCACTTTGCTACCTGCACAATGAAATAGTTCCTCTCCTGAAGGAACTTAGGCATACTTATATATGTATATACAAAATATGTCCAGTTTGGGCAGGGAAGGCACTGGCAGGTTGTAAAGCCAAGTATAAGCGGTTTTCCAGAGGACTGCTGCTGTGAACCACTTTAAAGTTTTGATTACATAGTATAGTCAACTCTCCATTTATTCATCAGTAAATTAAAGCAAAACATTCACTGAAAACCAAAGTACAGTATTCACAATGACATAACATAACTTATCACTAAAGTGGCCACATAGTTTTCACCAAAGTGACCACATAGTTTTAAACAAAACATATCATTCAGTAAGTCCTTAACTCAATCATCCTTAAGGAGCAAGCTTCCTTAAGGGACACAAAGTACAAAGGTCAAAGTTCTCCACTCCTAGGTCACATTGTCAATCTCTCAGTTAAAAAGTCTTCTTTCTTCTTGATTGGAGATTAGTTCCCAAACATCCTTAACTGAAATCATCCTTAAGAGGCACAAGGTACAAGAGTACAAAGTTCTCCCACCCCTAGGCCACAGGAAATCATGATCTTTTCATTCAGCATTAAGAACCCAAGGAGAGGTCTTTTCATCTTGACTTGAGGCTGGTTCCCAGATTCCATGGTTTCTCTTCCATGGGTCCAGCTCCTGCCTGAATCTACCTAATCATTATCTGGATTCACAGGTAGGCAGCTTTCAGCTCCTTGTCCAGCTCCCATTCCATAATAAAGTTCATAGTATCCAGTCCATCTCAAATCCTTTGCTGTTTCTGGGAAGACAAAGCTTAACAGAGCCAAACAACATTCATGCACATTGCCAGCACCATCATCAATTCACTATCTGCCTGTGAAATCAACACAGACCTACAAACAATGTCTGAGAATTCAACACAAATCGTCAGTATTGTACTAGGACCTCTGAAACCCTCCTCCAGGATTTCTGTAAACAGACAACCAGAAAATCCTCTTTCAGGGCTTCCAGTAATGTCCCAGGGCTTCTGTACAAAGTATCACAAACAAAAATCAACACAGACGAACAAAAAAAGTGCCAACCTCCACAACCATTCCCCTTCTCAGTTCTCTCTCTCCTAGCTTGGGTTTCTCCATATATATATGATCATTAGCTCCTCCCTGTTCCTGTCTTTGGCAAATCACTCCCACTGTGGGTTTCACAAGTCCTGTTTCTTAACAAAGACTTGATATAATCAAGGGCAAGACTCAAAAGTAACTTGAACTGAAACAAGGTGCTAAATAATTAAATAGCTGAAACAAGGTGTACAAGCTGAAACAAAGGTACTTCTTTGCTTGCCATTACACAGGTATGGGGATCCAGAAAGGCATCACATAGAAAGAACCGAACCTTAGAGGAAGCTAGAGATTCTAAGAGGCAGAGATGAGAAGACAGTGTAATTCAGGCATGGGGGACAGTCAGTACAAAGAGATAGGAGATGGAGTATTGTTACATGAAGGAAAAATGAAGGAAAAAGGCCAGTTTGGCTGGACCACAGAGTGTGAGAAGTAATGTAGAATAAGGTTGGGAATGTAGGAATGACTTTAAATGCCATAGGAGTTTATACCTCCTCCCACAGTTCATAGGGTGAAATACTCTTCATGTTTGACCTTGGGTGACCAGTCCACCTAAGTGTCGCCAGAAGGCTAGCCAGAGGGAGATGAATTTCTTGGCCATAGTCAACCATGGTGGCCACAGGGGTTCTGATCTACATTGGCAGAGAGAGACAGAACTATCCACATGGATGAAATCCCAGATCCTGGAAGCAGTGAAGTGAGTATTTTAAAACATCAGCGTTTCATTCTAATGGACCATTGGAACTTCGTAGCTCACTGTAATGTAAACACACTGACTTATTGGAGCTCCATTCTGAATTGAGGCCAGCAATGACTCCTGTTGAAGGCTATTCTAATGGGAATGACCTACAGGCAGGTGGCATCCAGGAGGTCAGCGGGTTCCCAGTGCCAATCCTTCATCAAGGACCTAGGAAGACTAAGTATAAAGTGACAGAGGCATCATTTGCTGCAACATTAAAGCCAGTCTGGCACTACTCTCCCATTAATCAACCACCACATAAACCCATTAGAGAATATGGCCTGTGGGTAACAAGATCAGAAAGCAATCCATGTACATACTGGTAAACTGGTCAGGGAAATGAAACTGATTTCTGCAGTTTGCTACCTTTGCCGATTGTACCATTTATTTATTCTTAGTCTAACCCACTGAGGGGGACTTTTGGGCGAAATTGATGCAGATCTGACAAACTGGCACCCCAGTGAGGGAGACTTTTAAAGGGTAGAGTAGTGCCATAGACAGATCCTTTTTAGAAAGTCTTGGATACAGCTTTGATCCACATCCCTCCCTCCTCCTTTCTGAGCCCCTCTGAGGAGATTTATATTCAATTAGCTTGATTGGAGAACATTACATGGCACTCATCTGCCCTGCCCTACTGCAGTCCTGGATTTTGTGGCATCCCACTGAGCCATTGGCACTCTTGAGGTGGTGCTGGAAGTCTGAGACCTAGGAAGGGGCCAGCAGGAACTTTCCTGTGCTGGGTGTTGTGCCCACTCACACAGACGGAAAAACTCTTTAGGTCCAACACAATGTTCATGATGAAAGGAGTGATAGGTCCAAAGTGACAGTTCCAAAACAGAATCAGGGATCACCTGAAGTGTGAGCCAGAGGGAGGAGTGGAAGGGGGGCCACCTTCTTCAGGATTTTGCCAAGGACATTTCACACTCTAATCAACAGCTTAGAATACAAGAATGTTAGGTATGAAGAGATGATAAGTCTCATCTGAGCCTCAATCCTGACACCTGTTCCTCCTAGATACACTCTCTAGGTTTTCATGACACTCACTGCTTCTGCATCTCCTCCTACCTAGCTCCTCTTTCTAGCTCGGTCACACCCACCCAAGGCTCTGTCCTGGGCCCTCTCCTCTTCTCCCTCTACACCCTTTCATTTGTTGATCTCCTTAGCACTCATGGATTCAAATGTCACATTTATGTAGATGATTCTCAAATCCATTTATACAGCCCTAATTTCTCTCCAACCACGCCTTGGACATCTTCAACTGGATACCCTGTAGACATCTCAAATTCAACATGTCCAAAATGGAATTCATTATCCTACCCCGCCCCCCCATCCACCCACCCTCACCCAAAAAAAAATCCTTCTTTCTTCCCAACTTCCCTCAAGGGCACCCCTCATCTCCACAGCCACTCAGGCTAATCACCTCCTTGTTATCATCCTTGACTCCTCATTCACATTCACCCCATATTTCCAATCTGTTGCCAAGTCTTGTTGTTTCTCTGTTTCCTACACATTCCCTTCTCTAGTCACACAACTGCTACCCCGATGCAGGCCCTCATCACTTTATGCCTAAACTATTGTTCACTTTCTGGTTGGTCTCCCTAGCTTGAGTTTCTCCCCACTACAATCCATCATCCTCTCAGCTGCCAAAGTGATTTTCTTAAAGTGCAGGTCTAATAGTGACATTCTGCTACTCAAACTCCAGTGGTTCCCTATTACCTCCAAAATAAGATATAAAATCCTCCATTTGGTTTTTAAAAGCCTTTGTGAGTTGGCTTCTTTCTACCTTTCCAGTTTTACCCTTAACTCACCTCCATGTATTGTATGATTGGACAGCACTGGTCTTCTTCCTGTGCCTCACATGACAATCCATCTCCTGACACCTCGACTTTTAGTGGTTAACTCCATGCCTAGAATGCACACCCCTGGCCTCACTCTTGCCTTCTCTCTAAGATTACATTCTACTTACCCTTGTATATATCATGTACACATATAGTTATCATGTCCTTAGTTATTTACATGTTATTTCATTCATTAGAATGATCCAATGAGATAATATGTGTAAAGGACTTTGCAAGACAAACTGTTAGATAAATGTTAGCTACTTAGCTAATAGCAGTGGTAGTAGGAAGTGGGATGGGGATGGAGGAGAGGAAGAGAAGGAATGGGAGAAGAAAGAGGAGGAGAAAATGGAATCAAGAATACAGATTTGCCAGATTAGGCTTAGTAAGATTAATGTGTTTCTTCTTCATAAACAGAGGGGAGAGAGATAATGAAGATCATAAAAAGTTATGAGAAGTGGAGGAGAGGGGAAGGTAGAGGAGCTTATGAGCAATGAGCTCAATCTCAGTTCAGTAAGAAGCAAGGTCACCTGTTGTAAATGTGCAGGGTCTGGGGCATAGTTTGGGGTGGAAGAGGAGACAGAAAGGTTTAGAATAGTAACTGTGGAGAATAAGAGGGTAATGGGACAACTCTCAGTCAGCACTGAGACATCACTCAGTATGAGTTTGGGTGTCACAAACATGAAGTAGACAAACTTAGCTTTTGTTATGACTTTCTTCAGCAAAGGCCAGCTGATATGGAGAAGGCATGGATGAAACGTGATTGAAGTTGGAATATTCATAGGTTGAGAATGGAGGAAGCTTAGGGCAAAATATTCTAAGGCAACAGTCAGTGAAATTAAAGTGTCCAGCTGTGTGGGTTTGAGATGACAGTGAAGCCAGTGTGTGGTCTAGGGCAGTGGGGAAATGAAGGGAAAGTATAAGAGGAGGGACTTTGAGAATAGTGATGGTTAAAGGCACCAGAGGTTCACAGTCTTGAAGCAACCCTTAAGTCTTCTTTTTCCATCACCCCATCCAATCTGTTGCTGCACTTTATCAATTCCATCTCCAAAACATTTCCTGCATCTGTCTCCTCAGTCACCACTCTAGTCCAAGCCCTTATCACTTCTCACTTGGACTTTTGAAATTAGGTCCTAATTAGTCTCTCTGATTCCAATCTCTTCTCTCTCCCAGTAATCTGCCACACAGCTGCTACATTGATTTTTCTACAGCGTAGTCAGATCAGGACTACCCTATTGCCTCTAGGATGAGATACAAAGTCCTGGGATAGGCATTCAAAGCTCTTTGCAGTTTCACTCCAGCCCACCTTTCTGGACACATTACTTCCTCTCATGCATTCTACATTCTATCCAAAACTGGTACTTGTGCATGATACTGCACCTCCTGTCTCCATGCCTCTACACAAGCTGTTTGTCATGCCCCAGATGCACTCCCCCATCATCTCAACCTCTTAGAATCCCTAGCTTTCTTCAGGATTAAATTCAAATACTACCTCTTACTGGAGATTATCGTGAACCACCCAGTTGCTAGTGCTTTCTCTCTCTCCCTTCAATGATTGTGTATAGTTTGTTTTCACTTATCTGTGTCTGTGTTGTTTTCTCCCAGTAGAATACAAGTTCCTCAGAGTGAGGGTAATTTTTTTGTCTTGGTTTCTCTAACACAAAGAACAGTGTTTGTATATGGTAGGTGCCTAATAAATGTTTGTGGAATTGATAAGTGAATGAGGGGAATAGCAGAAATGGTCTCTAATCAAGAGACTGCTAAGGGATGTGGTAAACTCAGAATAGAGTCAGCTTTCCATTAAAGGGAGGAAGTGGAAGGAATTTGGGTTAAGTTCAAGGATGTTGGGCAGTTTTTCAACAATGGAGTGGGAAATTAGAAATGGCACTATTGAATGATCTAGGCAATGGGCAAATCAAATTGCCTGGGAAGGAGAGGGTTGATTAGAAAAGGGATGAGGGGGTCAGTGAAGGTTATACAGACATGCCACTTGCACTTAAGACACTGAGACTAGATAACTGGGGTCTCAGGAACCAATATATTGAGAAGTAAATTGCTGTGGTATTTATGGAATACCAGAATGGTCTCATTAATGAAAGACTTAAAGAATCAATTTGCTGCAGACTTCCAGGTAGAATTTTGAACGCTGGTGAGGTTTCTAGGAGGTTACTTCTCTAGTGTCTGAGGGCAGCCCTGCAGTGGAAGGGTGCAGGCAGCTCATTATTATCCCTTTTCTAGTGGTCCAGAACCATGAAACCTCCAGGCAGTAAAAGCCAGATCTATCATGATTAGCCTGAAGAGGCTTCATTCATCTGGTTCCTGGCACTTCAGCATTATAAAGCACTACCAAACACTGTAGTTCTGGTGGATGGTAATGGAGGTGGGCTACATAAGACCATAGGATTTAGAGATGAACGGACCATAGCAGA
Organism: Petaurus breviceps papuanus; assembly: GCF_028583685.1. NCBI lineage: Eukaryota > Metazoa > Chordata > Mammalia > Diprotodontia > Petauridae > Petaurus > Petaurus breviceps. Next base: position 1,881,999 of record NW_027185712.1, read on the forward strand.
ACAACTCCAATCTTGTTTCCTAGATAAAGATACAGAGAAAGGAGAAGTGATTTCTCCAGGTCAAATAGATATTATGTAGCAGTGCTGAGATTTGAACATAAATCTTCTGATTTCAAACGCAGTGCTCTTTCCAATCTACAAGGCATCTTCCTTCAGAGGTTTGTTTCAAGATAAGGGAGAGAGGCACATGAAGATGGAAAGAGGGTCAGAAAAGGAGATAAAGAGTACCACAGACAAAGCTCATCTCTTTTATCATCTTGCTTTATCATGTGGTCCTTGTCTCTAGTAATTCTCTATTAGTCATAGTATTACAATCCCTCCCCCCCACCCCTGCCAAACACCCTTGTAATGTGGTGGATTTCTCTAGGCCAGCATTTATTACCTGGTTCAATGGCTTCTCATTTCTCTTTGCAAACACAGAGATAGCTAAAAAGCTATTAGCTCCTCTCTTTTCCCACTTCCTAAGAATCCTCAGGAATCAACGTAAACCAGGTGTCCAGAAGCTTTGCTGATTAATTCAATAGAGAGTTTTGAAGCCTATTGATTAGGCAAACAGAACACTAACGAGTTGGATTGGTGAGCTGAGACACATCAATAGTTTGGATAAGCTTGAATCAGCGACTTCCATGGGTTACAGCCCAGGTAATTTGTCTTTATATTTACTTAGCACTGACATTAAAGAGCACAATTATTCATTCACTTTCTGGGCTCCCCCCCTAAAAAAAGCCACAGCACCTTCAATATCCTATTGATTGAGCAGAAACTCCTGCCTCTTTCACAAAGGAAAGAGATGAAAGGGAGCACACAATTTCCTCTGTACCATTGGTACAGAGCCCTGGTTCTACATCTTTCAAAACCCTTCTAAAAACCACAGAAATAGGGAAAACGATTAGAAATTCATGTAATCTGTCTACCCAAAACACATTTCTAGGACTAAAAACAAAACCAGTATAAATTAAATCTATATTAGATATTTTGAAAGGAGTAATGTAGGAAAAAATAGTAATCAGAATAATTATGTTTGTCTTTGGAAGGAAGTAGGAGAAAATCGTGATAAATGCACAAGAAAATCACTCAAGAATCTTTGCAAGACATAACAATTGGAACAACCTTGTTCAGTAACCTTCTGATAAATAAATATCAGTGAAGGCATAGAACAGGGAGAGATGTGCATAAAGGATTTGTCCCTTGTGAGAGAGGAGATTCACCAAAGAGTCCAAATTGAAGAGGAATCCTCAAAGGATAAAGAGCTCTTTCAGATGTTCCTGTTTGCTAATGGCATTGTACGGATTATATAAAGGCGTGGAACACTGCAGAGTCTCCTGGAGGAGACTGAGAACTACTCAAAAGAATTTGATCTAATCATTCACACAGGAAAGACAAAGTGGATAAAGAATATCTGTTGGTCAGATTAGGATATGAAAGTGAATGGACAACCTATAATGTATGTAATATCTTATGACAATACACTGAGTATGCAATACTGAGGACAAATAATACAGAGATGAACAATAAGTTGGGCCCAGAGTTGAACAGGAAGAGGAGAGTATGGTGGACTGTCTTCCAGAAATTGCAGAGTTCTTTCAATGACCCTAAAATCCTCAGGAAAATAAAGCCAGTCTTCTTAATACCAACATTCTACCAGTGTTGCTAAATGACGCTGAGTTATGAGATGCAATCGATTCCAAAGAATTTAAAATGAATATCACACAAATGTACATATATCACAGGCTGCAATATATAAGTAATGATGAATTTCATGAAAGTTTGGGAACTTTATAAAAGAATGGGAGTAAAAGATGTCATAAAAGAAACAAGGGCTAGAAAGATAGGTTGAGCTGGTGACTTGGCAAGGGTGGAAGAGGACAGAGGGATAGCCAGAGTTCTCCACTGGCAGCCAGCCTCACAATGTTGGGAGGAAGCAAGGAAGGCATTCAGTACTTTGGTTAGACTCTCTATAGTGAACTTGTGGGAGGAAATGGACAAGAATCACATAGGAGGAGTTTTTCATCTCTTTTTAGCGTCATGGTGAAGTTTATGAATCTCTTCCCAGAATAATGTTTTCAGTACATAAAATAAAGCACATAAGAATACCAAGAAAACCAATTCTATTGAAATACAATGATCATGATATACATATTTGTGTGTGTGTGTGCATACATTTAAATTCCTAGATTCTGGGACAGGAACCCCATGGGATCTACATCATGGGAAGGAACATTTCAATCAACAAGACCCACAAATCCATTTGAACATTTTTCAGTATAAATATCTACACACATCTTCAGATGCTCACTCCTTGGTACCCAGTCCCAATTAACTGGGCCAGGGAGACTATCTTGGAATAAGAACCAATTCAAGGGAGAGCGGGAGAAGTCCCAGATCACTGATCATCTTGGTCAATCTACTGGTGGATGTTCAAGGGCTTCTAGCAGCTTGATTCTATCTGCTTCTGTTCAGTGACCCAAAAACACTTTTCTAACAGAGCTCTTTATACACATCTCACACTAGTTCAAGCCTGTTGTATATTGACTAACCTCAAGAGGCTCCATCCTGTTGATGCCCTTTAGCATTATAAAGTAGTGTGACCACAGTATTAAAAAGAAGCCAAAAGCTTTGGCATCATGTCATAGAATCAGAATTTAGAGGTGGAGGCTACATAAGGGCACATCTCATGCAACCTTCTTGTCTTGAAGGTGAGGAAACTAAGGACTAGAGAGAAGAAGTGACTAGCCCAAGGAGCAGAACCAGAATTCAAACCTAGGTCTTCTAATACTAGTATGACCATGTCACTCTCCTGCCCTAGGGCTCTGAAGGGCTCCTTATTACAAGTTCTTCTCAATCTCACTCTGACATACCTTTCTAGACTCACTGAACATCACTCACCTCTTTGAAGTATATGCTTTGGCCAAACTATTCTACTGACTATTCCTTGAAATTGGCATTTCAAATCATCCCTTTTCACAGGCTGTCCTCTATACCTCTAATGTGCTCTTTTTTCACCTGCATCTCTTAGAAGCCTTGGATTCCTATAAAGCTTAGCTCATTTGCTACCTCATGGAAAGCCTGTACTGATCCCCCCAGTCATTAACAGTTGTTCTATCTTTAAATTTTCATATTTCATATTCATAAATTGTCTATTTACACCTCCTATTCTCCCAATAAAATGGAAATTACTTGAAGGCAGAAACTGTTGCTTCTGTCTTTGAATCTGTAACATAGGGTATCATGGTCTAAACTATTAAAATGTATTTATTAATAAACTATTAATAATTTATTAATATTTAATAAATGGGGGCAGCTAGGTGGCACAGTGAATAGAGCACCGGCCCTGGAGTCAGGAGGACCTGGGTTCGGATCTGGCCTCAGATACTTAACACAAAAAATAGCCACGTGACCTTGGGCAAGTCACTTAAACTCAATTGCCCTCCAAAAAGCAAAAAAAAATTTAATAAATGCTAATCGTATTGAATATGATTCACATTCACCTTGCCACTATTCTTTTTCATGTTCATCATCACTAGATTCATACTGTAAATCAAAATTTAGTTGTGCATTTTTTAAACCCTCAAAGAGGATAGAATAGAACCCATCTGAGCTGCCTCCAGAGAGGCAGAGACTAACCTGGATGTTTACTCCTTTGTACAAGCCTTTTCCCTTCTAAATGAGGATAGTTTCTAAAGCAATTTTTAAATATCCTAGTCTTGAAAACAGAAACCATTGGTTTTTAGACAAAGGATAATAAGAAAGACAAAGGAAATTAGTTCAGCTATTTCTCCTACCTGGAAAGCTTTCGCTCATCTTATGTATTAAAAATCTACTTATTCTTTTAGGCCCAAGACAAGCCTCTATAGTTTCCATAGAACCATTAGTGAAAACTCTAGTTTGCATAGATATTTTCTTCTCTAAAACTGTTTCTTACAGAGTCATAGCCATAGAACCTTGGAATTGTAAGGAATATTACAATTGCTCTTCTAGATTGCTCTCTTACCCAGTGCAGAAGTCTCCTCTATAATATCAATAACAGCTTGTTTCCCATTTTCTTCTTGAATACTTCCAATGACTGTGATCTCATTACTTAGTGAAGTAAGCCATTCCATTCTTGCACAGATTTGCTGAGAAAGTTATCCCTCTGCTGAGACAAAAATCTTCCTCCATCTAACTTCTATCTACTGGTTTTGCTTCTGTCGACTAGAACTGTGCAAAATCCACCTAATTTCCTCTTCCTATAACAACTCTTCACTTATCTGAAGACAGCACTCATGCCCCTTCCTCAGTCATCTACTATAGTTTGTGCCTCACTGTTTTTGTTGTTATTCAGTCATTTTTTAGTTGTAATCAACTCTTTGTGACCTCATTTGGAGTTTTCTTGGCAGAGATATTGGGGTGATTTGCCATTCCCTTCTCCAGCTCATTTTACAGATGAGGAAACTGAGGCAAACAGGGTTAAGTGACTTGCCCAGGGTCACACAGCTAGTAAGTATCTGAGACCAGCTTTGAACTCATGAAGATAAATCTTCTGACTCCAGGCCTGGCACTCTATCCACTGTGCCACCTAACTGCCCTACTGTGCCTCATCAAGAGTAGTTAAACTGAACTGAGAATGATTGGTCCATAGTATGGAAAGGGCCATAGTGAAATGATGAGGCTAGTCAGGCTTGAGGTCCCTTTCTCTCTCGCTATCCTATCCCCTACTTTTTCTGAAGTTGGCTAAGGTGACATTTTCAGTCAGCCAGACAAGGCCAACACCCATCAAATACTTATTAGGTCCCATATTAAGTCCTAAGGAGACATTAAGGCAGTGTTTCAATCCTGAAAAAAAGTACAACAGATATAATGAGAGGGACCCATGTTCCAAGTAACCAGACAGGGAGAAAAGGCCAAAGAGAAGTCTTGCCCATGAAACCACAGAGATGGATGCTACAAATAGAGTGAGATACACAGAAGGGAAGGATCAAGAAAGGGGGAGCTCAAGAACAGGAGAAGATAAGCCAGGAATCGAGAGTGTAGATAGGGGCTAGGGAGATCATTTGCTTTTCCTTCCTCTGCAGCCCCCTGCTTGAGTCCCAGAGGATGCATTACATTTAATGTAGAAAATGACTGACAAATTACTAGGTCACTGAGTGTGAAATTTATATTTTTTGCTTCTTGCTTTTCCCCTTCCTATAATTGTATCGACCTAAACAGTGAAAATATTGCTATTGTCCTCTTTATGACTTCTCTGAAAAAGGAATTGCTGTGTCTCAGTGGATTTTTTTCCTGGATAAATCTTTTTCTTGTGATAAATAAATCTCCTAATAGGGTCTTATTTAAATAACACTGCACTGGGAGTGAGGCAGAAATCAAAAGATGAACCATCAACCCTGGTAATAGGAAACTGATGTGAGTCAGTGGCATTACCACATCCTAAGAAGCCACATCAATTAGGAACCTAATGTGTGACTCATCACATAAACCATCCTACCCACACACCTCCCATGCTCCCACTATCGATTCTTGTCCAGGTATCTAGAATTAAATAGAGCTCCTAATTACCAAGTATACAGAGACAGCACAGGCCTACAGTGGGGACAGTAACCACAGCCGCATCCCAAGGAATTTCATTGCAGTGTTGAACATGCCACCATGATGACCTTGAGTTTGAAGTGTGTTTATTTTTTAATCAGCTCTATCTGTAGAGGAAGAGAGACATTCTTCAGAATCAGAAACAGCAATGGCTGAGTGCATTTCAATGTCTTATGCCCTAATTTCTAGGGCTCTCTCTCGTCCACTTCTGCGTGACTTTTGTTTACTTGGGAAAATATCCTGTGATTCCATGGGCCTTTTCCTCAATACTTTTCTCCATAAAAACAGCTAAGTTCTATTGCTAGGCTCCCTGAAGTTTACTTATTTATAAAATGAGATAGATTTGTGTTAGGGCTAAAAAAGGGAACTCAGAAGGAGGCAGCTCAGAAGACTATATTGTGAAGTCCTTTCAAGAGTCGGTATCCTGTAATTCCAAGATGTACTCATCCGTCAATGAATTGTTCTAAATTCTTAGCTGCTACTATCACTCATCTGGCACTGAATCAGATACTACTTTGTATAACCAGACCATTTCTCTTTGTCTTATCTTTTTAACTAGACTGTATGTTCCTTATATTTCTTATAATATCTTATATTATATTCTTTTTTTCCCCCCAGGACCCAACCCAGGCACTAGGTGCAGAGTAGTCACTCAATAAATATCTGTTGATTCATTGACAGATTGATTGCATTTGATTGCTTCTAATTATTCCTACCATTTAAAAATAGTTTATTTTAAACTTCCTCATCACTGCCTATAGACTCATCTTCACTGATAGATTTTTGCATCACCTGTCACTGAATTACCTAGGTACATAAAATACTTAGAGATGGTTTTCTGTTCCCTCTGGGTCATAATTTAGCTAAGTTATGCATAGTTAGTTCTCTTAATCTTTCTCTATGTTCCACTTCTTGCTTTTTAATTTTTTACAATCTGGAGAAGACAGCAGCTTAGATAATTCAAGGGAAACATTTGGGAAAGGTCCAAGAGAGTATTGTAACCAAGAGGGCTTACGTTTTGGACAGAACTTCCATTCTTATTTCTTTCACTGTCCCAGAGACAATGTATCAGACTTGAAATGCCCAGTGGAATATATAAAGGACAGTTGTATGGCTGCTTTGGTCTGCCTTTTGCCATGTTCCATGATTGAGAGGCAGCATACTGCTGATGTAGCCCATTCACACTTCTCCATTCTACCCAGGAGATGTAAGGAAGCCAATCCACCAATCAAAATAAGGAGAAAGGTGATAGAAACAACTCTTCTAGTCAACAAAATCTGTTTCTACCCTATAACACCACCAAAATCCCAAAATATTTTCTAGGGAACTTCATGAGACATAAATGCTGTTGGAAGACAAAGATTATGGCTAAGGGAAAGGAGTCAGTCTTGGAATGGATCATCGTGCACCAAATGATGCTGAATTTTCTCTCATTAGTAAAATACAACCTGTGTGTTTCTGATTAAGAAAAGCCCTCTGTTGAATTGACATACCTTTCAGATATGACTTCTTATGGCCAACTGGACAAAGGAAATCATTTGAAGTGTGTGTGAATGTGTGTGTGTCTGTGTGTGTGCATGTGTGTATTTTTTTTCCAGGAGAAAACAATCCAACTACAATGAAAGACCTGTATAAGGTAGCTCTCTATACTACAAATGCTTTAGGTCAAATCAAAACTGATTTATAACACAGACAGTCCATTGTCATTAAAAAAAAACTCTGACACCAACATATCAATAGGGTCCTACTGTATGTCAGTATAGGAGTTAAATCAATTCTATGCAATAAGCAATGAAAAATGGTGAGACAACCAGCTGATTCAAAGAAGTTTCAGATAAAACAGGAAGCAGTAAGTGTAATGAAAAGACCTCCTTAACAATGTGATTTCTAGTCTGGGATTTGCTATCAACTCGCTGTGTGAAATGGGCTTTAGTTTCCTAATCTATAAAATGGGTCTAGAAGTTCCTGACTTTAGTTCCTCACAGGTTTGTTGTAAATATCTGAAGAATCATGAAAAGAACAAAAAGAGACCTCTTGAGTCACTTAATTTAGATCTCTCATTTTACAGATTAAAAACTGAACCCAAAGAGGGTGAGTAGCCTGATTCAAACGAAATTATTGGCTCTTAGAACAGGAAGGGACTTAAGACGTGACCTAGTCTAAATGGGGTAAGGGATGTGCAAGCATTTTCAAAAACAGAAGCTATGAATAATACTCATGAGTAATTTTAATAGATTCCCACAAAAGTCTTATATGACTAAAAACTAGGTCTGTGTTGCAAAGTGATTTCCTATAGAGTGATAGCACATAGTAGTTCAATTAGCATCCACTCTGCACCAGACTTCCCAACAAAACACCCATTTAGGCAGAGCTGAGATACAAATGTGCTAGGCATAGTGCCTAATGCCATCCCTTTTCTGCAAAGAACACTGTTGCTTTGCCCTTGGTGTGATTTACCCATTCCTTAACCAACATCTCTTGCACTACAATTGCTACGGGTCAGAAAAATCTCTGGCAGTAGATTAGGAAAGCCTCAGAGATCAGAAGGGGCTGTTAGATGGGGAGCAGAAATATCAGCCAAGATATGGGAATGGTAGACAATGCACTTTTAAGGTTATTATTTAAGGTTATTATTTTTAAAATTTTAAGGTTATTATTTATATTACATATTTAAGGTTTTTTAAGGTTATTGGCTAGATTCTATAGCCTGAGACAGAAATAGTAAAGAGTTTACAAATGGTGGAGATAAGCAGGGTCAGACTTATGAATAACCCATGTGAAGCTATGGGAAAGCATAAGGCAGCCTGAGGGCACTGAGTACCCTGGAGGCAAGGGTTAGGGTGGGCAGAGCAACAGGATCTGGAAACATGCTAAAAACAAATGAAATTTTCACCAAGAGCTAGTTCTGTAGATAAAAAGAATATCCCTCTCTATCTATAATGAAGTCATTTTTTAAGTAGGGGAGTATTGGAGGACCTGTATTATCATCAGACCTCAAACTTCAAAGGCTCAACGACTTCTTCAGTGTGCTTATTCCCTTTGTCTCTGGGGACTACAACCTCTCCATATTTTGGGGCAAGGGTTCTTAACCTTTTTTTACATCCTGGAACCTTTTTGGAAGTATGGTGAAGCTATGGATCCCTTCTCAAAGTAATGTTCAAAAATTCATCAACACATAATATTACAAAGGAAAGGAATTATAGTGAAATAGTTATCCATATATATTTACGTATGTTGTATATGCATATATATGCATGCATATAGAAGAGATAGAGAGAGAAGAGACAGAGGAAGAAGAAACCAATTTAAGTGAAACAGTTATCCAAATATACAAATGTATTTACATATATAATATATAAAAGAGAGAGAGAGAGAGAGAGAGAGAGAGATTGGAGTGAAGTTCATGGACCTCAGGTTAAGAATCTCTCATTAGGAACTCAATGAGCTGCTGAGGTTAAAAAAATTCATCACCTGGTAACCAATTCTTTGTGAGTTATCGTGAGATAAAGTGCTACAGGAAATAACTTCCCCTTCCTTTAAAAAGAAATCAATTTTTCATATATCATTTTTCACCTTGTACCTGCACTAGAATGTATATGTATGTTTTGACTCATCGACTGTGCTATAGCTCCTTGGGGTCAAGGTCCATGTCTTAGACCCTGCAGATGTAGCCTATGCTGCCCACAACAGGGCTAGGCACCAAGTAAGTACACAATAAGGACTCCACTAATTTTTGATTGATGGATAGAATGGAACCTCATTCCAACAGTGAGGGCTTTTAGAGTAGAATGTGGAATAAAGTGAAGTAAGGGAAGGTTGTTAACTAAAAAAACCAAAAAACTGTCAGGAGAGAGCTTCAGTTGAATTACTTTTAACCCTTCCCTCTCATTCATCCATATGTCCAATTAGTTGCCAAGTTCCATCGATTATTCATGTAGAATCCTGAGTCTCGTCCCCTCCACTCACAAAGCCACCACCCTAGTTCAAGTGCATATCAACTTTCACCTAGACTACTATGGTAGCCTCTTAATTGGTCTCCCTGCTTCCAGTGTCTAGCCTCTCCAAATCATCCTCCACCGGGTTGCCAAATTGATATTCTTAAAGCACAGGTATGACCATGTCACTCTACTACTCAAAAATCTTCAGTGGTTCCCTGTTGTCTCTAAGAGAAAATGTAGAATCCTGTAGGCCTGTCATTTCAAGCCCTCCCCAGTCCCTGGCTCCTCCTTCTCTTTCCAATTCCTTTCACGCCCCCTCTATTATACTAAAAAGGCTCTGATAGCTGCATTCTATACATGATAGTCAATCTTCCTGGGCATTCCACTGGACTCATGGCCTCTAAGGTGACTTCCAGCTCTAAATCTATGGTCCTTGTCTGTAATCCTTGTCTTTGCAGGCCATTCTTCCCATGTCTGGAATGGGCTCCTTCCTCATCTACCTCCTAGAATTTCTTGCTTCCGGTGAAAGCATAGTTCAACTGACATTTCCCATACCGGGACTTTCCTGGTCCTCTCAAGTGTCAATGCTCTTTCCTTCTTTAAATGACTTTGTATGTTGTAATTATCTGCATAAATTCCATGTCCCCCATTAAGATGTCAGTTCTTTGAGTGAAAGGGCAATTTTATTTTTTGTCTTTGCATCCCCTGGGGTAGAATTGCATCTCCTGGGGTAGAATGCCTCACATAGAAACAGGAATTTTTTAATTGAATTGCATTCATAAGGCAGTCCTGAAACATGCATGAACTTCAATTCCATTAAACACATATTTGCTGAATTCTAAAGAATATAAAAACAACCCCTTGCCTTGAATATTGGAGGTGAAAAATAGAAAATTGGAGTGAAAAATAGCTGGTAAGGATAAAGCCACAGACACTGGAGATGAATAAATGAAGCCTACATCAGCAGATAGGGTCAGGACTTCAGCAAGTCATTCCCCTTCTAGCATATATAGATATGTGGCTCATCAGTTGTTTGGTTCCCCCCCGCCCTTTTCATAATTACTGAATTTCCTGAGAAGGTCAGCTCAAGTTACTCCTACCACCACCCCAGTGACCCCTTGTTCAAGAATGCTGGGAGTCTTCTAATACAGAAACATCCCAGTAGAATAAGACACAGCAGCGTATACAACCCAATCTTGTTATCATCTGACAAAGTGTCCCCTCTGCAGCCTCCGTGGGGCTGGAACCAGTCAGTCAGAATCTTAGTAAGTTAGTTTAGATTTTCATCATCTCATGGTACCCAGAATCTCTGAGACCCTTTGATTACACAGAAGGAGCGACCAGGAACACCCTTACTAGGTCAGTTTCCCTGGAACACTTTCAAAAGGGCTTATGAAGGCGAGAGCCGAACCCTTTCAGCAGAAATTAAATCACAGCATTTTATTTTTATCAGATACCCACTATCATTTTTCCCCTCCCTTCACTGCCATGAAAATTGAGAAACTGGGAATCCAATTACAAAGGCAAGATAAAAAGGAATGATAGCAAAACATTTTAATTGGATGGAAGAGACACTGAATCGTGCTCTCCCGCTCTCTGCTTCAAACACTCCACCCATCACATCTACTCAGGCAGAGGTCACTGGAAATGGGAATGTTAAGGTGATGGAGACAGAGATGGAGAAAGAGGCAGGGAATGCTGTCCTGGTATATCAATCAATAAGGCAGTCCAAAGTTCCTTCCCCTCCGCTCCCCCCCCCACCCCCCATGGAACTGACAGTCTTCCAAGCCTCAGGAGTAACTGTGCTGACACTTAGAATGGAGTCCAAACAAAAATTGCCCATCTCCTTCATGGGGTATATTTACTGTGTGAACTTCAGAGCAGGTGGTGCTTGGGTGATGTGACCATTTATTTTTTAGACTTACCCTGAAAGAAGAAGCATGACAAGGTGGAAGGAAGACTGGGCTGGAAGGCAGATTTAGTTATTTGGGTCCTAGTCATGACCTTGCCACTGACTACCTATGAGACTTTAAAAAAGTTACTCCATTCTTTTATTTTACCTGATCCCCAATTTTCTCATCTGTGAAATGGAGGAGGGAGGAGATCAAGTACTCTTTAAGGTACATTCCAGTCAGAGCATTTTATGGCTCTGGGAAGTAGCCTTCAAGAGCCTCCCATTGCAGTTAATTATATATGAGGCAAAGCAGAAGAGTCATAGAAACTCTCAATTTGCCTTTGGTTTCTGGAACTGCCTGGGTCCAAATACAGCTGGGAGGGCCTGACTGGCAACTCTTATAACCAGGAGTCCTGGAATCAGCAGGTCAAGATAGACATGATATCTTGGGTAGAAGGTTCTGAGAACATCAGTGATGATGACTAAAGTTTGGAAAACAAGCTCTAGTCTAGGAAAAAGTTAACAGAAGTGGCATCATTAACTGGACTATTATGATTTCAGTGGGATTAAAGGAAGGGATTCAATATGACAGATGTGGAAGTGACAGATTTTGGTAACATCTCCAACACCACCGCAAGCTCCTCATCCAATCCTTTCCCTGGATAGACATAGAATTGTGGATATAGAGCTGGAAGGGACTTAGACAACATTTACTCCAGATGTTTAATTTTGCAGATGAGGTGCAGAGGTCCAGATTGATTAAGTGATTTACTCATGGTCACAAAAATAACTAAGTAACAGATCCAGAATTCAAATTCAAGTCCTCTGACTCCAAATTCTTCATTCTTTTCACTGTACAACACTGCATCCTATATCTCTTCCTAAGGTTACAGCACCTAATAAATGACTTAACTAAGCTAGGATCCTTTCTCAAAGTATAATCCTTGCCCTGCATTATATTAAGAACTTGGTAAAGAATGACAATTAGCCCCTCAAGGAGGGGAGAGGAGCTGAATTATGGAAATTCTAGGCCTGTTAAATGGACTCAGAACCTATCAGCCCACCTCCCATCACCTTCTGTCATCAGCTTCCCACCAGCCTAGAGATCAGTAGTTATCAGTGGGGTTGAGATTTACAAAGCTTCTTAAGATTCAAAAAATATTTCACACACATTATCTCATTTGATGCTCAGACCCAAGAGGCAGGTGCTATTATTATTCTATCTTTATAGATGAGGACATTTAGGCTCAGAGAGCCCAGGGACAGACAATCTTAAGTAGAAGTCAAACTCAGGTCCTTCCTGATTCCAAGTCCATCATTCTACCCATGAGAGCTAGGTGGTGCAGTGGACAGAGTGCCAGGTCTGGAGTCAGGAAGACCTAACTCACATCCAGTCTCAGACATTAAGTCTATGACTTTGGTCAAATCACTTCATTTCTGTTGGTCTTAGTTTTCTTATCTATAAAATGGGGATAATAATAGCACCAATCTTCGAGGGTTGTGGGGATCAAATGAGAGAATAACTGTAAAGCACTTAGCACAGTACCTGGCTCACAGAACTACAGAAATGTTACTATTTATTTATTAATTTATTATTATTACTGTGTTCTGCTACCTCATAGACTTCCAGACCTTAGAAGTATTCCAGTTCACATCCTTCATTTTACAGATACGCAAATTGAGGCCAAGAGATGTGAATTGCTTTCTCCAATGTCACACATTCAGTTAGTGATAGAGCCCTTATTGGAAGTCAGGTCCCCCATTCTTGGTTTACTGATCTCTCTCTCTATGCATTGATTCCTGCTGCCTTACGTGTCTTGGGAATCCCTTTCATTGCACCCTAGTTGAATTACATTACAACCCTAATTAGAACACCAACCATTGATTTTTCACAGCACTTCCCACTTCATTTGATTAATAACTCACAATTACATAGCACTCTAAAATTTCAAAGAATACATTCCTCACAATGACTCTGTGAACAGGGAATTACAAGTATTATTATGGCCATTTTACAGATGATGAAGCCCAAGTTAAGAATATGGCCCAAGGTCACACAACTAGTAAGGGTTTGAACCAGGATTTGATCTCAGGTCTCTCTCTTGACCCCCAAGTCCAGTTGTCTTTCCACTGAACTTCATTTCTTTATGGTGAGCCTTCATGGATTATAATGAGAATAATCTGATAGAAAAAGGGACAAAAGGCCTGGAGAAGTTGAATAAATTGCCTAAATTCACCCAAGAAATTAGTGGGAGATAGAGATTAGGACACATATCATACTTCTAGACATTTCTGTAAAAAGACCACCAACAGCCACATTAGTTTACCATCTACTCTCTGTCCTTTCTCAAGAAACCCAGTATTAGACTCACAGTCTTCCCATCTCTCCCAACCCCTGCATACAGACTTGGTAACTCCAATCTACTCTTATCATTCTAGCTTGCTCCCACTTCCATGCTATTAAATGATGCTGTAGGAGGTCCAACAACTCCATTGATCCGGTCCACTACAAACACCAGCTATCCAATCTCAACTACAACTCACTGCTACATGGTAAGTATTCTATTGTTCACTGATTCACGTCCTCCACAGTGAAAGTTTGAGACCCTTTTCCCTTCAAGCCCCTATACTTAAAAGTACCTCTATCTCTACCTCTCTGAGGAAATGATCTCAAATGTTACTTCACTGGAAAATAAAAATTGAGGCCATTAATTGAGAACTCCCTTACTAATAGAGTGTAAATTCCCTGAGGCTACCTTCAAGGACTGTTTTATTTTTGTCTGTGTATCCCCAGGACCTAGCGTAAAGTCTAGCTCTTTGGAGGTACTTAATACATACTTATTTGGTTCATAGTTGGTTTATCAAAACATTTTCAGACATATTATCCTCTTTCACTTTGACCTTTGGTCCTGTTATCCTTCCCTGAGGTGGTCTATGTCTACTTTTTCCATTTCTGTACATTCACTAAAACCCAGCTCAAGTCCCACATCCTCCATGAAGCTTTCTACCAATTAATAAGCATTTCTCAAGCACCTACTCTGTGCCAATCACTGTGCTAAATGTGAAGGTACAAAGACACAAATGAAACCAGTTCTGTCCTACAGGAACTTATGATACAGCCAGAGGATATAACAGGTACAGAAACAGGCAGATACAAAATAAATGCCAGATAGTTTTTCAGAGGAGGCATCAGCAGCTGAGATTAGGAAGGATTCACATACAAGAAATCACTTGAGATAGACCTTGATGGAAACCAGTGATTCTAAGAGGTTGAGAAGAGGAGAGATTGTATTCCAGGGAAGGAGATCAACTAGCATACTCTTATTACTAATGCTACTAGTGCTGCTGCTACTGCAGCTACTGCTACCACTGACTAACAACAACTATAATAATTAGCATTGAAACTGTACTTTAAGGTTTGCAAAGTGCTTTACAAATATCTCATTTATTCTTATGACAAACTTGGGAAGCTATTAGTATTCCCATTTTACAGATGAGAAAACTGAGGCTGAGAGAGGTTAAGTGATTTGCTCAGAGTCACACATCTGGTATTCGTCGGAGACTGAATTTGAACTCAGGTCTTTGCACCCCCAGATCTAGAGCTCTATTCACTGGGCCACCTAGCTATCTGGAAAGGCAAGGAGACATGAAGTAAAGAGCAGCTCTGTGGACTGGAAGGAAGATGGCCATTTTTACTGGATTGGAGCATATATGAAGGGGAACAATATTCATGTCATGCTTGTTTGTCTTGAATGACAGAGTGACAGAGTAAGCTCCACCCAGGAAGGGAAAAACCATGTATTCTCTTTCTTGGGAATCTCCCCTATAGTGTTTAGCCCAGGTATAAATATACTGTAGATGTTCAGTAAATAGATACTTGTTTATTGAACGACTGAATTGGAAACAAACAATACCCTACACTTACTTTCCAAGTTGCCATTGATAATCATTCAAATCGGAGAGTAGTGAGAAATAAAGTTAGTATGGGACCATTTGACAGAGTCTTAAATTGTAGATTATGGAATATAGATTTTGATGGCATATACAATGGGGAACCATTATAGCTCCTCAATGCTACACTTCCTTGTGAAATCTAGGGCTAATGTAAGAATGCCAAAACATCTGTCTAGGATAGGAAGCCAACCTGAATCCTCCAGATGTTACTTAGAGGTCTGGAACTTGGACTTGGGGACTTGTGGAAGCACTCTTACTGCTGTGCGGGAGATGAGGTAATAGAGGAAAGGAGGTAAGATTCACAGGGAAAATAGATGATTTTTTTAATGGAAGCATGGGGAATACCTTCTGAAAGGAGTCAATTTAGAAGTTCTGAACATTGCACTCCAAGTATCAGAATCACATAATTTTAGCACTGGATGGGAACTCAAAGGTCATCTTGTCCACCCTCTCTCCCAGCTCAGAATTATTAGTGAAGATATGGCAATGTTAATTAGGATTTCTCACTTCTAGTGGGATATCTTATTTTGCAGGAGTTTCTACATCACCTTCTCTACATCAGTAAGGATCCTGCCCATGAGACAATTTTCTCAGCCCAAACACACTTTTTTCTTTTCATTTCTTTCCCCTTAAATCACTATTTTCCTTAGACATAAAACAATGCAAGAATCCAACCAGGTGGAGCCTTTCTGCTGTGCCTCCTTCCCAAACTATACTTATCTAATTAATTGGTTTATTTTCAAAGCCAGGACTGGCAGGCACTTGCTTCTTTAAGGTCTTGCTATACCTGCCAAAATCAGCCATGTTAAAGGCCCATTTTATGGCCAGGATTACAGCCACCTCCCTAGTTCTGAACAGCTTGGTGAGGAAGCCAAGTCACACATTAGGCCATTTTCTCCTCATTATCACCTCATTATGTTTGAAAATGATCTTTGGAGCTTACCATTCCTCCTACCTGCTCTGGTAGTGACACCACCCCCAAAAGCCTGTGATGAGCACAATCAGTAAGGGAGCCAAAATCTACATTCACTTTGTGAACTTTCTGCCCACTGACCAATTGATTTAATCCATTGAATCAGAGAGGTAGCTTCAGATCTTCTGGCTGAAAGTGGAAACTCCAAAGGTGAACCAGACCTTTTCAGACAACTAAGGGTTAAACTTTTTGACCATCATTAAAAAAAATAATAATTGTTACTCATCTTAACAATTAAGGATGAAGCTCTCTCTAAAATGGAGCATACACAGCCCTTTTGATTTAACCTTTATCTTAATGACCCAAGCATATCATTATGAACATCTATTATTATACTTTGCTACAACACAAATTTTGCCCTAAAGGACTACAAGCTGTGAGTGCTACTAACATGCCGAATGGCATCATAGCACTGTTGTTTTGCTGTTCTTATGCTTGCTTTATATAGTTTGTCTCTCTAGTTCCTTTCTGTCAGCTGGCATTGATCACTTCCCCACCACTATCAGAATGCCAACTTTAGCAGACTATCCTCTCTCTTTTAATCTGCTGCAGACTTGAAAAATTGATGATGGTGAAAAAATAATATTTAGATAGCTGCTTATGGTTTTTGCCTCACAACAGCCCTGTGAAGTAACAAAGACTAGAACTATGCATAAAGAATGTATAGACTCAGGGTGGCTAGGTGGCACAGTGAATAGAGCACCCACCCTGGAGTCAGGAGGATCTCAGTTCAAATCTGGCCTCAAGACACTTAACACAAAAACTAGCCATATGACCTTGGGCAAGTCACTTAACCCCAACTGCCCTCCAAAAAGGAAAAAAAAAAAGAATGTATAGACTCTCTATGAGGGCTTTCTTATGAATTGAATGCATGAGCTTTAGTGTGTGACCCATCCAATGTATGGGATATTTGGCTGCTCAGAGACCTTTCTTCTGTACTTCTTGGGTCTCAACTGTGTTCCAAAGAGGTGAGGTTTCAAAAGAGATTTTTAGATAAGAACTATGTCACATAATCAACAAGTCAAATATTTATTAATCTTATTCTTGGCTTTTCAGCTTCAGAAAGGTATAGAACCCTGGGAGAGGCGTCAGAGTAGAGTCACAAAGATAATTAAACCACTGAGAATGAAGATCAGGATACTGAGGTTGAGGTAAATCATATTAATCAGTCCTAATCCCTAGAGTTTATATGAATTTGTGTATAAGCGAAACCAAGTTAAAATATACATCAAATATAATCTTTCAAGGGAAGACAAAGAAAGTGTCCAAAAAAGGTGGGGGAAGGGGAGAGACAGAGAGAGAAAGAGAGAGAGAGAGACAGAGAGAAAAAGAGACAGAGAGACAGAGAAAGATGGTGAGAGAAAAAGACAGAGAGAGAGACAGAGAGACAGACAGAGAGAGAGGGAAAGAGAGAAAGGGAGAGAGAGAGAAAGGGAGAGAATGAACATGTTTTGCTTATGAAGGAAGAAGGGGAAATTCTGGCTGTCCTGCTTTTGCAAAGGTGTAGATGTTTATGGGTTTATTCTACACATACAAAAAGGTATATAGGCATATGAATATGAGATGTAAATGTATATACATATTTATATTATGCAACCATTTTATTCTAGCACCATCCTGCTGGCATGTCTTCCTTGTGCCTCACTAGCTGCCTCTCAATGTCACTCTTCAACATCAGTGACAGAGGGATGTAGATTATCCCAAAGCTCTATTTTCTAGGAGCAGGAAGGAGTATGCTGATAAATGTTTAACAACCATGGGAGGTTGGGGGAGAGCGATATGTATCTAAGATTCTCTTTTAAATTTAATCTGCATTATTAACACTTTTTTAAGTCTAGACAATCAACAAAACCACAAACCAAGCCCTGAATTGCAGCCCTTGCCAGTTTCCTAGGTGTGAATGCTTATGCCTAGAAGACTTCAGTTTGCTTACCTATAAAGTAAGAGAATTAGACTAGGGTTCTAAGGACACTTCCAGATCTAAAACCTATGATTCCAAAGACCCAAGATGTCTTTGCCCATGAGGCATACTTAATAATGTTACTGAATTTGGAAAGGAGAAGGCTCGAGTTGAGGAGAGGCAAAATGATATAACAGTACTCTTTAGTTCATTAATGGGATAAAAGGATAAGGGGGAAAAAGCCTAGAAATGCCTTTAAGGATGCAGTAGGGACAAAGGTCAAGTGATCAGGATTTCAAGGACCATAGGATGACAGACTGAGAACCAGAAGAGGACTTACATGTCACCTAGGCCACTCCCCTCATTTTATAGATGAGGAACTGAAGCACAGTTCTTTAGGGTCACAGCACACTCTGTTAATGAATGGATAATGGAAGGTCAGGATTGAGTGAAGAGTAGCTTTCTCTGCAGAGCCTTAGAGAAGAGCTTTACAACCGAGTCTGGGGTGGGTTAGGGGTGGGGTGGGATTGTGAGATTCCTCCGTCCCTGTGATCCTATCTTAAGGGGGCAGATTTTCTATGATTCTATACTGTCACCATTGTGTGTTCTCACTGAGATTTCCTTCACCACAATTGTTGCTTCTCCCACTAGAACATCCTCCTATTGACCTATAAAAATCCTACCTACCCTTCAATGACTGTCTCAAGTTCTGCTTCCTCCATGCAGCCTTTACTGACCACCCCATTTCAGCTTAGGTTCTTTAAACAATTACTGTACATCTAGGTGGTGCAGTGGAGAGAGGCACTGGGCCTGAAGTCAGAAATACCTGGGTTCAAATCTGACCTCAGACACATACTAGCTGTGTGATCCTGAGTGAGTCATTTAAGCTCGGTGTACCTCAGTTTCCTCAACTGTAAAATTAGCACCTACATCCCAAGGTTGTTAGGAGGATTAAATGAGAAAATACTTGTTAAGTGTTTAGCACAGTGCTTATCATACAGAAGGCACTTAATAAATGCTTCAATGCTTCCTTCCTTCCTAAAAACCAGTATGTACAGTGGGAAAAAGCATTGGTTTTGGAGAATCCCTGGATTCCTTCAAGATTCAACTCAAATGCTGCCTTCCTCAAGAGGCTTTTACCTTTCCCCAAATGGGTAGTATCTTCCCCTCAAATAATACTCTCTATCTATTCTGTATGTATCTTCTATGTGTGTGTATATAACATGTATATACATACATATATATGTACATATATATGTGTATAGGTATGCCTACCAAGATAGAAATATACAGAAATAGATATATAGATGATAGATATAAATATAAATATGGATATGGACATAGATATACAGGTAGATCATATATTGGCTTAAAACTATGTGTTATCTATATTCTATTTGTATTTATTTTGTTAAATATTCCCCAATTACATTTTAATCTGTTTCCAGATGTATTCTGAGTGGCTATCCTTTGATCTGGGGAACTTCTTCATGTTACAGATAGGGAAACTGAGGCTCAGAGAGGTCAAGTTACTTATCCACAGGCCCACAATCAATTAACAGCAGAGGCTAGGTTATGGCTCCAGATCCTGTGCTCCTCTTATACTACAGTCTTGTGTACATTGTGATAGAGAAAGGCAGGCACAGAGAAATCATCTTCTACCATACTTTGCTTCCACACACTTAGCCTCTTCCTCCCCTTTTCAGGAAGGATCTATGAACTGCACCTGCACAAAGGGAGCAAGGAAATCCAGAAACAAGACAGCAGCAACAGATTGGAGCCAACAGTATATGGGCATATTGATTAGATCAGGACTGGCATTATGTGGAAGGAGACAAATTTGGCATCTTGCATGGTATGATTTGAGGAGTCCCATAAGGTCTCCACTCTCAAAATGCTTCTTCTGCTTTACTAAATTCCTCTTTACTAAATTCCCAGTATGACAAAAGGCACTTTTATTATATATTACACTTCGTTTGCACTTCATATAATAAGCATTTGATACATATTAGATAGATGGATGGCTCAATGAATTGATGAATGAACTGTAATTTATCTACATGTTATAAGTTATATAAATACATGCTATAACTACATGTTATAATTCTTCAGATCAATTTTTAATATGGAAAAGGTGCCAGAAAACAAGAAGGTATTGATTATTTGTTGATGTGGGGAGAGGACATCTTAAAATAGTCAAAAGGATGCAAAATAGGGAGGTGGAGAGTTAGTGGCAGGTGAGGTTGGAAGAAGCCACAAGAGAAATAATCCTTTCTAACTCCATGGTTTTACTAAGAGAAGGTACGGGAAAAATCTTGTCATTTCCTTGAATATTAGAGAATATAGACAGCCAGTACACCAACAATATACCACTGGCAAAGGAAATGCCAAAGCATTCTAGCATCTTTGCCAAGAAATCCCCATGGACAGTACAGAAATGCTAAAAGATATGACATGAGAAGTTGAAGTTAGAAGATATCCACTACCTTAATGGAGGAAATAAGGACCTAGCATGCGGTGGTCCATGGGATCTCAAAGAGTTGGACATGAGTGAACCACAACAACACAACAACAGTGAAAAATAGAACTCAACTAGGGGAATGAAATTCTGGGAAATAGAACTGGAAAATGCTGATTCTTCTTCATTTCAATACTGCTTTTTAGGTAATATAGCAAATACATCTTTGCTTCTAGAAACTGATTTATGAAATCTTATAAACAAATACTGTTGAAGTGTTTTAGTCTCTAATTCTATGCCACTCTGTAGCTAGCGATAACAACACCTTATATGGTATGATGCTAAAGTATTTATAAATACTTTATAAAGTTCTTGCACATGCATAATCTCATTGCATTTTCCTATGGAGAAGTCATCCATTGAAATTCTTCTCCAATCACTCATCATGATATCAATCAATCATGAAATTAGTATTGAAGTGATGAGGACAAAGCAGGATTTATCTCCATTTTAATCATGAAGAAACAGTCTCACAAGGGTGAAGGTCACACAGTTAGTGAGTAACTGATGTGGGACTGAAACATGGCACTATCACTACTTATCCACTGTTTTTTTTTCCATCCCATTACACAACCTCTCTATTAGGAATCAGGATCCTTTCTGGCCCTTCTATCTAAATATTTCAATCTCTCAGCTTCTGACCATTGTACTGATCCTTTGAGAAGGCAAATAATTTTTTTCCCTGTCAGTGGCTATGATTCCCCAGAAGATATTTATACATTGGGGAGTATAATTTGGCTGAGGAAGCAGATAAAACCTGAAACCACAAACCACCCTAAATGCTCTGTTATTAACAAAGAGAAAAAAGCTGAATTGAGTTGGAGAAAAGTCTTGCTGAATGATGAATGACCCAGCCCTGTATAGCTCAGGACGCTTCAGCCCATTCACTGCAGCTACATTTATGAACTCCTCTGAAGAGGACTTTGAAATTGTAAGCTGAGAAGAGCTTTTACACTCAGGGTTTGAACGGCTGAATTTGACCTGAAAGTTGGCCTGCCTCCTGAAATCACAGGTGGGGAATCTAATTTGCATATCTCCACTTTATATCACTTCCCCTCAAACCCAAACTATTAGTATCCAAAATGGGCCCTATTTAAGACATAGATTATGGTTTACAGGAAGGGGGAGGGAGATGGGCAGGACCCAGGATTTCACTGGTATAGAGAAATATCAGTGACTAACCTCTCTACACCAATACAAATCTATACCTGTTCTGAAATGTAGAGTCTTAAAGAACCTTCTGGGACAGAGAGGGCAAGTGACTTGTCCCTGAGACTACACAGCCATTAAATGTCAGAGGAGGGAATCAAACCCAGATCTTCCTGCCTCCCACCCCAACCCTCACCCCCAACCCTCCATCTTTCTACCATGTTGCCTCTGGACTATGAAATCTTCAAAGACTACCAATATAAAAACCACTAAGTGCTGAAGTGCAAGAAGTCTAAATGATTGGCAGATCTTGGTGGGCAGAGAGGCAAGGAGCCTAGGTTTTAACTCTTCACCTAGTTAAACCATTTTGGATTAGTAGGTCAAGGGATCAGTGGATCTTTAGAGCCAGAAGGGACTTTAGAGGTCAAAGCATTTTGACCTCAGAGTCCTCATCTGTAAAATGGTAACAACAACCATACCCTTACCTACTTAATAGGATCAATTCACATGAATCAATAATACTATCTTCCCCACCTCATTTATGTATTCATTTGTTCATTCAACATTTATTTGGCACCTGATATGTTCAGATTGGTGTGCTAGTAAGCAGGAGAAGGGGTATGGGAGGATAAATAAGGCACCTTATCTCATGGAGCAAATGATCTAGGGAGGGTTGTTGTAAGGATCAAATAAAACAGCAGATGTGAACACACTTTAGAAGTTTAAACAACTTATATAAAGGTAAACTATTATAATCACTTTCTGTTGCTATATAATAATATAGAGTTCTACTATCTAGTCCTTGACCTTCCAAAGCCAGAGTTCTCATTTCATCATCAGAACCATCAGTAAGTATATGTTCACTTAATATGTCTCTTTGGACACAAAGTCAGTTACAAGGGAGGTCCACTTCTCTTCCCATAGAATTATAGAATACACATCTGGAAGAGACCATGGAGATGATCTAATCCATCCCTCTCATTTTACAGATTAGAAAACAAAATTCCTAGACACAAAGAGACTTAGCCATGATCACAGAGGGAGAGCGTGACAGAACTGGGATTGGAGCCCAGGTCTTTGGATTCCAAATGTGCGACCCTCGCTGTATAATGCTGCCCTTTAAGGCCAAGCTTGCATACCCTCCTGCTCATCTTTAGCATCACAGCTGTTGAGGTAGTCAGAGAATGCCAAAGGATAACAATGGGTATATGCCATCTTTTAAAATGAACTTTATCAGGCAATACTGAAAATGGGTGCCACTTTCAACTAACCACTTATAAAATCAGCTGCAATTACTACCTGAGAGGATATGTGTGTGTATGTCCACACCCACACACATATACATATGTGTATATACACATATACATACATATTTATACATGTGTGTGTATTTTTCCCTTGTCTAACATGACTTCTGATCCTCATGGTCTCTAAGTTGAATTCTAGTTTAGATCATCTAAATTAAAGTTCATTCAAACTAGAAATTTAATTAAAAGGCTTGACAAATATATAGTCTCATGGTGTTATTACAGGGATTCATAGAGCCACAGAGGTCAGTTATCAGAGGCTATCTCTGAAGGTTTCCAGGAAAACAAATGCCAATCTAGAAATTCCCAGCAGCTACCCAGCAGAAGTTAAACCTGCCATACAACATGTCCCATACAATTTTCAGTGCAACTAGTTAATCTGGGATAGTTGCTGTTAGTTACAAAGGGGTTGTTCATGTCAGTCCCTCTCATTATTCCTTTGGTTCATCACTCTCAATTCCTCCAGTTTTATCCATAAGCATTTGTGTCGTTCTGAAGGCTTTAGTGGGAGGGATAAATGAAAGGGGCTATGGAAAGAAGAGACGGATACAGTATAAGTAAGTACTTAAAAAAGATGAAGAGATAGAACCAGTCATGGCATTTGCAGAATTCCCAGAAGTTATATTCAATGAAGGACTTTTGAAAAACATCAAAAATTAATTTGAGATGAAATGATTTAATCTTAAAGAATTGGTGAGTCAAAGGAAAAATCATAGAGAAACAATATAGGGTGAGTAACACTAGATAAGGGATAAAGACTGAAGGGGATGGGAGAAGGACTAAAAGAGAGAAACAATTAACAAGCAATTAACCAACAAATTTATTGACTACTACTACGTTTATTCTTAACCATGTGCTAGGCATAGTAAGTGATACTAGACCAGAGCAATATGACACATATTTTTATAACTTAAAAGGAATTTAGAGTAATTCTAAGATATTGAGGTCAAGGTCATAGGTTTGTTTTATCATGTGAATGGAATACTGCTGCAAAGTGAAAAGATCTCTCCTGAAATTCACATAAGTCTGTAGGACAACAATAGGGATATGGAACCAACGTCCATGTTATGATACGTTATGTAAGCTTTTTTATGCATTAGAGGAGATTTCTAAGTTTCGTTCAAACATTCATTCAAAGAGCATTTATTGAACACATTCTGTGCAAGGCATTGTTGTTAGGCTTTGGGGAGATAGATCTTGCTTTCATAGAGTTTATAATCTAATAGAGCAGATAACATACACAGATAGGCCTATTCTGCCTAGTATCAATTGCTTCTGAAAAAAAAAAGTGATGTTGGGTAAAACAATATTAGAAATAGTATTACCATGGGCATTTAGTACCATAAACAGTGCTAGCAAACTCAAACAGAACCAGAGTCATTAATCTGTACATAAGGATCCCTGTAGGCAGCATATTAACTCATGTACAGAAAGGAGGGAAAGGACACTTCCGGCTCAAAGGATTTGGGAAGGCTTCAATGAAGTGATCACCTTGGAACTAGACCTCATAGGATGTGCGGAAGTTTACACCATCAGAAACATAGAGGGTCCATTCATTACAGGGCACAGAAGTTGAACGAACAAAAGTAACTAGATGGAAAATGTACAATATATGTTCTGGGGACAGGAAAATAGTTTAGTTCAGCCAAAGCATTAAGGAGGTAAATTTGGAAAGGTAGAATTGAGACAGATTATGCTGAGGTAGGAAGTTTGGGCTTTCTTCGGTGGGTAACAGGAGAGATACTGTAAATTTGTGAGGACTGTAGTGAAATTATAAAAACAGTTGATAATCAATTGATTAAAGATCAATCATTTCAATTAATAACACTGATCCACCTCAGTGAATAGGAGGGGCTACTACCAGGAAGGGATGAAAGAGGAAGATCAGTAGTGGAAGTATGAATGAAAAGCATGGAATATATGAAAGACATTTTGAAAATAGAGTAATATAATAGACATGGAAAGGAAGGGAGAGAAAAGGGTCAAGTATGACTCAAGTTAAAAGCTCTGGCAAATAATAGAATGGAGATGTCATTAACAAAAATAAAGATGACCGAAGGGAGTTAGGGAGTCAGGGGTGGAGGGAGATTAGTTCCATTTTAGATACATTGAGTTTGAGATGTGGGCAGAACATCCAGGTGGAAACAATCAGTGGCCAGTTACAAATGTGGGACTGCAGCTTGGGTAAGACTTTGGAACAGAGCTTGGAATTAGGAGTCATCTGCCCAAAGATGAGAGTTGAACTGTGGGAAGAAATGAGATTGCCAAAGCAGAGAACTTGAAGAACAAAGAGAAGAAAGGGGGGGGGCATTAAGAAAGAAAAAAAAAAAACCAACAATCACATTAAAAGAGTTGGGTGGGATAGGAGGAGGAGGAGCTTCTCCTTTAGAAACCAGAATAGAAATTCAAGGTCCACCTCAGGCACCTTCACCTTCTCCTGCTCCTCTTCCTCCTACAAGAGCCTTTCCCTGATCCTCCTAGATAAGAGGGTCTTCCCTTCTCAAATTTTCCTTAAACATCGTCTTCTTCTTTCCTTTGCCTTTTTCACATTCCAGTTTATATAATACTTATTTGGATACATGGTAAATATCTCATAATTAGACTGAACCTCCCTGAGGACAGGTACTGGATTTGGTCTTTGTATTCTCAGATTCTAGAATGACGAGTTATACATAGGACAGGAAGAGGATAGACACACACATATACATACATATATATGTGTGCGTATGCATGCACACGTATATTTGTATATGTACATTTTTATATGAATGTATGTATGTGTATATATTCAATATAGGGAGTTCCTGGGTGAGGAAACTTCTGCTACCAATGAACCTTATCTGAAACTTGTAGTCTTGGTGGATTTTCTAGAGCACTGATAGTTTAATTGCCCATGGTTAGCCAGTATGTTTTGAGTCAGGACTTGAACCAAGGTCTTCATTGCTTAAAGGCTGGCTCTCTGTTCATAATAGCACACTAGACTGCCTTCTACATAGTAATTAAGGATTTGCCT
Source organism: Petaurus breviceps papuanus (assembly GCF_028583685.1). Classification (NCBI taxonomy): domain Eukaryota; kingdom Metazoa; phylum Chordata; class Mammalia; order Diprotodontia; family Petauridae; genus Petaurus; species Petaurus breviceps. Next base: position 1,908,210 of record NW_027185712.1, read on the forward strand.
AATTGAATTGTATTCTAAATCTTTTGGCATTTGATCGTATTTTTGTCTTGATTTTTTTTTCTCTCTTACTTACTATGAATTTATCATTAACAAATATATCATGCAAAAAGATTTTAAAAGAGGCTTATATAAGACAGTGTGAGATGTATGTGTATGCGTATACAGATATGTATCTGTGTGTATGTATATATACGTATGTATACATACCAACTCTTTTACTATATAATCTTGCTACATACCGTGTTTCTCCAATAATAAGACCTATCCCGAAAATAAGCCCTCCCCTTACTGTGTAAGATTCCTCTAAAATAAGCCCTCCCCCGAAAATAAGCCCTATTGAGATTGCTACTGTAGTGAAGGTCATCCCCTGCGCTACACGCTACATTACGGTACCCTCTGTATGCACTGTCCCCCCCCACCCTGTGAAACGCACGCCGCGCTCCGAGCTGCATCCAATCAGAGCTGCAGCAGTGAGCGCGTCATCCTGTTCTTCCCCAGTGATTTGCTTATTGAATAAAGGTACATTTTTTTGTTCACATTTACCTGTTTATTAAAATTGCTGTCAATGTTCATTAAAATAAGCCCTCCCTTGAAAATAAGCCTTCTGGTGTTTTTCTGTCCAAAAAAAATAAGACAGTGTCTTATTATCGGGGAAACATGGTATATAGGTAGTCTCAAAAACTCTGTGTGGTTTTAATCATACATATATAATGTATAATTACACATAATCACACATATATAAATATGTTAATATATTATGTATATGTGTGTATATAATATATGTGTACATATATGTGTATATGTGGAACAACTGTTTAACTCTATAATCTCTCTCTATATATGTCTCTGAAAAATCTTAGTGTGGTTTTAATCTTCCAATGAACACGCATGTAAATGTGTAAATATATCAAATATATAATAATTGCAAATAGATATGTTAATATTATATCTGCACATATATATATGTGTGCTTATTTCCATATAATGTACACACATGTGCAGGTAAATATGTTGATATTATATATGATTGTTGCGAGTAGATATGTCAATATCATAGATTTGTATTGCACACATATATGCATATTCCCATGTACATATATACACATACCTATATCTTTTTTTCTTCCTTAAATTGAAGAGATTTGATGAGATGACTTTTTGAGGTCCCTTTCTGCCCTAGACCTATGAACCTAAGATGTGATGGTCTCTAAGAGCCTAGGTAAACTCTAAAGTCTCTCCCAGTTCTAGGAAGATTCTGTAATATTAACTCAAATGAGGGGTTTGGACGAGATGGCCTCTAAGGTCCTGTAGCAGCAAGCACCCCAGCCTCCCCAGGGTGGCTGCCAATACAGGTTCTTGGATCTGCTTTGATAAAGGAAAGCAACTCAAAATGGGTTAACAATCTTACTTTAATCAGTCAGATATGTATCGTTTACCTAGTTCAGGGGAAAAAGGTCAGCACCCCAAACTTCAGAGTATACAGACAGAATTATCAAGACAGAGAAACAGATCAAGTAAACAGTTTCCAAACTGTCCAACCATTATATCCATACCAAATCAACATCTGGGTTTTTCAAAGTCCGGGGGGCCCTGGACAATGGCTTCCCAGAGTTTTATCTGATCAAATCACAGAACACTTCTCAAAGTGAACCCCAAAACAAAGCTACACATCAGGGCTTATATAGCCTTCTCCTGGCTCAGAGAATGTAACAAGAAGTATCTACTGAAAAACAAGCCTCCCACCCCAGGCTCCAGGTGCACTTTAGCCTAGAGGCAGGGAAGATCTTAAAAATTTACATTCCCATTACAGGTCCCTTCCAGTTCTCTTAGCCTGTGCTTCTATGGAAATAATGGCAGTTAGGAATTTGTGTGGTTCACACCAAATTTGTTTAGTTTACTTCTATTCATCTTAGTTAAAATTAAATGAAACTTTATCAACTGAGCACCAAGTACTGTGTGATATATAAAGGAGAAGGAATGGTCCCTTATTGTAATCTCATGTTGAGATACAGATACACAAGCCAGCTTATGAAACATGAAGGAGTATACAGGACACTGGGATGAAGAGTCATGGGGTTTAAGCCTATTTTAACCATTAACTAGGGTTGTGATCTTTGAAAAGTCATTTAACCACCTTGGGACTAAGTGAGGGAGACCCCAGTGTGGAATAGTGGAAAGAGTGATAAACTTGGAATCAAGAAAGCTAGGCTCAAATCTCAACTGGGACAGGTACTAGCAGAGTCTATTAAGCTCTTAAATCCTCAGTTATTGCATCTTTAAAACTGGGCTAATGATACTTAAATTGTCTACCTCACAGTGTTGTGAGGAAAGTGTATTGCAAACTGTAAAGCACTAGAAAAATGTGAAAAGATTGCTGCTACCTAAAGATCATCTGGCCTTCTGTAATCCTATTTTATAGATAAGGGCTTGGAGATGGAAGACACCTCCTCATTTTATAAATGAAGAAAGGGAGGCTTAAAAAGGTTAAATGACTCAAGGTCTCAAGTGGCAGAGTCAAGATCTGAACTCAGGACCTTTGACTCCAGAGTCACGGATCTTTTCACTAGAGCGCACTGTATTTGGGATGAAGTGAACAGTTCAGACAGGAAGTACTATTAGAGTACAGAGAAGAGAAAGATCACTCAGGTTTGGGGTTATCGGAGAGAGTTTTCTTTTCCCCAGAGCCTCTGTCTGGTAGATATTCCCCACAGAAATTCACCACATCTGTTAGTGGATGTGCCATAGCCCCAGCAGTCCAAGCCCATTTCTAAATAGGAGGCTCATGGGGGCATTGTCTTTTCTCTTTTGGAAGCAAGTAAAAACCTGAATGCTGGCAACTACATGGGGATCTGTCACCCAGGGGAGAGAAAGGGACTGCTGAGATTCAGCCAGCACCAGCACACAAAGCATAAATACATACTCACACACAAATACATCCATAATAGTTCTACATCTCAGCCTCTTTGAAGAGGACGTGCACACCGTCTTGCAAGAAATGTATAATTTTATGGCCTATTTCTCAATCATAATTGGCTCCAGAATACACCAGAAACTGCCCAGTACCTTGCCAAAGGAAATAATACACTGGCCAATGACACATCTCCTCAAACCTTCATAAGAAGCCATAACTATAACACTATAAACAAATATATCATCAAAATATTTCTTTTCCTTCCCCCCCCTCTTTTTTTTTTTTTTGAATGCTCCATTAAAGTGCAGAAGATTTCACAGTTTTCTCCAGTTCTGGAAAAATCATTATTCCCTTCTGCTGGTCGACTTTGGAAACATTTGGAACAAATTATCTCTACATTTAGAATCTGAATAAAGGAATGTGAGCCTCGCTGGAGAAATGTGAAATCCAGGGCAGGATTCACAAAATGGCTCAAGGTTTGCTTTTGCACACATACTTTTCAGAGTGTGTTGTTTGGGTTTGAAATGTATTCTGAGAAAAATAACAGGACTAGCGACATGAGGCCCATTATTGCTTTGCTTTCCCCCAGAATCCCACACCCATACTCTTCCCAGCCAACTTCCTTCCACCTTTAGTTTTTACCCCATGGTTCTTTTACAAGGTAAAATCCAAAGATTAGGACAGAAAGAGGGAAGTGGAGATGTCTCTAGGGCTTAAGTTTGGGGAAGAGGGGAGAAAGCAAAAACAAAAGATAAATAAAATGGAATCTTCCTGATGAGCATTCATGGTCTGCTTGAAATGTAGGCATGGAAGGTCCCTATGATTGGAAGACCTAAAGTAGAGGTCTCTCTCATGGAGAGCCACAGGAAGCACACATGAGTGGTGTTCACTATTTTGCCTCTTGGTGGTTCCCTTAGCCTTTGTGGGAATGAGGAGAATTGGAAGGGACAATGTTCCTTATACTAGCCAGCATCCCCTCTCTCTAGAGTAACAAATTATCAATTCAGCCAGCTAACATGAGCCCGCAAGCCTTTTCCATTTGTGAAATGTTCCATGATTTTCTTTGTGTTCTAATCATTTGCTAATATGTGAGTGACTTGGAAAGAAGAGGGCTTTTCTTCTCTTAGAAGGTGCTAGTATGAAGAGTCAGTCACTAAATTCTCATGATGTTTTGTGCCATTTTGATGGGACTTATCACACTACACTAATATTTATGTGTGTATGCTCTTATCTGTTCAACTAGAATGCAAGCTTCTTAAAGGAAGGGAACATGGATAATTCATATTTATGCCAAAAGCACATTGCCTTGTACAAGTTTGAAACATAGAACAGAATATTAGTGCTCGAGAAATAGTTATAGATTAATGAATTGCAACAGAAACTCATGGAACATCAAATAAAGCACAGTAGAGCTGCTTGTCCATTGGAAGTATAGAAGTGAGTATCATTAGTCACCGAGGAGAAGACAGTAGGAGAGGGTTTGGGAAGATTAAATATTTAACTGAGAAAAACAATGACAAAAACAACAACTTAGAGCTCATATTCAACTTCAGGGATTTAAGGGATGGAGGAAGGGAATCAAAAGCATTATTTTCATTGCCCAAGGGGGACCCATGAGGCTGCCTGGTGACATAAAAGGAAATGTGGTACAGAAGGGACACTGATGTTAGAGAAACTATAACCCTTGGAAATGGAAATGTATGTGGTTTTGCTCTTCGTCTTCAGACTAAACTATCCATTACTTTTATTATTTTCATTCCTCACTCTCCCATCCCCCAAATCAATCTTGTATTTCTTTCTCAAGATTTTCTTCACTAGAACTTATGACCAGGCAAGAGACAGGGTTCATGGATAAGTAAATCATGAGAAGTAAAATGGATAATTTGATTACATCAGAAAAGGTTTTTGCACAAACAAAACTAAAGCAGTCAAAATTATATGGCAATGGGGGAGGGGAAAGGAATCTTACAGCAACTTTCTCTGATAAAGGCTTCATTTCTCAAATATACAGGGAATTGGACCAAATTTATAAAAATAAGAGCTATTCCCCATTTGATAAATGGTTAAATGATATGAACAGGTAGTTTTGAGATGAGTAAATCAAAGCTAACAATAGTCAGATAAATAAAGTTCTAAATCACTACTGATTAGACAAAACACAAATTAAAACAAGTCTGTGATACCATGTTACATCTATAAGATTGGCTAACATGACAGAAAAGAAAAATGACAAATGCTGAAAGGAACGTGGAAAAATTGGGACATTAATACACTGTTGGTAGAGTTGTGAACTAGTCTAACCATTCTAGGAAACAATTTGGAAATACACCCAAAGGAGTATAAAACTGCACACCAGAAACAACACTCTTAGGTCTATCATGCCAAAGAGATCAAGGAAAAAAAGGAGGAGAAAGGACATATTTTATAAGAGCTCTTTTTGCAGTGGCAAAGAATTGGAAATTAAGAGAATCCCCCTTAATTGTGGAATAGCTGAAAAATGGTGGCATATGATTGTGATGGAATATTATTGTGCTATAAGAAATGATGAAGCAAGATGGTTTCAGAAAAACCTGGAAAGACATATGAAATCATGAAAAGCGAAGTGAGTCAAACTAAAACATTGTATATAGTAACAGCAATATTGTAAGGATGATCAACTGTGAAAAACTTAGCTACTCTGATTAAGAAAATGATCCAAGGGGAGGCTCAGTGGCTCATTGAATAGAGCACTGGCCCTGGGGTTGGGAGGACCTGAGTTCAAATCCGTCCTCAGACACTTAACACACACACACACACACACACACACACACAAACTAGCCATGTAACCTTAGGCAAATTGCTTAACCCCAGTTGCCCTCCAAAAAGCAAAAAAAAAAAAGAAAAAAGAAAAAAAAAGAAAATGATCCAAGACAATTCCAAAGGATCCATGATGCTATCCACCTCCAGAGAAAGAAATAAACTTGGAATGCAGATTGAAGCATACTTTTAAAAATATTGTTAACATTTCTATTTAAAGCTTTGAGTTCCAAATTCTATACCTCCATCCTATACTCTCTACCCCTCTACTCCCTCTCTGAGATGGTAAGCTATCAGATATAGGTTATACATGTGCAATTATGTAAAACTTTTCCATATTAGTCATTTTGTACAAGAAGACTCAAAAGAAAATAAAGAAAGAAAATGAAAAATAACATGCTTCAGTCTGTATTCAACCAATATCAGTTGTTTCGCTGGAGGCAGATAGTATGCAGTATCACTAGTCCTTTGGGATTGTCTTAGATCACTGTATTGCTGAAAATATGAGTTATTCATAGTTCTTCATTGAAAAATATTGCTTTTGCTGTGTACAAAGTTCTCCTGGTTCTGTTCACTTCCCCTTGCATAGCTCATGTAAAGTCTTTCCAGGTTTTTCTGAAATCATCCTGCTTGTCATTTTTTATAGAATAATACTCCATTACAATCATATACCACAGATTGTTTAGCCATTTCCCAATTGATGGGCATCCCTTCAATTTCCAATTCTTAGCCACTACAAAAACAGTTGCTATAAATATTTTTGTACAAATAGGTCCTTTCCCTTTTTTTTGGATGTCTTTGGCATGTAGGCCTAGCAGTGATACTGTTGGATCTAAGGGCATGCACAGTTTTATAGCCCTTTGGTCATAATTTCAAATCACTTTCCAAAATGGTTTACTCAGGTCACAACTCCACCAACAGTATATTTATGTCCCAGTTTTCCCACATCCCCTCCAACTTCAAAACTTTTTTCCTTTATTGTCATATTAGTCACTCTGATAGGTGTGAGATGGTACCTCAAGAGTTTTTATTTCACATTTCTCTGATCAATAATTATTAAGAGCATTTTTTTTCATCTGACTATAGATGGCTTTGTCTAAAAACTGCCTGTTCATACCCTTTCCCTACTTATCAATGGACAATGTCTTGTATCTTTATAAATTTGATTTGGTTCTCTATATATCTGAGAAATGAGACCTTTATTATGGATACTTGTTGCGAAAATTTCTCCCCAGTTTTTATGCTTTCCTTATAATTTTGGTTGCATTGGTTTTGTTTGTACCAAAACTTTTTAATTTTATATTAAAAATTATCTATTTTACATTTTGTGATGCTCTCTATATCTTTTGTCCTAGATTCTTCCCTTATCCATAAATCTGACAGATAAACTATCCCATGCTCTCTTAATTTGCTCTTGGTGTTACCCTTTATGTATAAATCACATACCCATTTTGACATTATCTTACTATCCAGTGTGAGATTTTGGTCTGTACTATGTTTGTCATACTTTTTCAGTTTTCCCAATGGTTTATGTCAAATAATGAGTTTTTGTTCCAAAAACTTTGATCTTTGGGTTTATCATATCCTAGATAACTATGGTCTTTTACTGTATGTAATTTATACCTAATCTATTCCATTGATCTACCACTCTTTTTCTTACCCAGTACCAAACTGTTTTGATAATTACCACTTTATAATACCATTTGAGATGTGGTACATCTAGACAACCTTCTTTTGTATTTTTTTCATTAATTGCCTTGATACTCTTGAGCTTTTGTTCTTCCAGATGATTTTTACTTTTTCTAGCTCTATAAATTAATCTTTTGATAGTTTGATTGGTATGGCATTGAATAAACAGATTTAGGTAGAAATATCTTTGTTATTATATTGGCTTGGCCTACATATGAGCAATTAATATTTTTTCCAATTTTGAGATCTGACTTTATTTGTGTGAAAAGTGTTTTATAATTGTGTTTGTATAATTCCTGGGTTTGTCTTGGCAGGTAGATTCCCAAGTATTTTATATTGTCTCCAGTTATTTTAAGTGGAATTTCTCTTTCTTTTTAAAATTTTTTTTATTTTGTAAAGCAATCGGAGTTAAGTAACTTGCTCAAGGTTACACGGCCAGTTATTTCTGGGTGTGGTACTAAGTATCTGAGTCCGGATTTGAACCCCGGGTCATCCCGACACTGGAGCCGGTACTCTTACTTGCTGAGCCACCTGGCCACCCCTAAGCAATTGGGGTTAAGTAACTTGCTCAAGGTTACATGGCCAGGTGTTTCTGGGTGGGTGCTAAGTGTCTGAGCCCGGATTTGATCCACACGTCATCCCGACAGTGGGGCCGGTGCTCTTACTCATTGTGCTACCTGGACGCCCCTGGAATTTCTCTTTCTACCTCTTGCTGCTGGATATTGTTGGTAATATATAGAAATTCTCATGATTTATGTGGGTTTATTCTGTATCCTGCAATTTTACTAAAGTTGTTAATAATTTCAAATAATTTTTAGTTGATTCTCTAGGATTTTCTACATATAACATCATATCATCTGCAAAGAGTAATAGTTTTGTTTCCTCACTGTCTATTCTAATCCCTTTAATTTCTTTTTCTTCTCTTATTGCTATAGCTAATATTTTTAGTAAAATATTAAATAATATAGGTTATAATGGGCATCCTTTGAAGCAAACTTTTAAAACTTTATTTCTTTTTCCTTCTTTTTGGTCTGTGTTTTCTTTAACAACATGATCAATATAGAAATATGTTTTGCATGACTTCATGTGTATAATTAATATCAGATCACCTGCCTTCTCAAGGAGGGGGAATGGGCAGGAGTCAGGGAAAGAATTTGGAACTCAAAATTATTTTTAAAAAATAATTTAAAAATTTTAAATGTAATTGGGAAATATTTAACAAATTAAATAAAACTATGTTTTTGAAAAGAAAATATTTTCTTCACTCTTACTATACACCTATGATCCTCTTGGCCTTGTACACAGTAGACTCACCATAAATATCTATTGGCTAGTTAGCAGGTTGATGAGGAAGGTAGGAGAAGGATCAATGAGTTTTTAAAAACCAGGAGGACTGCTTATGAAAGAATTTGGACTTCTTGAAGAAGGCAAATGACAACAAAATCATGGAATTATAGGATTGAGAGTTGAAAGGATTACAAGAGTTCATCTGCTTCTCCCCTCTTACTGAACATGAGGAAACTGAGGTTTAAGGAGCTGAAGGGAGTTACCCAAGATCACACAGTAAGGAGCAGGGCCAACATTTAAGCCCAGTTCCCCAAATTCACAATTCTATTACACTATTATTCTGTAACTCTTGGAGTTGATTTTAGGGTCCATTCAATTTTCACTGCCATTTTTTCCTCATCTGTCTCAGCAGTTAAAGTCATTTAAATAAATATCTCAGACATTCCTAAATCACACATCTGGGTCTCTATTCCTACCTGACTCTTTAACCTGGAATATAAAACCCCCAATGATTAGGCTCCAACCTACCTTTCCAGCCTCATTAATTCCTTACATCAACCCAATTTTCCCCTTAAACTAGACTTTAGTCTTCAAATCACCTTTACTTTGCCTGCATTTGCTCATTCTCCAATCCCCTCCCCAACTTCTCGTGACCTATTCCTAACCATCCTTTGAGGCCTAAGTCAAATGCTAACTCCTCACTGAACCTTCCTGATATCATCTCAGCTACTCAGAACACTCATTGAATGTTTGCCTCAATATTCTACTCTATATGATAATCACTTGTGGTTCTTTTTTTTTCTAGTCAGTATGAAGAGGTACAAACATGGGTCAACAACTAATGAGTCCTTACAAACTTCCCAAGGTATACACTTTGCTGCTACGTCATTGATTATGATCTCAAAGCTAATGTGGAGGCCAAAGTGATAAACAATGGATGCCTGAGTAACTTCAAACACATATTCGATTTCCCTAGAATTTTGTTTCAAAATATTAGTGCCATGCCCTCAATCAAAATTTTTTTTTGTATTTGTATCACTAGTGTCTATCTGTAGTAGATGATAAATTCTTTTCGATTGATTAGTGAGCTGGTAGCAATCAATCTTAGGAGTCTGCTCCAAACCCATGCTGTTCTGATACCTGGTATAATGAATTATTGAAGTCTAGTCCACTTTTACATTTTGTTCAGGTCTCCTCCTGTCTTCTGATTTGCCTTGGACTGTGATAACAAAATTCCTTGTGGGAATTGCATATAAACTAAGAATAAGCAGGCTCTGAGTGGGGGCTCCAAAAGCCCCCTATGCTTAAGGTTACAATCTTCAGTGCATGGACTTTGTGATATCAATTTGAGCTGCTTAGAGATTGTTCTTCCTTTTAGATTTCTGTCGAAAATCCAAGTTGAACATGTTATATATTTTTACAATCACTATCTGTTTCCTAAATCAGATAGGCCCCCAAAAACAATGAGAACAGTCCAAGTGAAAGTGCTTGGAAATGTTTTGTTTTCTTTTTGTTTTATTAGGCAGAGTATACACTTAAGACAAATCGTTCTGGTTTATGCAAGTGAGTAGCTTAATATACAATATGTCACAATATTCTGCCTTTAATTTCTCCCCAGAATAACTCTTTAGGGTCTCATGCAGATGTGATGTACAGTAGAACCTACACTTCAGACACTCACACCCCCAATCTGCCATGTGCTGCCCAAAATGATCCAAAGAGATTAGCTCACTCTCCTAAAGAGGAAAGGGACCTTTGGTTGCTCTGGGCCCAGTAACTGCCTTGAATGAAGCGTCTTACAGCAGCCAATGTTTCCAGGCCAGTGATGACCAATGTTTTTCCATGAAGGCATAGTTGTGCACTTGCCAGGGATTGAACACATTGACCCTGCCTCTCCTAGGTATCTGCATCCATCATAGCTCTGTGGGGGTGTAAGAGGTAGCCAGAGAGTTGAGGTCACAAGCTTAAGGGACCGTAGGGATCATTTCATCTACTTTACTGTTACAGAGGAAGAAACTGAGGCTCAGAAAAGGAAAGGTACTTGATCATATTTATACAAGTCATAAGTGACAGAGCCATGATTGAAACCCAGGTCTTCTGAGTCCAAATCCAGTGTTCTATACCATATCAGACTACCCATTAGACAAAGACAAAGCAATTCCATTCCATTCAGTAAATTATCATCAAGGCCCTACTATGTGAAGTTCACTAGAGGTCCCAGAATCACGAGATCAGGTTTAGAACTAGAAGGTATCTTCCTTAGAGAACATCTAGTCCAACTGCTTCATTTACCTGATAAGGAAGCAGAGGCTCAGACGGGATAAATTACTCATCCAAGGTCACACAGGCAGTAACAGAATTGGGACTTGAACTACAAAGGTGAAAAATTATACAATTCCTGATTTCAGGCTATTTGTAACATAGAAGGGAAAGTTCACTTTCATCCAAGATGTTAGGGGAAGGGGAAAAGGATGGAGAATCAAACAGAAAATGAATTCAAACAGATATTGACAGAGATAGGGAGACCTAATCCTAAAGAAATATCATAATTAATGGTATAGATATGAAAAATAGAAAGATGATGGTTATTCCAATTTGCTGGAACACCAAATATATCAAGTGGAAAGTTTGAAAAAAAATTTTACTGGTAAATTGGAGTCAGGTTCTACAAGGCCTCAAATGTCAGAATCAGCAATTTAGATTTTATGTGGGAGGCAATCTGAAGTCACTGAAGGTTTCACAGTTAGGGAAATAGAGTCACTATTCATGCACATGGAGCCCAAGTTTGAGGTAAGTGCAAAAGAACAGCTTGATAAAAATAAATAAATGCATTGAAGGGGGCAAGTGTGCAAAAGAAAACTGCAGTTTTCAGACCATTATCAAAATTGTGAGCATTGGAGACCCAGCATTTCATAATTTTCCTGACCAAACTCTAGGGAGGAATAAAAAGATTTCAAATGAAGAGAGTCCATACTTGGAAGCAAATGCTACAGTTCTCAAGGAGAGCAGTTCAGAGGAACTTGGATTCACTCACTGGATTCAGTGAGTTGGGCTCTTGGCTCATCTGTCAATGACTAGTTGGGCTTCCTCATTTGTAAAATGAGGGTAATGACACTGGTTCTGACCTCTCAAGATCATAGATTTGGGGCTGGAAGGAACACTAAAGATCACTTACTTCAGATCTTCTATTCTACCCCACCTCCCCACCTTCTCTATTACTGTGGAGGGCAACCCCATCTTCCCAGGCTCTGACCTCACAATATAGGAGACTTCCTGGATTCCTCAATGTCCCTCAGCCCCAATATCCAAGCTGTTACCAAGGCCTGTTAACTCACCTTTGCAATATACCCCATTTTCTCCTCTGATACTGCTGCCATTCCAGTGCAGGGCCCACATCACTTCATACCTGGACTATTGTAATAGCTTGGTGGATCAACCTGCCCCAAGTCTCTCTTCCCTCCAGTCCATTCCCTAATCAGCCACCCCCTGCTCCCCACTAATTCCCAGAGCATCCTAGTGCCTCCAGGATCCTGTTTGAAGTTTAAAACCCTTCATAGCCTCCACCTTCCATTCCCCCACACCCCAACCTTTCCAGTGTTCTTACACTTCCTTTACTTTCCAACATATATTCTTTGATCTAATGACACTGTTCTCCTGGCTGTTCCATGAACGAGACACTCCACCTCTTGACTCCAGACACTCTCTCTGGCTGTCCCCCAGGCCTGGAATGCTTTCCCTCCTCCTCTCCGAACTACTGACCTCCCTGGCTTCCTTTAAGTCCCAACTAAAATTCCTCCTCCTACAGGAAGCCTTCCATAACCTCTCTTAATTCCAATGCTTTCCTTCTTTCAATTATTTCCCATTTATCCAGTATATAACTTGCTTTGTATATGTTTATTTGCATGTAGTCTTCTCCTCTCCAGTAGATTGTATGCTTCTTGAGGGCAGAGACTGTTTCCCAGTGCTTAGCACAGTGCTTAGCAATAGCAGGCACTTAGATGTTTATTGATTGACTGCTTGCCTAAGATCATAGAACAGTAATTAAGAGAGCAGAGGAATTCAGGTTTTCTGAGTCTAATTCAAGTCTTCTTTCTTCTGTACCATAGACAGAGGCAGGCAGAATGTTGAAGAGTATAACTGTGATTGGAATTCCAGAATTAAGACTAATAACAATTATTGATAATAATATCTTAGATTTATAGAGCACTTGAATGTTTGCAAAGCACTTTACATATTATCTTATTAGGTCCTCACAGAAGCCCTGGTAAGGTAGGTAATATCATCCTCCCTGTAAACTGAGGCAGACAGGTATTAAGTGACTTGCCCAGGGGCACACAGCTAGTTAGTGTCAGAGGCAGAATATGAACTCAAGTTTTCTCGACTCCTGGTCTAACACTCTGTGCACTACATCACAGAGTGTTTGCTCCCTCTTTACAGAAGAATTTTTGGAATCTCGTGAGGGAAAAAGAGATTTGAGGAGCATAAAACTCAATTCAAATGAACATGACTATTTTATGTGACATCTTTCTACTGACCAAATCCACATGATTTGTTTAAATAATAGCCAAAATATGAAAAAATTGAGAAAATGTATCTCCCTTTCTTCATTGCAGAAATGAGAGACTGTGGGTATGGAAAACTGTTATAATGTCAGAAACATCCAATTTGTTGACTGGTTTTGCTGAACTGCTTCCCCCCCCCCCACCTTTTTCTTCTTAAATCTTGTTTATAAGGGAAGGCTTTGGATAAGAGGGAAAGAATAAATTCAGAAATTAATATGATAGTATTAAAAAAAGACAATAATATTTAAAAACTGATACCCCCCCCCTGGGACTCAATTTTCTAATTTTTAAAATAAGAGGGCTGGACTAATTGATCTCTAATTTTTTTTCTAGCTCTGAATCTATGATCCTCACATCTCTTAGATTAGAAAGGCTTTAATTATCCATGTACAGAATAGTATCCTCAACCCTGCTTGGCATTCCTCTTTAAATTTCTGTGGGAGGAGAAAGCTTCCCAACCTAATGGCCTGGGTGTGTGTGTCTTTACAGTTTTCTGATGCTGTGAATCCATGAAAGACAAAAAGAGACCAATTGTGGAAAATGATCAATTTAGCAGCAGAGATGAGTTGTCAAACTACCGTCTCTATCTAAAATCTATATGTCTCCCCTGCTCAGAAGCTATTCATCCTGAAAGTCGCTGGCCTCTGGAAGTGAAATTCAGCCAATGTAGTCTAGGTGATTTCCCCAGAAGTCTATATTGCTGGGCCACCTCCATCCTCCTTTGAATGCCTAGACTGTATAGCTTGCCAGAGAGTTTTTGTATGTTACAAAGAAAGGAAATCTTTACCTAGAAACCTTCATTTCCATTGAACTAATGAGAGTGCTGTCACCTAAATTTCCATTGTTTTAAGAGTAAGTGGCTTCTGACAGTTTCCTTTCAAGCTTGAATGATGAAAAGAAAACATCTCCCAGCCTCATCTGGCTAACTTGCTGAGAACTAATGAGGCCTGAGCTGCACCCAGCTTTGCTACACTCCTAGAACTTTAAGTCTGGTAGTGCAGAAAGGAGGAGAGGACAAAATTCTGGGGCTCCCTCCAACAATCCCCCTGGGCCCTGCCAAAGGTGCCAAAACAATTTATTAAATAGGTATCATGTTACCATGTTGAAACACATCCCAACTCATTACAATAGATATCTTCATTTAAAGATCATACTTGATTTTTGCAAACTACATTGGAGGGACCCAAAGGCAGAGGTAGAGTTAGGAGACAAAATATTAAAGCAGGCTTTCGTTTTGTTCTGTGGCCTTATTTCCCTAATTACTTCTTACTCCAAGCAGGGAATTGTATTTGCTGCTCCTTCTTCCAAGGCTTAGCTAGAATTTCTGAGGATAGGGTAACATCACAAATTAAAAAACAAACAAACAAACAAAACCAGAAATACTCCCTTACACACACACCCCCACCCCCCATATACACACACCCTAGTGAGCATCAGAGGCTAGGACGGTGTGAAATTAAAGCATGAATTTTTCCAACTCCTTTCCTTTCATTTGCTCCCAGGGCCCGGAGGGAGGAATTACTAAGAAAGAAAACAGAGTAGAAAACTTACTCACTGCTCTAGTAAGTTGTGAGTATGAGTGTGTGTGTGTGTATGTCTATGGGAATCTGTGTGTGTGTGTGTGTGTGTGCATTGGGAGGGGAGAAAGAAGGATGGGGAAGGGTCAGGGACATTTTGAAAGAGAAAGAAGACTAAGGTGTCCTTTTGGGTTGAGAATTGATGGACTGCCTACTAGGTATTACAAGGAAGGGTGCTGGGTAGGACCTGAAATCTCTACTATTAGAGAGAGGTTCATTTCTTTGGGATCTAGAGGGTTTTTGTTCTTCAGGATTCTATTATTAAAATGCAAATAGCCTCAGGAGGAGTTACACCTTAAGGTTTTTATTAGCTAACACCTCAGGGAGGATTTTGACAGACAGTTGAGAACAAGACCCAGAAGGTAGGAATGGAAAAGGGGATAGGGAAGAGGAGGAAAGGATATTCAGGGCTGGGGGACTGGAAAGGGGCACTGAAAGAAGAGGTGGGAAGGTGCCAAACACAAATTTCTAAGACTTCACACTTTGTTGGATTCTGCCTGCAGGTTATTCAAAAATCCTCAAAATTAATTCTCTCGCATTCCTAGAAATCCACTGGCGAAATAGTCAGAAATAATAACAGCTCTAGTCAGAGCCTTCTGCTGCCACATGTATCACTTAGCCTTGTGGTAATGTCCTGGGTCCCATCTTATGTTTAACAAGCAACCAAGAGCTCGGTGAGCAGAACTTCCCCACCCCATTAGTAATATCTCAACACCTTCCAGGGGCCTTCAAAAATAATACAGGTGTGCTCTAGAAGTAATGAAACTAACTCTGTCGATCCATAAGCTCTTTTTTCCTTTTGACAGTTTCAAGATAATTTGCAATTGTCAAAGTACCTGGCATGTATTTGTTGAAAATAGATATTTGTGTTCTCCCAGACCAGTAATCAGATAGGCAAGTAGATGGAAAGGAGAGGAGGTTCCTTTTAGAAGTCTGGACACTTAGCAATTTGGGGATGGTTTGGGTTGGGGAGTTCTAATGAGGACAGTGATATTTATGCTAGTTAAAAGTTCTGGGAATTTCTCCCAAAAAGCCTAAACATAGAACATATCTTAATCAGAACAATCTGATTCTGATTCTATTTTATGAGTCTTCTCCAGGAATGTTCATATATTAAATAAATAATACACAAGCCTCCCTAGTAGCAATAACAGCTACAAAGAATAATAATTCTGGTATCGAAAAGCAGCTTGACCCAGCGACTAGACAAAAAGCTTCCCCCAAGTCAGGACTACCTGAATTCACCTGTCTGACAAAAGTTGGCTCAGTGACCCTGAGCAATTCACTTAGGCTTTATACTATAAATTAATTGCAGAGCAGAAAGAAAGACTTTAAATTGGAGAACAGACATGCTCTCTCTATGTAAAGGGAGTTTCCATACTGGGAAAAACTATACCAAAGAAATCACTGGTCCAGGCTCCCTTTTTCCTCAAATTTCTAGATCACATGTGTATATTACTGCAACATTTAGAAAGTGCATCACACACATTATCTTGTTTGATCCTTCCAGAAAAGCAGTAAGGTTTTATCTCTATTTTGCAGATAAGAAAGCTGAGACCCAGGAAACTTGCCTGTGACTTGCCCAGGGTCACATAAGCTAGTATCGGAGGTGCAACCAAGATTCAGGTCATCCTGACTCCAAGCATTCCTGCAACTCTAAACTCTGGCTCTCTCTATGGAGATGGGGCTGCCAAGTCTCAAAAAGTAAGGCAGGCATTAAATAGTTGAGCAGGGTTATATTGAAGTTGCCCATGACCTTGGTGTCCAGAATACTTTCCTTCCCCTCCTCATTTCCCCCCACCCTCTAAGAGGCAACTGAACTAATCAATCAAGATATCCAATATTTACCAATGTGTTTCACAGAACAGTTAGTATGAGGAAACCAAGCAAGAGACAATTCAAGATAAAGAGAGCGACAGGAATAAAATATTCTCTACTAATTTATACCACAGGGTACTTGGCAGCTAGGTGATACAGTAATAAGGGAATAATAAGGGCTTGGAATCAAGAAGACTCATCTTTCTGAGTTCAAATTTGGCCTCAGACACTTAAACTAGCTAGGTGACTGTGGGAAAGTCACTTTAACCCTATTGCCTTGGTTTCCTGATCAGTCAAATAAGTCGGAGAAGGAAATGCCAAACCATTCCATCCTTGTAAAGAAAACCTCAAATGGGGTCCCAAAGAGTTGGACACACCTGGTGTAAGGGTTATGGGATTTAAAGATCTTCCATGCCCCATTGGACTTGCTGACGTAGCAGGAAGGGGAGGAGCAAAAGGCAGCGGAAGCCAAACTAGAGTTCCTGCGGTGGCTAGTGGTGGCAGCGACGGTGGCA
This sequence comes from Petaurus breviceps papuanus, assembly GCF_028583685.1. Taxonomy (NCBI): domain Eukaryota; kingdom Metazoa; phylum Chordata; class Mammalia; order Diprotodontia; family Petauridae; genus Petaurus; species Petaurus breviceps. The sequence goes on from NW_027185712.1 coordinate 1,925,365, forward strand.
GTGGCAGCGCGAAGCCCTTTTTAAGTCAGCCAGAATTTCTGCTAAGGACTCCTGCTGAGGACTGCCAGGGGCCGGAGCTGCTGGGAGAGCGCTTCCTGGACGCTGGGTGGTTGCTGTGAGTGGGGAGAGGAGGACCTTTGCCTGAGGTAGCCTATTCTGTTTTAAAGGCTTGAGAATGTGGGTGCTTTCTACTTTATCTACCTGTGCCAATTTCATAACTACTCTGATGGCTTTCACTTTCTGGTTTTGGGACTCAGTCTTTTGGTATCTTAATAAATTTTCTAGCTTATTGCCCCATATGGCAAGCATGATGTATTTTGTGATGGATAATTATATCAGCATATCTGTAATTTCCATAGGCATTGTGAATATGGCATTGCTGATACACCTGGATTGACTGAACAACTCCAGAACCAGACCTGGATTTCTCCAGTCCTTATTTCTCTTTCTGGAATCAGCTAGCCAAGCTTTTAAAGATGGATTTGGCCATCAAAAACATTACTGATGAGTTGGAACTATTCCCCAAAGTCACACTAACCCCATTTATAGAGCAACTGGGGAGAACTTTCTAAAATCTGACCATCATCCTGCTGGCCTGATGCTCTCTGGGAGTCTCCCCAAATGTTCTTCTGCTACTTCTCCAGTGGTTCTAAAAATAGCAGAATGACTTGGTGCCTGGTACAGTTGCTGTTTGCAAAAGTGTTCACTTTGCATTGAGCCTGCCTGCCTGCCTCAATTACTATTTCTCTGCAGTCACTTGGCATCCCCCCTATTTCTTGCTGCATCAGCTTTTTGTAATAGTGCTGGTGCTGGAGGATAATTCTGGGACTGCTGTTTATAGGAACTTGTTCTCTCTCTTTTTTTTCTCTCTCTCTCCTGCTACTGGGGGTTCATACTCTGAAATAGCCCAGAGGGGAATTCACTGTGAACCTAAGAAATATATATCCTAGAAATGATTAACATTAGCTTTCATTGAGTCTATTTACATTTCTGTAAATAGAATTATTTATTTAATTTTTAAATTAAATTTAAATTAAATTAAATAGAATATTATTTAATTACAGAATTCTTTAAATTACATGCTAAAAAAAACTGGGACAATTGGGTGAAAAAGGAAAAATGTAAGATGATAAATGGCTCAGTTCTCTTGCAACCTGAAGTAATCCCTTGCTCAGAATTATAGACTGTTCAAGCAGGAAGGAAATTTAGAGATAATCAAGCCCAATCTGCTTATTTTTCAGTTATAGAAGAGAACTGGGGGCCCAGAAAGGAGAATTGAATTGGCAAAATTAGTGGCTAAGCCAAGACTAGAACCCAGGTGTCCTCCCCTTCAGTGTAATGCTTTTCATGTATCTTGTCTCAGTTTCACCTTAAAACTCAGAATCTCTTCTTTTCCTCCCTCACCTTCCCTAAACATTGACTTTCTCTATGGTCTTGAGCAGTTTACCAGTCTTCTGGACCTTGATTTCTCCTTTGAGATGGATTAAAATAATCCTCACCTATCCCCTATCTCACCTGTATAATACAGGGAAGATAAAATAATCCTGAGGAAGGTGCTTTCAGGATTAAAAAGAATTAAGGTCAAGGTATATGTGGAATAGGGGAAATGACTCCTCATTTATAGGAAGAAGGAATTGGACAAGACAGCTTCTGATGACCATTCTAACTATGGAGAGTCTATGTCTGGGGAACAAGCAGGATTTGAACCAAGGTTCCTGAACCCCCTATCCTTCCAATGCATATAGAAGGACCTCTGTGACAGTCTAGTAAAAACCACAGACCTCATAGGGAAAAAATGCCTTTAAATAATGAAAGGAAATGCTAAGTTTCAGTTACAGGTAGTGGAAAACAATGAGATTTTTTTCCCAACCAAACTCACTTAAAATCCATCCACAGACCCTAGGTTAAGAACCTCTGATCTAAAAGGATTAAAGAGCCAATTTATGCATAGGCAGAGCAGCAGTTGCCTAAGGGTATGATTTGAAAGGTGGTTCTTTCCTTCCCTCAGGACTCCTTCCCTTTCAGCTGTGGGAATGCTGGAAATACCTGAGACAAGTTAGGTGGCACTGTGGATATATGCAAGATAATGGCAATCCAGGAGACCTAGGTTGTAATCCTGTCTTAGTCACTTTCTAGCTGTGTGAGCCTGGGAAAGTAATTTAACCTCTTTGACTCATTTTCCCCCATCTAGAATAATGGGGCCTTCCTCACAGGATTCTTATAAGAATCAAACGAATTTAATATGTAGAATGTGACATATTATTTCTGATATTCACTCCTTACAGATTGGGAATCAATGCTAGATTGTAAACTCCTTGTGAGTAGAGATTGTTTCACTTATTGTATACACACACACACACACACATCCATAGCATCTAGCATAGTATTTAGCAAATAACAGGTGCTTAATGAATATTTGCTAATTGTTGTCCTCCCCTTCTCTCCCCTCCCCTTCCTTTCCCTTCCCTTCCCACACCTTTTGTCAGTGTTTGGCACTGCTGCATCTCAGTAGACCATGTTGGCTCATCCCTCTCATCAATCAATCAATAAGCATTTACAAAGTGCTTTCTAGGTTGCAGTCCCTATGCTAAGTAATGGGGAAACAAAGATTGAAGAGAAAATAGTTCCTAATTCCAAGTACCTTCTGTTTTCATTTCTGGAAAAGGGCTAATTAAGCCAGGTTCCTAATGGGTATTAGCTGTTTCCTAAGAGCTCCGGGTATGTCAGAAATACCATGCTCCCCGAGGAATAGAACATATGGTCATGGTGAAGTTTACTTTTGGGATACTATTACCTTCCCTTTCAGCAATCCTGCCCTCCCTTATTCTGGCTCCTTGCTGCTTCTCTATAAGCTAAGGGCCTCACTCCCACCCCCAGCCACACTGTGGAATCCAGGTGGGATCTGCCTTCCCACTTCAGGTAGTGACTGCCCTAAATTAATGACTTTTCCCTTGCTTGACAACCTGCTTCCTCCTGTCCTATCTATGATCATCTAGCCTGTGTCCCTAGAACCCATTAGGAATTGTACTCTGCTTATTAAGGTAAATGTCAAGTTAGGTAATAAACTAATCCCATCTAACATGTTAATGACTGACAGCTCCCTTCCTGCATAGGTATTTGCATTTTTAAAAGACTCCTAAAGATACTGGACTTGATAACCAAAGGATTAACCCAATGCCAGTGGAATTTTAGAACATGGGGAGGGGGGGGGAATCACTCAGTGTTGGGCAAAAAGATATTTTATACTCATTTGCATACTATTTTAAGGTTTAGGATCATAGAATCACAGAATTTGAGGTGGAAAGGAACTTATAGACTATGCAGTTCAACACCCATTTTATAAATAAGGAAGCTGAGGCCCAGAGAAGTAAGTAACATGCCAAGTAACAGTGCCAGAAGTGGGATTTGAATTCATATCCTCATGACTTCAAATCCAGTGTTCTTTCCACCATCCCATGATGCCTCCTACTTGTGAATCAATCAGCTAACAGGCATTTATTAAACACCTATTATATGTCTAATACTGTGCCTTTCAGATTCTTACACACAAAAACTCTGGCCCTATGGTGGCAATCCCTAGATTAAAGTTGGTCATGCCTAGTTGGTTCATTTGAAATTGAGCTCCCATTGGAGTCTTCAGTCCCTGTCATTCTTCTTGATTCCCAGGGGCCTTTGCGGAAGTTGTGATTGCTATTGTCCTCTCCTCTCTTCAGAGAAGCATCTGGGTAGATGGGACATTCCAGGTATCTCACTGGTTACCACAGCCGAGATCCCAACATCCAGCAAAGGAGTAATTCCTATGTTCAAATGAAGACAGTGACTGATTTCCTTAAGGGAGGTTTAAAAGTTCCCACTGGGTCAAGGTTAGGAAGAGATAACAAGAAATATGCATGGGAACCATGAACCACAGGAAATCTTATCTCTTCGAAATATATGCGCACAGACATATATGCTGCAATTCTGAGGGTAGGTAAAGACTCGTATTCTGATGTTCGGTTAATGAGTTCAAGATTTTGTTTTCGTTGTTTTATTTTGCATGTTAGAAAAAGGAAGCAGGGCCTGGATCTGCATCAGGTTGTTATGGGTATTTTGAAATGATCATTCTGTACCATTGGCCACTCACTTTTATCCTTGGATTTAATAGTCAGGTCTCTTCCTGCTCTAATTTATGATTCCATGATCCTTTACATCAATCTCAATCCTACTTATTCAAGACTTAGGTCAAATCACATTTCTTCCATGAAACCTATCTGGACCACCTCAGCTTTTAGTGATGCCTCTCTCCTCTGATCTCTAAGTGGGCTTATTTGTACTTCTCATTCTACCTTATTATTCATCTTCTGATAAAATATTTTCCCCTTTCACTATTTGCCTTGTTGCTTCAAGCAGGCTAAAAGCTCTTTGAGGGCAAGAGCCATATCTGTTATCTTCAACATTACCTAACACCAGGCTAGGAACATATTTGAAGCTAAATAAATATTTATAGACATGAAGGATCATAACATAGGATAACCTTAGGGGTTATCTAATCCAACCTTTTTAATTTTACAGATAAGGCAACTGAGGACCAGAGAAGTTAAGTGATTTGCTCAAGATCACACAAGTGACCAATAGCAAAGCCAGGATTCAAACCAAAGGCCTTGGATGCTAAATCCAACATTCTTACCAAGATACCATAATTTTGTGGTCGAGATTTTGTGTGGATTGACACTTCATATCTTCCTTTTTGACTAAAAAAAGTAGACTCAGAACTGGCCAAGATCTCCACAGGGGTCATCTTGCTCATCTCTCTACCTCTATATAGCTTTTCCCTAAACCTAAAGGCCTAAATGGTGTTCTAAACCACCATAGTGGTGTTCTCTGGAAGAATGAGCAGGTACATCCTGGAGTGCCTGATCTGAGTACAGGTAACATTAAATATGACTAAGTTGCTTTCAACTGAACATTTCAGACGGGTTCTCCCCCAATCTTACCAGCCATCAACATCACTGCTTATATGTCTGCTTCTGAACTCATTGTTACAAAGTGCCCATTTCCTACCAGCGACTTCCCAGTCCTGGAAATCTGCCAGCATCTCCTTTCAAATCTTTTTTACAACTGGCATTTCAATCAAGTTATTTATTCACCTAATCAAAAAGTAAATAATGTATACAATTTTGAGACTTCAAAGATCCCATCTCCTGTGGGGGCAGGGAAGAAGGAGAAGGATATAAATGAGCCCATAGATTTTACTGATGGGGAGAATCTCTGATGGCCCAGCAGTCTGCTGTTCATTAAAGTAACAACAACAACAAAAACCCTCAAGTGAGTCATGCAGGAATGTAGTCTCTTGGAAACAAATACCATTTTTAAAAGGTCAAATGGAATGGACAAGGCAAGACATATGGCCCAAATGGCTAAGGTGCTGTCACAGCCTTGCATAATGTCATAAGAAAAACAGAAGGTTATGAGGCATAAGGAGAACCATCTGCTGCTCTGAGGGTGGCTGGAAAGGTCGGAGACCACCATCTCCAGGAGCAAGTCCACAGGAGCCTTATGCTGTGTGTACAAAGCACGGCACACTCAAGCAAGATGTATTCACACACGTGTACAGTACTTAGTGTTGTTTGCTTTCTTCTTGGTCTGCTGAGAAAGGCAAAGGGGTTTTTTTAGCTTCTCATTTTCCCCACATGTTACACCATCCAACTAGATTTGTCCCCCTTGTCCAGGGTCCCATGCTCTGGATTTATGTTTCCACTCAAAAAGCCCTTTATTAAAAACAAACAAACAAAAAACAACCCTCTTTCTAGCTAGCAAGTAGACAGCAGAACAGCTGCTATTAGTGACTGATAGTGACTTCATACACTTATCCCTATAAGGGATATTTGCATTTTAATAAGTGACTTTGCTTTTGTAACCAGGCTCCAGAGCATATTTGTGTAGACTCATCATAATTATAGTCCAAAGGGAAAATATGGGTTCCTCTCACTTGGTGGGGAAGGATGGAGAGTTCTGGGTAGCAGGATACACTTCCTGCCCACCTGGCACTCCATCGAAGCACCCAGAGCTCATAGCCTATTTATATTTTAGCTAAGGAGAATATTTATGGAAATTCAAGATTTAGCAAAGGGTGAGTGGGGGCAAGGTTATCCTGTGGAGAGAAGGGAGAAGAAATTACCCACTTTTTGCCTTTGGGATTATGAGGCTTATGAGATGAATGAATGAATAAAGAATTTATTAAGTACTTACTAAGTGCTGTGTTAAGCACTGAGGATGCAAAGCGAAAAAAAAAAAAACCAGTCCCCAGTCTCATTCTAATGAGAGAGACAACAGAAATGGAAGGTTTTGGCTTCAAATCAGATGGCAAGCTTCCATGGTCCTTAGGGTGCAACAGCAAAGCAGATGGTAATGTCTCTTCTTTGATGTCATTTCTACCAATGAAATTATATCAGCTTCTGATGGTGAACACTTCCAAGGACCTTGGTGGCAAGAACTTTCTTTTCCTGGGTCATCAAAAGATGTGTCTGTAGTACCTGCAGGAGCAATTGCCAGGCTTCATCTCTCTAGGGGTTGTTTGCTAGGATGATGACTCTGGATGCCGGATTGGAGGCAATGCTGTTCCCAAGGCTCTTAGGTTTAGATCCTGGGCTGTCTCCATCAGGATCTGAGAGAAGAGAGTGGTCTAAGTGGTTGTGTTGGTGTGACATGTCTGGCATGGGTTGTCTTATGTCTCTCTCTATTTCTTTTTTGGGTTTTTTTTGGGGGGGGCAATTTTGGGGTTGACTTACCCAAGGTCACACAGCTAGTTTTTGTGTTAAGTGTCTGACGCTGAATTTGAACTCAGGTCCTCCTGACTCCAGGGCCAGTGCTCTATTCACTGCGCCACCTAGCAGCCCCTTTATGTGTCTCTCTCAAGTTGCCTTGCTGCTCCAAGGCTTGCGATTTCTGTGAGTGGAGGTCAAGTGACTGCCCCTGAGATGGCTGGCCCTTCTCCACAGGAACCAGCTTCCCTGACTGATGGCTTTGGGCTAGGGCTTGTGGTTTAGGGAGGGCTACAAATCCCAGGTCTACTGTGATCTTCCTAGTGGTGGCATTTTGTCAGAAGTGGTTACTGGTAGTGATGAAAAAGGTGGATCTCTTCACCATAATTTTTCCCCCTCAATGCTGTTATAATCATACATGAGCCTCACGTCTCCTTTTAGTACCAGCTATTAGAGCTCTCTTTTCTCCCCTGTCTCCTGAAGTCATATCCCTATTACCAGTAGGATAACTTCCCCCAAAACATGGGGCCAGGAACAATGAATGAAATTCCCCATAGGATGTTTGTGAATAGGGGAACTATTCTTGGAGTAGTCAGGGGCTTCCCAGAGCCTCATCCAATGACAACACTCATTTACCTGCCTGCTCTATGTAACTATAAGGCCCATCCCTGAGGGAATTTGTCTCACCTTTTCTGTGAGGGTTGGGCCAACAAATTTTCATTACAGAAGACAGATGATAATGGATTTATCCTAAATTCCTTTCCCCTCTATTAAGCATGAATTAAAACCTCCTTTCCCATTGCAGAATGTCAAAGTTTGTCAAAATAGGCATTTTTTTTCCAACTAGTGGACCCAAGAGGCAAAGTAAGTGAGAGAAAACTGGACTACGAATCTGAAGACCTGAGTCCAATCTGAGCTGTGCTACTTACTAGCGTGTCCTTGGCCAAGTTACTTAATAATCTGAGGTTTGCAAAACACTTTTATATATTATTTCATATATTTATTATTGCAAATACTATTTAATTTGTTGTTGTTATTATCTCTATCTAAAACAGGAAGAAAAGTGGTTCCTAGAGAGGTATCTTGCCCAGGACCACCCAGCTAACAAGTCTGTTAGGGGGAATTCAAATCCAGGTTCTCCTGATTTCAAGGTCAGTGTTCTTACCACTATACTATGATGCTCCAATAGCATTTGAACCTCACAATACTATAAGGTAGTTACTATAGATATTGTTTTATTTCCCCCATGTTACAGGTGAAGAAACAATCTGAAAAAGACTAAGTGACTTGTCCAGGGTCATAGAGCTAGCTAGTTAAGAGTCAGCAGTGGGATCTGAACCCAGATACCTCTGACTCCAAGTCTAGTCTTCTATCCCTTTATGTCAAACTGTGGAATTGATGGCAGAATCATGTTTGTTTCTAGTGCATGCTCAACAAATATTTGAAGAACGAATAAGTGAATTAATAAACAAACTTCCTGCTGAAATAGGTAAAATACTTACCAGAACCTGTGTGCCCTTCTGTCTCCATAAACCTGAATCAAAGCTCTGCCAAATACAAGTCTTGCCCAGATGAAAGTGATACCTCCCTACTGGGATTTCTCAGGGTAATTTGCCTAGATATCCTTGCTTTTACACTTATCTTACTCTTTCTTGGATCAGAGTTATTTGGTAATATGCGTCCACTCTGCCCCCATTAGAGTTGAAGCTCTTTGAAAGCTGGGCCACCCAGATGCTGTGCTCCCCTGTAATCGAAGTTTTGGAACAAGGCTGAAACAGGTGGATCATTGAATTGGCAATCCTGAGCTCCAGGGATCTGTCAACTGGGTGTCTGAGCTAAGCCAGGCTCTAATATAGCAGCGTCTGAGAGCAGCTTCTAAGGAGGGACAAGGATTCCAGTCCAGGCTGCAAACACAGCCGATCGAAGCCCACTTGCCGATCAGAAAGGGACTTTAGATGTCCTCTAGTTCAACTTTCTCATTTTAAAGATAAGAAAACCAAGACTCCAAAGGGACTTGCCCAAGATCACTCAGCTATCAAGTAGCAGATTGTTGTTTTTAATCATTTCAGTTGTTGGACTCTTTGTGACCCCATTTGGGGTTTTCTTGGCAAAGACACTGGAGTGGCTTGCCATTTCCTTCTCCAGCTCGTTTTTATGGAAGGAAATTGAGGCAAACAGGGTTAAGTGACTTTACCCAGGGTCACACATCTAGTAAGTGTTGGAGACCAGATTTAAACTCAGGAGAATGAATCTTCCTCACTCCAGGGCTGGCACTCTGTCTACTGTGTCACCCCACAGAGCCTTGATACAAATTCAGATCTAGACTCTAAATCTGATGCTTTTGCCAGCCTATCACCTTTGCTTCATCCCCTGTTCTTGATTGCTGTCCTCTCTGTGCCCTGCCCCTTCTCCACCTTCTGGTTTTATGCATCTTTTATTTAGTATCTTTGTTAGTCTCTCTGCTAATATGGCACCATGAGCATTTCTAGGAAATGGAATTTTTCTTTGTAGATTTTTAGGAGAAAAGCAAGGAACTGGAGAAGGATGGGAAGGTGGGGGGGGGGGAATAGGATGCTTCTTCTAGGAGGACTCTGTGTTCTTATCACTTTTCTCAAGGAAGCAAATACCTGAGCACTAAAATCATAACTACATTGTAAAAAAAGATTATGAATTGGAATATCCCCAAATATGGGATGGATTTGAAGTGATGTGGAGCTGAATTTCAACAGGATAGCATCAAATAAAATAGCAATTTCTATATATGTGACCAAATATTGAGTCACTCTGAAGGCTTTATGAGCAATGAACTTACTCATCCCCCTTTATAATGAGGGGAGAGCAAGGTATTATTTTTCTCTTGCTCCCTGACTCGAAGAATATTAGATCTTTAGGGGACAACACATCATAAGCAGTGTGAGACAGTGTTGCCAAATGGGAAGAGCTCTATCACTCCAGGAATTATAAAACCTTAATTCTGGAGAGGAAAGAGACATAAATAGGACTGGGCTGAAAGGGACCCAGAGATCATCCGGGAAAGTTCAGTAGTTGCTTTGACAGATGAGGAAACTAAGAGGTTAATCAACTTGTTCCAGGACACCCAACAACCTTGTTTCCAAGAGAATTAAGTCCCTTGCTCCCAGCTCAATGCATGTCTCACTAAACCTCAGTGTGGGTTTTAGTGTGTTACAGCTCTGTCTGTAACTGATGGTATGACCTTGAGCAGGGGTCCTCACCACTGAGGCTCAGTATATATGTTCAGTCATTTTTCAATTGTGTCTGACTCTTCACAACCCTATTTGGGGTTTTCTTGGTAAAGATACTACAGTGGTTTGCCATTTCCTTCTCCAGTTCATTTGACAGATAAGGAAACTGAGGTATGCAGGGTTAAGTGACTTTCCTAGGGTCACACTGCTAGTAAGTGTCTGAGACAGGATTTGACTCAGGAAGATGATTGCTTCTGACTCCAGGCCCTGTAATCTATCTACTATACTACTTAGCTGCTCCAAGGCTCAATACACTGTTATGAGGTGGAAAATGAAGAAGATGATCCCTAAGGCCATCAACTCTATGATTTCCGCCCCCCCCCCTTAGCAATTAAGTTTTCTGGTCCTAAGTCTCTAGCAATCACTCCCAACAGCAAAATAACTTGATTTTGCTGTTGTTGTTGTTTTTTTTATTATAGAGGAAGACAAAATGAAGAATAGCACTAAAACTTGGCTATTTCTTTTCTTCTGCTATCAAAGACCAATTAATTATCTCCCTCCCTTGCTGTTCCCCCTGCCCCCACCTCTATTCTCTATCTGCAAACATTACCCAACCTTAGCCTTCTTCTCTTTGTTCTCCTCTATTAGAACTACTTCATTGAATTTATCCATTCTCACAGCTGCAAATATTACCTCCTTATGAATCAATCCTGCAACTGAAACTCCAGCCCCAATTTCCCCACCCTCTCCTCATTTAGACAAGCCTCTAGTCCTAGGACTCCAGACACCAACCAGATGTTTTCCATTGGATGTCTCACTGTTGCTTCTAACTCCATATATCCAAAACTAAACTTACTATTTCCTCCCTAAACTGGCTGTCCTCCACGACTTCTCTGCCTCTGTCGATGGCACCAACATTGTCCCAGACACAGAGGCTCCAAGCCAAGGAGTAGTCAACTTTGACTGTTCCCTTTCCCATTTCCCTCTTTCTTAAAATGACCACACAGCCTGAATTCTCTGGAACTCTCCAGGTGTCAAATATTCTGTCCCATTGTCTCCCAGAAACCTTTAGATTTTTCCATAAATTCCAGTATTTCATCACACAGCAAATGAATGGAGACAAAATGTGTTAAGGTTAAAACATAACTTACAAAGAATTTGAGAGTCACAAAAAGATGGAGAATCAAAGGCTGAATAAATATCACAATTATTCACCATAACGCACATATCCTGGCCCATATCCTGCTAATGGCTATTTATGTAGAGGGCATGCATGTGCCTTGGGTTTGCGTATTATGGGTGGGATGACACAGCATAACAAAGGCAATGATTGGCCATAACATTTCTATTTGGAAAGTCTGTAAACACTGTTCCTGATTGTGAAGGAGGATAATATCAGATGAGGGGATCAGGAAAAGTTTAATTCAAACATGGTGCATCTTGAAGGAAGAGAAGGGCTCTATGAGGTGCAGGTGAAGAAGGAGTAAATTCCAAGCATCGGAGATAGCCAGTACAATGCGACAGACATGGGAGATGGATTGCCATCTGTGAGAAACAAGGAGAAGGCCAGTTTGGCTGGAGCACAGGATGGGGAGGAATGTGTACAAAGCTGGAAAGACAAATTGGAGTCACGTTGTGTAAGGATTAAAAACCAAACACAGGATTTATATCGTATCTTAGAAACAAGAGAGAGGAAACCACTGGTGTTGATCGAGTAGAAGAGCTATATGGTTGTTTGCAGTCAAGGAAAATTACTTTGGCAGCAGTCTAGAAAGGACTTGCAGTGGTGAGAGACCTGAGACAGGGAGGCAAACAAGGAGGCTACTGCTGTCATCTGAGAGGTGATGAGGACCTGAACTAAGATGGCAGCTGTTCAAGTATAGAGGGGGTCAACCACAGGAGACATTATAGGGGTAGAAAAGGCAAGATTTGACAACTTATTAGGGATGCGATGATAGCTAGCCTAATAAAACCAGCTAGCAATTGTTTAGAATTTCAAGTTTTACAAAACACTTTACAAATATCTCATTTTATTCTTCCAACCACCATGGATAACATCAATGGACAAACATTATTAATAATCCTCATTTTTCAGATGAGGAAACTGAGGCAGAAATCAAGTGACTTGCCTAGGGTCACACAGGTTGAAAGTGTTTAAGGCCAAATTTGAACTCGTGTCTTCTTGAATCCAGGTCTAGTGTCCTATCCACTGTGCCACCTAGATGAGGGAAAGTGAAGTTGTAGAGGTTAATGTTGAGGTTGTAAACCTGAGATGGCAGTGCCTTTGTTAGAAATAGGGAAGTTTGGAGGAAGGAAGAGTTTTAGAAAAACGATAATGTTTTAAACACCTGTATTTGAGATGTCTCCAGGATATTCATTTTGAAATGTCCACTAGTCAATTGGTGATTTGTAACAGAAGCTCAGGGCAGAGACTAGGGATTAGATTGTTGTTGTTGTACAATTGGTCATTTATCTCTGACTCTTCCTAACCCTGTGGACTACCTGTCCACGGAGTTTTCTTGGCAAAAATATTAGAGTGGGTTGCATTTCCTTCTGCAGTTTTTTGCAGGTAGGGGTTAAGTGATTTGCCCAGAGTCACACAGCTAGGATATATGAGAGGTCACATTTGAACTCTGGTCTTTCTGATTCCAGGCCTAGCTGCCCCTGGGGGCTGCATACACATACAAAAATGTGTGTGTGTGTGTGTGTGTGTGTGTGTGTGTGAAAGATCCCCATAGAGACAAACCCCCACCAGAGCTGTTGAGGTTACCAAGAGAGTTAGTGCAAAGACAGAAGAAAAGGGCCTGAGCAAAACCTTGGTAAACACCCTCATTTAATGATATGGATAATAGGCCAGAAAAGGCAAAAGAGAAGGGAGGTGTCAGACAAGTAGGAAAACTGGGAGAGAGTGATAATATGAAAACTCAGAGGAGAAAGGGTGTCCCGGAAGAAAATCTCCAACAGTATCAAATGCAATCAGTTGAAAATGATGAGGACCGAAAAACGAAACCATCAGATTTAACACTTAAGAAATCTCCTTCTCTTGCCATCCCCACAGGATATACCTGGCACAAGGCTGGGCAAATCATGAGATCCTGTGTCCAACATACTTTGTCATTCTTCTTGCAATGTAACATGTTTATGAGTCATTGGAATCCTAGTCTCCAAAAAATTAAATTTGTCTCACTCAACAGGTAAGAGAGGGAGAGTCACATTTTGTGCATAAACACGCTGCAACATTTTATCACTGAAGTTGTGCAGGAGCAGTAAGACATTAAAGAGAGCTACATAACAGGGATAAGTATTGTCATTATTGGGTGGCTACAAATGTTGCTTTCTGATGCCTCATTGGGGCATAAAGGTGCTTAAGGCTCTCAGACTCTTCTGGAAGAACACAAACCCTATAACTGGGGTGAGGAAACCTGTAGCCTTGAGGCCACATGTGGCCTTCTAGATCTTTAAGTGCAGCAGTCAAAAGGCCGAACTTAAGGATCTAGAAAGCCACAGGTTCCCCACCACTGCCCTAGAAGATCCTACCAAACTGGAAAGATAGTGAGCACGGGCCCCACACTGTAGTGGATGCATCATCCAAGGACCAAGCTAACTATGATGTGTGCATAGGCTCATCCCCAGCTGAGATTAGAAAACAGAAATTCATAGTGGAAATAGCTATTACCACTTCATAACTTTCAGTTCAACAGACCATGTATATGAACAATCAACAGACATTTAAGTCCTCCTGTGTGCCAGGCAATGAGCATGTCTGTTCAGAAGCTTATGTTCTAGAAGAGTGGAAAAGGTGATACCATTTAAGCAGATAAAAATATGTGTACAAGTGTACATGTGTGTACAAGTAAATGTGATATAATTTTGGCATAGAGGAAAGCACTAGTTTCTGGAGACAAAAGACATGGGAACTGGGAAAGGCCTTTGTACTGAGGCTAGAGATTTGAAGGAGGCAGAAAGGAGGAGTATTTTTTTACAAGCAAAGAAAGCTAATGTAAAAAAAATACACACACAATATACATGCATACACAAATACACATATATACACACATATACATGTACGTATATATACATATACATACACACAAGCAGCAGATAGGAACCTTAATCTTATGTGTGAGGAACAAGAAGGCCAGTTTGGCTGGACCCAAGAATATACAGGAAATGTTGGCTGGAGGCAGACTGCGAAGGACTTACAATGCTAAATGGAAGAGTTTTTGTTTCATCTCTGAGAGAGGTAAAAGGGGTCTCTGAAGCCCCTTGAGGAGGGCAGTGATATTGTTCAGGCTTGCACTTTATAGTTATTATTTCAGCAGCAGTGTGGAGGATAAATTGGAAAAAGAACAGACTTGAAGTCGAAAAAGCAATTTGAAAGTTATTGCAAAACCCAGACAAGAGGTGATATTATGTGCAAGATGCTGTTAAAACCATGCAAAAAAACAAAAAGTAAAAAGTACCTGCCCTTGTGGAACTTACAGTCTACTTGGACTAAAGTCTGTAACATTCTTTAAAGATACTCTTTTTTCTGATTCTTCCCACAGCCCTGGGCGTTCCATAGGATGTGAGCCCCTGGAGAGCAGGGCTATTTCATTTTTAAGTTTGAATACCAGCATCTGACACAGTTCTTGGCATATGGGGAGAGCTTCATAAATACTTGATGTCTGATTGACAATACCATATTTGGCCTTTGAACAGTAATGGCATTTATCCATCAAAACTCCTGTGAATACCTAAACTTGAGTTGCTTGATAATGGATCTATGAGAATTAGGAAAAGAAGATTCCAGAGGCATTTGATGCAAAGAGAAGGGGAACAGATTCCTCAATAGCTTTTGGAAAGCATAGAAGAGTGGAAGTTGTGGGGTAATGGGATAAAAAGCTAGCTTCAGAGTCAAGAAGGCCTGGGTTCAAATCCCACCTTTGACATACTAGCTGTGTGATGTTGTCTAGTTGTTTCAGTTGTGTTCAATTCTTCATGACCCCATTTGGGGTTTTCTTGGCAAAGATACTGGAGTGGTTTGCCATTTCCTCCTCCAGTTCATTCTACAGATGGGGAAACTGAGGCAAACAGGATGAAGTGACTTATCCAGGGTCACACAGCTAGTAAGTGTCTGAGGTTGAATTTGAACTCAGGTCTTCCTGACTCCAGGGCAGGTGCTATATTCACTGTTCCAGCTACTTGCCTAGGCAAATCACAACCTCTCAGTGTCCCAGGCAACTCTCTCAGAGGATGAATTATGGAACTGTCTATACTGGTGAAGAAAGTTTCCCCACCCCAAGAGTTTCCTACATGTTTGAAATCACAGGTGAGGACTAAATATTTTTAAAGGTGCAAATGTTTGATTCCAGTTCTGTTCAGTACCCAGAGAAGTGAATCTCTAAAAGCAAATTTGGAAGCCCAGGAAACAGGCAGTTAACAGGAAGTAGGGGAATATCAATGAGAAGGGAATGGGTAAACATTTATTCTGCCTATTTGTAATGCCATCTCGGCTGCCTGGACCAGAGAAAGAACCATATCAAACTCAGCACAGTAAAACCATTTCAAAGGGATTCAATCTAATTTTCTAGCTTGGCTCAATGTGCCCCTGAGGAATAGGGCTCTATATGAGGGCCACTGGATTCATCAAATCCAAGGTCTTAGCAATATAGGAGTGACACACATATGTTACCAAGTACTGTGTCTTTTGAAAGGAAAGATCTAGGGCACCCACACCCAAGGGAAAGGTAGAAGGGTATTGGAGGTATGTCCTTTTGCTACTTCTATCACCACAGTGCAGAACCCTTCAACAGTTAGTTTCATTGACCTTCATACTCACAGGCCAAGGGTTGCAATCAAAGCTGCAGGATGTCTGGGCTGTGTGGACCCTGAGCTGGAGGACTGAATGTATAGTATGCTGGGAAACCTGAGGAGAGTACTAAGATTTCTCTCTGGCTAAGTAGACTGTAAAACGTGAAATTAACACATATTGTTTATTTCACGCTCTCAGCCTTGCCTACACAATAGCACAAATTAAATTCTGCACTAACCAGACTGAGTAATTATCCCACAGTATAGATCAGAAGGATTTCAGCTGATTGCTGTGGCAATACATCCATACTATTTATGTATGGCACAAAGTTATGGAAAATATTTTTGTAGCAATATTTTTTGTTAGATACATATATGTGTGTATGTATGTGTATATACATACACATACATACACACATATAGAGATATCTATATATGTATGCATTTCTTCTTCCTCTCTATGTATGCATGTATGTATGCATGCATTTATGTATTCTCTTTTGAAAAAAATAGCAGCTTTCTCTACATAAGAATTTTTACTGCATTAATACCTCTCATCTCCATCTCTAACAAACAAATTGACATACCATACATAGCATCATTCTGATGGAAATTAGAGCCTTGGCTTTTGTGTGGCAACTAATCTTAAACCAGCAACTGGTTAGGCATCTCCTGTAAGAAATATTCAATATGACATTTGCTAGCACCTACTATGTGCAAAAGCAGGGCATCCCAGCATCCTTGTTCCAAATTCTGTACAACTATGGACTCAGGCACCATAAGATAGAAGGAGTTCTAGATGAAGAGTTGAGAAGCCAGAGTTCTAATTCTAGCTTTGTCATTGATGCTCAGTGACTTTAGCCAAGACTTTCAGTAGCTTCTTCTGAAAACTTTAGGGTCTAGAGTAAAGATGATCCAGTTCCCTTCAACTCCAGCATCATATAATATCACCTATTATACTAATGACTTCAAAACCTGAAACAGCATAAGACTTCTGCAAGCTAAGTCTAATGTCTCTGTTCCAGGTTCTTTATATCTGTAGCATACATCCCTTCCTTTCCATTTCCACTTCCCTCATCCTGATCTGCACCCTGGTTACTTCAAGCCCGATCTATTGGTCTTCAAGCCAATCAGTTGGTCTTCTTGCCTATGGTCCTTTCCTCCTTCCAACCAAATACATCTTAAAGTAGTTCTTTTTCATTTTAATAAAATAGATCTAGAATGTGAAGGAACACCAGAGGCCAATCCCCTCATTCTATAGAAGAGGAAACTGAAGCCCAGGGAGATTAAATGACTTGCCCAATCTCATACAGGTATTAGTTGTCAAAAGCAGGATTTGAACCCATATTCTCTGACTCCAGATTCAGCATTCTTTTCACTTGCCCCATGGTTCCTCCTTCTCTAAGACATATATGTGTCTTTTATATTATTATAATATACATATAATTATATGTATGTATACATATAATTATAATGATTATACACATATAATCATATATTATCACTATCATCAAAAATTAGTCCTAATTTGCTAGCTTTTCATTCCAGAACTTTCACAATCTGCTTTTCCAGAATTATCTCCCACCAGTTTTCTAGATGTACTCCCCACTGTGCTTAGAACAAATTAATGGCATAAAAATTATTTTTTCTTCCTTCATTCTATAATGGCCCACCAACTAGATACTGGCAGATCAGACATGCTGAGGACACGATACAAAAAAAAACACTTGTTCTTTTAAGTATATTGACTATTAGGGGTTATATTTTCATACACACACATTTTATATATGTATATACTCTTGTAAATATGTACCTATGATGCACATATGCATGTATATATATATGTTTATTTGCATATAGATGTATGCATTGTGCACATGTAGTAATACAGACCATAACACTGGAGGGGGTGTAGTGAAATAGTCATCTCTCCTGAGATATAGATATAGATATATGTATGTATGTATAAACTGAAATTTTCTTTCTATTCTAATTAATAATGATAAAAGCTAGCATGTATATCATGCCTTTAGGTTTACAAGGAAGATTACATATATTAAATCATATGATTCTCACAATAATTCTGTAAAGTAGGCACTATCATAGTCTCAGTTTTACACATGATGGAATTAATGCTAAGCAGTTAGATGACGTTCAGGGTCACACAGCTAGTAAGAGTCTAAGGTTGGATTTGAACTCACATCTTTCTGATTCTCCAAGTCCATGAGTCTACTCACTATAACATACTGCCTTTGAGTCTAAGCTTCCTGAGAGTAAAGAATGTCTGCTTTGGTCGAGCACCTTTATATGGAATAAATGCAAGAATTTCATGTGTCGATCTTAAATTTCAGAACATATTTCCTGGAAGGAAATAAATTCATTCAGGGAAAAAAAGAACACATTAATTAATATAATACTGTTGTTTTATAAAACCAACAGTAGTCCGTCCTATTTCCCAATCCTAACACTATTAATGAGCTCCATTATATTTTCTTTGAATCTTTCATAGTGCTTAGTGACTACAAATAACAGGTACCCAATAAATGTCAACTGACTGACTGACAACAAGGGGTTCCAAATTTGAGCTCCTGCAGGGTGACCCTATCAATGGATTATTGTACAACAATGGGGAAGTCAATTAACTGCTCTATGCTTTAATTTCTTCACATGAACAATAGTAGTAATAATATCTATCTATCACTGAGATGCCACAATGATTAATGAGAAAATGGAAATGACAGAGAAGAGGTCCAAAACAAGAAAAGAAGCAATGTTATGCAGGGGGAAAGAATAGAGACAGTCTTGCCAGGGGTGGGAACTAGTACCCTGGAGGCTGCAGGTTGGATTCAGTCAAAGGGCTGCACTTGAGGACCTAGAGGGTCACATGTGGTCTCAAGGTCATAAATTCCCCAACCCTAATCTTGACACTATCACTGGCTCTGACGACTGTGGTGAGTCATCCTAGGGCTTCAGTTTGTAAAATGGGAATAATGACCTTTGCTCCACCAACTTCCTAAGGTTGTTATTAAAATCGTATCAGATAACATGTTCATTTAAAGGCTTTAGATAATTTTTAGGGAAATTGGAGACTTCAAGTAATGAGATTGAAGTGGAGTCCATACACTTATTCACTATACGCACTAATGTTTCACCCCTCTGGCGCTATCCGCTTCTTAGCATCTTCTTCCTCACCATGCCCACAAGTCTACTGTGCGCTACACACTCTTCACTCTACTCAGTCACTAGAATCATTCTCATTCATGGGGGTTCATTGTTTCTCCTACTTCTCTTATTCCCAGTTTATCACAGTAGAAAGAAAGCTATATTCAGACTCACAGGAACTGGGACTCTGATTCTCTGACCAGGCAAAAATCCTGGTTCTGCCATGTACTCATTATGTGACCTTGGGACAATTATTTAACCTAACATCATTTTTTTCATCTACAAAATGGGCAATTTGAACTGAATTACTGATAAACTCCCTTCTGATCTATATATATCACCCTATAATCCTATTATTGTTACTGATACAAAAACAGAAATTGGAGGCATTTAGGGGGCTGGAAGACTAGGGAACAATGTGTGTGTATATGTGTGTGTGTATAGGGATGGGTATGTGATTTAAGGAATCAGAAAATAAGAAGGGCTCTGGTACATGATGCTTACTGGAGGTAGAGACCTTGTGGTGATGGGAGAGAAGGAGGGGGTTCATAAAACTGGTACTGGGCTATGCTTTGTGTGGATGCCAAGTTCATATACATAGGATAAATGATGTAGCTGAAATATCATAGGATTGCTAACTAGAAAGGACATTAGAGGTTACTTGGTCAAGTGGTTCCCAACCTGTAGGCTTCATACCTCTTGTGTACCACATGTATATCAAATATTGTCATTCTATGCAGTGAATTCACTTCAACAAATTTGCAATAAGTATCAATTCCTTTCAAAGTATGGGACTAGGAGCTGGGGATAGGATATATACATACATACAAACCTACATATATGTATTGTGCACATATACATTTATTTATATATACATACACATATTTATATATGTGTGTGTATATATGCATGTGTGTATGCATACATTCACATGTGTATATTTGTTGTTGTTTAATTGTTTCAGTCATATCTGGTTCTTCCTGACCCTACTTGGGGATTTCTTGGCAGAGATACTGTAGTGGTTTGTCATTTCCTTATGCAGCTCATTTTACAGATGAGGAAATTGAGGTAGAGAGGGTTAAGTGACTTGTCCAGGGTTACACAGCTAGTAAGTGCCTAAGGACAGATTTGAACTCAGGAAGATGAGTCTTTATGATTCCAAGCCCAGTGCTTGGGTATGTATGCATGCATATATATGTATATGTATGTATTTTCATATCTAAAACCAATTGCTCTCAAGGAATTTTCATTATTTTTAGAGGATACAATGAACATCAGTTAGTCTATCAGTAAGTATTTATTAAATACCTACTGTTAGGCACTATTCTGCTGGGGATACAAGTATAAAGAATGAAACAATGCCTACTGTAGGGAACTTTGCATTCTAAAGAAGAAGAAAAGAAATGCACACAAACATTAGTAGCAAAAATATAATGTTAATAGATACTAATATGTTGTATAAAGTAGTTAACTGCTATATATTTTGGGTGGGAAGACTGACAGAGTGGCTTCATAAAGAAAATGATGTTTGAGCTGTGTCTTAAAGGAAGAGAAGGATCCTATGAAGCTCAAACAAGGAAAATCAAGAGGGAGTGTATTCCAGACCTGGGGTAATTACTACAAAGGCATGGAGATGGAAATTCCATGTATGAATAAGAGAGAAAAAGTCACTGTGACTGGACTGAAGAATACAGAAAGAAGAATATCCAGTAAGGCTAGAAATATAGATTGGGGCCAGGTTGAGAAGGGCTTTAAAAGCTAAACAGAGGAATTTATATTTTATCCTAGAGGCAATAGGAAGCCACTGGAGTTGATTGAGTAGGGGTATCACATGGTCAGATCAGTACTTAAGGAAAATTACTTTGGCAGCAGTGTGGAGGGTTGACTAGAGTGGTGAGAAACTTGAGATAGGGAGACCAATTAGGAGGCTATTGCAATAATCTGGGTGAGAAGTGATGAGGGCCTGAACTAAGATGGTAGTTCAGAGTGAGTGGAAAGAAGGGGCTCGATGTGAGAAGAATAATTGGAGTGCAAGGAAAATTTTCTCAAGATTGAGGAAGCAAAAGAAGGTCTTACCTTCTGAGCTGAACCTGAATGGAAAATAAGGATTCTGAGGCAGAAGTAAGGAGAGAATGGGGACAACTTGTCGGAATGCAAGGGTATAGAAAATGGAGGATGGAATTCAGGGAAAGGCTAGTAGTCCATTTTGACTGGAATAGAGAGTTTGTGAATGAGTATAGTATAAATAAGGATAGAAAAGGAGCCAGATGCTGAAAGTTTATAAATGCCAAGCAAAGAATTTTTTTTTCCATTAGAAGCGATGGGAAGTCACTGAAGGTATATTGACAAGCAATGGATAGTAATAGTGCTACTATTATGTGGGGATCCACAAAAATTTTTGATGATCAAAAGAGGTGTTCATCTTAAAACAAAATGGTAGCCAACCTTCCCAATTTAGCTACTCTTATCCATTCCAACCCCTTCTTTTTTTCATGTAGGAAATTAAGACCCAGAAAATGAGAAATAACTAATTCAGGGACTTATTACCAGAGGCAAGGGTTCTTTCCACTGAATAGCACTGACTCATCTAAGGCTACAGAATCATACGATGTACACATTTAGTATTGGGAATCATCCAGATCATCTGCTTTGACTCCCTCATTTTTACAAAGACTCAGTAAGTTGGTGTGATAGAATCCAGCAGCAGCATAATAGAAAGAATACAAATTTGGAGGGAGAGGACCTGGGTGCAAAACCTGTCTCTATTATTACTTGTGTGACCTTGGGCAAGTAACTTAACCTTTTTAGGCTTCAGATGAATCTCCAAAATGAAGGTATTAGACTAGATGTCTTCTGAGGTCCCTTCTTCATCTATGATCTTATGAATTTCTCCTCCTACTCCATTCAATTCAAAACGTATCAGTCCCCTGATGTTTGTGTGTGCGTGTGTATATATGTATATATATACACACACACATATACATATGCAAGATACTCTGCTAGGTCTTGTTCACTTGATTCACTTCCCCTCCTCTCTGCCCCAAATCAGACCCAGCCTACTACTATTTAACTGTATCACCTGAGTTTGCTCCCAGGTCCTTTTTCACAGAGAAAGGCTCTTAATGAGGGTGATGTCCCTGGGTACTCTAGCCTTGATATTGCAGAAAGGATTTTATTCACTCTCTATTTAGACAAAATGCAAAGCAGAAGAGTCTGTTCAGAGAGACAAAGCATCTAGAGCATTAGTTTTGTATGCCAGATTTTAAGAGGGAAATTAATATTGAAATGAGAATGAACAATCTGTAGATGGTTCTGGAAGGCACATCCTTGTGAGCAATGGCCAAGAGAATGAAAGATCTTTGAAGATGGGACCTGTTTCAGTTTTGGTCTCTGTGTCCCCAGTACTCAACACAGTGCCTGGCAAACATTAAGCACTTAATAAATGCTTATTGATCAATTTATATTGATTGATTGAAGGAACTGGGTATATTTATCTGGGAGAAGAGGGACAAAGGGGAAGACAAATGTTTGCCATATGTGAAAAGGATTATACTTAGTCTGTGTAACACCATAGGGCATAATTCAGAATAAAGGGTATAAATTATATACAGAGACAGATTTTGATTCAACATAAGGAAGAACTTGTGAAGATTCTGGCACAAAGTATGCACTTAATAAATGCCTGTTAATTGATTGTTTCCCCATCAGCAAGAAGGGCTACCCTGCAAAAGAGTAACTTCCCCATCCAGATGAGGACCCATCAGAGGTACTTTGGAGGGATCTCTTGCTCTCTTTGGGAGGGTAAATTTGATGGCCTCTCAGATGTCTTACAGCTTGAAAATGTTCTAATTCTATGAAATGCTAGCCCAGTCGTCAAGCCCCTAAAATTGTAAACTATTCCAGTGATGTCAAAAATGGATAAGAAACAACATATGGCTATCATGGTATTTGAAGAGTTGTGTTTTTATGATGTTCAGAACAGGGGGAAAGAACATCCCAAGTATAAATGACAAATATTAGCTTTATTTAACTAATTATTTTCATAATGATATTATTATTTGACCATCTGGATGAAATTGTAATGCAAGGGAATGACTAGGAACCCCTGAAAGGATTGGAAGGAATAGGAACAAACAGGAAGAATGAAAAATGATATACCATGAAATGTCTGTCTCTTTTTGGGTAATTTGTAAATGGGGACAACACATGTAGGAAGAATACGCTGAACTTTTTGACAAAGGTGGAATTAGGGAGCCCCTCAATCCGGGAAGCTTGCTGTGACACACTAGAAGTGCCTTTGCCAAAAATTATCTCATCTCTCCTGTTTGTTGGTGTCTTTAGTTCCAATATTTGGCTCATTTCTTTGCCCCCAGCCAAACCATTACTGACAAAATCTTTTAAAGGAGATGTAGCTTAATGGTTAGAGGCCTGCTGTAAAGTGAAGAAGAGCTAGATTTAATTCCTACCTATGACACCTACCATAGGATAGAGCCCTGAGCTTGATGTCAGGAAAATGTGAGTTCGGACTCAGACACTAGCTAGCTATGTGATCTTGGATAAATCACTTAACCCCTATTTGCCTCAGTTCCTCATCTATAAAATGGGGGTACACTGGAGAAGCAAATGGTAAATCTTTCAGTATCTTTGCCAAGAAAATCTTGTGGATAGAAGTCCAAGGGGAACATGACTGAGCAGCAAGGACACATACCCTGGCAAATCATTTAACCTTTCTGGCCTCAGTCAACTCTTCAAGATTGTAAATTGAAAAACAATGGTGATCTGCAAGGATAGAAATTTTTTTACCAAGAATCCCCAACATTGATGAATTAAATGGTCTTGCCACCCCACACCACCCTCCACTCCCCCACACACAAAGTTTTCCTCAGTGGAATGACCTAACCAGATACTTTCCTGAAGGCACATGTTTATTGATGAGAGAGAAGAGAACATTATAGGAATGGAATGGATATCTTATACAAGAGTTGGGTTGGGAGTATGCCAAGGTCACATAGATAGGAAATATCCAAGTTGACCTTTGAACCCAGATGTCCTGGATCCAAATCTGATTCTCTTTCTAACCAATACCACAGCTACCTAAGGTTTCACATTTTTACTCTATAGCCACCCCTGGTGGCTAGAAATAATTTTTTTACCTTTTCTATTCTTGTTTGGGGGCAGCAAGGTTGCACAGTGGATAGAACGCCAGACGTGGCCAGGAAGACTCATCTTCCTGAGTTCAAATCTGGCCCCAGACACTTTCTAGCTGTATGATCCTGGGTAAATCACTTAACCCTGTTTGCCTCAGTTTCCTCATCTGTAAATCTCTATTCACCTAGAGAAGGAAATGACAAACCACTCCAGTATCCCTGCCAAGAAAATCCAAATGAAGTCACAAAGAGTCAAACATGACTGAATGACTGAACAACAATAACAAAGTGCCTGTTTGTTCTTGGATACAGGAGACTCTGAATGATTAGACCGTCCTTTATTTTAAATTCTTCTTCAACAACATCTCCTTCTGGGGACAGTATCTACCTTCCCTGGTAGAAATCCTTTTGCCATAACCTATGTCAATTTTGCATACAACCTGTTAGTATATAACAGGATTTAGGGGAGGGAAGGGAACAGAAGAAGCATTTATTAAGTGTGTCAAACATTGTGCTAAGCATTTTACAAATATTATGTCATTCAATCCTCATAAGAATCCTGTGAAGTAGGTGTTTACAGGAGAGCAGACTGAGACACACAAAGGTTAAATGTCAGGTCACATTTGAACTCAGATCTTCCTGACTCCAGGCCCAGCCCTCTAGCCATTGTG
Source organism: Petaurus breviceps papuanus (assembly GCF_028583685.1). Classification (NCBI taxonomy): domain Eukaryota; kingdom Metazoa; phylum Chordata; class Mammalia; order Diprotodontia; family Petauridae; genus Petaurus; species Petaurus breviceps. The sequence continues at coordinate 1,950,081 of NW_027185712.1, forward strand.
TCACTTAGCTGCAGGGGGCACATTTTATTGTTGTTGTTGAGTCATTTTAGTAATGTCTAACTCTTCATGACCCCATTTGGGATTTTCTTGGCAAGGATACTGGAGTGGTTTGCCATTTCCTTCTCCAGCTCATTTTAACAGATGAGGAAACTGAGGCAAACAGGGTTAAGTGACTTGCCCAGGGTCACACAGCTAGTAGACATCATCAAATCCAAACCCTTTCCTTATAAATAAGGAAACTGAGACCTATGGCTAGGAAATTTTGCTTAAGTACTTGTCAAACCAGTAGCAGAGTCAGCATTTGAACCCAGGTTTGCTCATTCCTAAACCCGTGTTCTTTCCACTAGGCTATGTTGCTTGTCATTATCTAACAAATATCCTTGGAATCATAACATACACAAAGTATCCCATTCAAGCATTTCCTAGTAATGATAAATTGTATTTATCTCCATGGTACTTTCCCCAACAATAACTTGCTGGGGAAGGTGGTGCTAGTACTGGCACCCCCATTCTACAGGGCAGGAAGCTGAGGATCAGAGACAGGAAGGATTTACTCAAGGTCACAGTAGATGAGTGAGATTTAGACCCAGGTCTCACAATTAAGACATCTTTCTACTAGACCCTGCTGCTTCATGAATACTCTTTCTACCTCCTCAGGATGAGGGCAATGGAAAAAATCTGAGATATCCTCACCTCAAGCAATACTTTTCTAAAAACCATGGTTTAAAGTTTCTCTTGCCTTAGTTCTAGGAATAAGACCAGATTATTTAAGGTGGGAATGGATTTTTTGCAGGTCATCTATTCCATGCCCCAGTCTCAGAGATAAATTGTTGCAGGTTAACAATAATCTTCCCTGTTCTTAAAGACCCTTCACATGGAATATTATTATGCTAGAAGAAATGATGAATAGAATGCTCTCAGAAAAATCTGGAAAGACTTACATGAACTGATGCAAAGTGAAAGTATAAGAACCAGGAGAATATTGTATACAGCAACATCAATATCTCACGAAGATCAGTTGTGCATGGTTTAGCTATTCTCAGCAAAACAATGATCCAAGACAATTCTAAAGGATTTAGGATGAAAAATACTATTCACCTCCAGAGAAAGAACTGATGGAATCTCAATACAAATTGAAGCATACTTTTTATTTTCTTTATTTTTCTTGTGGTTTTTTGTTTGTTTTCTTTCACAACATGACTAACATGGAAATATGTTTTGAATGACTACACATGTAAAACCAATGTCAAATTGTTTGCCTTCTCAGTGGGGTGGGGGAGAGACTTTGGAACTCAAAAGTTTTTTAAAACAAATGTTAAAAATTGTTTTTACATGTAATTGGGGAAAATGCTAAATTAAAAGAGAGAAAGAAAGCCCTTTGCAAAGAAGACAGCATAGTATCCTTCAAGGTGGTTACAGGGGACAAAGTCTCTCATTCTCTCTTTGTGGAGAAGATGGATATGAGCTAGATAATAAAATGCTAACTAATATTAAAAGGTTGCATGAAAAGTCATAAAATTAATTTTGTCTTGGTATCATTATAAAAGGTGGTTACTAGTGGAGTAACCTAGGAATCTATCATTGGCCTTTTTCTTCCAGTTCTTTCCTCAAAGCATCTGCTGTTAGATTCTTCCTATAGGAAGATAATTACCAAGATAATTACTTGCCCTCAGGGAGCTAAGCCTCTAAGCAGCTAATGCTGATCTTGGCTCTTACATGAACAATACACAGGTAATGAATCGACATAGGACTGATGCAGGTATTATGGACTAGTCCCCAAACCATTCATGGCATTTATCACATGGTCCATTTCATTGAAATTTTTCATAGCTGTCACTTCCCCTGCTAGACTAATGAGCTCTTAAAAGGCCAAGACTGTATCTTATTTATTTTCCTATGTCCCCATAATATCAATCATAGCATATTGAACATAGTGAATAGTCAATAAATATCTACTGAATTAATGGATAAAGGAATGAAAATGTATAACAAATGAATGAACAAATGAATGAATGAATTAGTGAGTGCACTTTCTAGATGTAGAAATCGAGGTATTGTAAAATGTGCTGAAAGCTTGTCAAGGCCAGGCAACTCTGCAATCATGATACCAAGATGAAAGCTGAGGCTTTCTTTTTCCCTGTCTATTAACCATTAGAGCAATTATACATACACTACCCTGATCAGGTACTCCTAGTTAGAGACTAGTCCAGAGAGAATAAATGGAAATGAGATTACACACACTTTTATCCTCTGGAAGAAGTATTTTTTGTTGTTCAGTCATTTCAGTTATGTCCAATTCTTCATGACCCCATTTGGGGTTTTCTTGGCGATATACCTCAATGGCTTGCCATTTCCTTCTCCAGCTCATCTTACAGATGAGGAAACTGAGACAAACAGGGTTAAGTGACTTGCCCAGGGCCACATAGCTAGTATGTGTCTGAGACTGGATTTTAATTCAGGTCCTCCTGACTCTATGGCACCTATCCACTGTGACTCTTAGCTATCCCAGAAGACGCATAAAAGTGGGTAAATCAACTTCTAGAATATACAAGAACATAGACTGTTAGAGATAGAACAGGATTTGGAACTCATCTAGTCCAACCACTTCACCTCAAAGGCCCAGAGAAGTTCAATAACTTGTCTGTGTCATGCAGTTAATATAGTGGTATCAGGAAAACAAGGCATTCAAAAATCTGAATGGCCAGACCTACGAAGGCGGTCATGAAGGAAATTCTTCATGGATGAAAGGTGGGACTAGCTAACCCTCTGCAGGAGCTACCAACTCTGAGATCTGAGGTTCATGGGACTTTAGAATTGGAAGTAACCAAAGGGTCCAAAGCCTTCACTTCACAGGTGCAAAAACTAGACTCTTAAAAAGTGAAGAAACTTACCCAAGAGCGCACAGTCAGTAAATGGCAGAGCTGGGACTGGAACCCAGGTCTTGTTACTCTTTCCACCTCCTCATCGGACTTCTATATATTGGTAGAAAGGAGAATGAGACCTGGGGTCAGAGGATACGGGTTCAAATCCTGACTCTGAAACTTATAGTATGATTTTGAAGTCACTTCATCTCTCAAGAGCTTAGTTCCCTTTTCTGAAAAAGGAGGTTAATCTCAATGACCTTTGAGAATCCTTGAAGCTCCAGATTTACAATCCTATCATCCTATGAGAAATCAATGAAAAGAAAACATGTGAAACATGATAATTAAAGGCATATTCCTCAGATATCCCATCACTGAACCACAGATTTAGTCATCCTGAGAGTCAGACTCTGTCCTTGTGTACTCAGTGAAGTGGAGGATTTCTCTCCATCCATGTTATAGAAAACCTACAGTGCACACGTTAATGTCCCCTGACAGCAACACTGGAATGGGGACCTACTATGATGAATCAGGGGGGAGGGGTAACTTGCCCTATCCAATCAATGTAGGGATCAAATATTTATGAAACTGTGGCTGCCTCCTTTGGTCAGTGAAGAGAGAGGATGGATAATGCCTGAGTCCTCTTCTGCAAAAGGATGCTGATCGAATGTTATTGGATATTAAATATGCATTACCACCAGCATTAATTGAGGATTTAATATGCTCTCTAATTAAAATTTGGGGGAAAGAAGTTCATCATATTTAGAAATACTATATTAAAAATCCTTGGAAACTTAATAAAATTATAAATTGGAATATCTTCTGTGAAATTAATGAGGCAAAATATTATAGCCAAGCAGAAGTCAGCCTTGCCTGGAATTCTGAAGGTCATTTTGAGCCATAAAAATGCAGTTTTCAGTTTTATGGGATTTGAACAATAACAATGCTGAAGAGATATCTGGCAGCAAGAAAAAAAAGTCATTTCTGCTCCATACTACAATTAATTTGCTAAGAAAACTGAGTTAATGATTTAAGCAGAAAACTATCACTTGCAATCCCAAATTTTGTGTAACATATTACTATAGGGGAGTAGGAAATATAAAAGTTGGGGGAGGGGAGAAGAGGCATGTGGAGGATAGAGGACTGGGTCAAGCATATCAGAGATGGAGAAAGCAGTGGGACTATAATGGCTCAGAAAAAAAGAAAATTCTAGAATATAGTATTAAAAGAATGTTTCATGAATGAATATCTAGGAAAAATAGCAACCATCATAAATAACCAACATGGCAGGTCATGCCATACATACTAATCTCATTTCCTTTTCTGACATGGAACCTAGACAGGTACCTCAGATGAATGTTGTCGAAGTTGAGCACAGTATTTGACAGTCTCTTGCGCTGTTTTGTGGAAAAGATGGACATGAGCCAGATAATAAAAAGATTAGTTGTTAATTAGTTGTTAAAAGTTAATTAATAACTGAGTCTGAAATGATCATGTGGAAAGGCCTAAAAGTAATTATGGCTTGATATCAGTATAAAGGAGTAATCTAGTGGTTAGAAGAGTATAGTGGATTAAATTAGGAATCTATTATTGGTCCTTAATCAATGAATTAGCTAGTCAGATGGATGATTTTATTATCAAATTCTCAAATGATGTGAAATTGAAAATAGTAACTAAATACAATTAAAAACCATCAGTATCCAAAAACCTTATAGGCTAAAATGATGAATTGAATCGAACAAGATGAAATTTAGAAAACATAAATGTAAGGTCCTACATTTGATTTAAAAAATTCAGCTTCACACTTATGTTGAAAAATTCTCAACTATAACATGGAGAAGATAAAGTTTGACAACAGTTCATATGAGAAAGAAAAGGGGATATTTAGTGGTCTGCAAACTTCATATTCATTCCCACACTTTCCCCCCACCCCGCAAAAGCTAATGTGATATTAGATTCTATTGAGAGGCATGGCATCATGAACACAGAAAGCGGTTTTTATGATTTTCCTTAATCCCAGATTTCACCATGTGACTCCCTAATTCAGTAAACTCCAATGACTTTTTATTAACTCTAGCATAAAGTAGAAGCTCCTCTTTTTAGATTTTAAAACCCTAAACAACCTGCTTCAAACTCTCTATACCTTCAACTTTACCTTGGCCCACCCCTTTCAAAGAAACATATGTTCTTTTCATTATTTGACTTAGTGTAGTCTCCTAGGAAGGACTCTGCTCTTCCTCTCCCCCAAACCAAATCCTACCTACACTTTACGATTAGTATAATTCTTACCTTTTGCATGAGACCTTCCTTGACAATTCCAGCTCAGATTGATCTCTCACTCATCTGAACCCCTCTAAGTAATATCTATTTATTTTTTAAACTATGTTAAATAAATATTCCATTTTTGACTTATTGGATAGCCTGCAACAGTACATTTGGCATAAAATTACAATTTCCATAAAGGTTCATTCCCTAAATATTTATTTACTTTTATTTAGGGTCATTTTGCTTTCTTCTGAAGCACCTTTCCCAGTTATTTTATGATTTTATGATTTCATTTCTGTGATTTAAAATGAAAGAATTAGATGTTAGAATAAAAATGACTAGAAGATCTCTGTTCCAATGCTATTACTTTAAAAAGGACAACACAAGGTATAGATAGTGACATCCCCAAGGTCAGAGGGCTAATTAACGTCACAACCAGGACTCAGACTTAGGTCTTCAGATTCAAAACCAGATCTCTTTCTACTGGGATTAATGATGGAGAAGTGCCCAGTCTTCGACCTATCAGTGTCATGTTTGACAAGATTGATGTCTGGGAAGGACTGATATCTGGGAACCAAGGTTAACCAAGACTCAGTGGATAATAGGCTAAGGAGTTAACCCAGAGATAGGGTCCTGAAGGATTCACTGAGGCAGCCAAGGAGTCAACCTAGAGATAGGGTACCGAAGGATTCCTGGGGGCAGCAGGACACTATACAAGGGGAGATAATAGTTGCTTAAGCTGGAATGTTTATAGATACTTTTGTGAAGGATTCATAGGAATAGTTTGTTATTGTTCCAAGCTGAGATAGTTGTTGCTGGGCAGAGTTATTGCTCTGAAGCCAGGGGCGGGGGGAGAAGAGGCAGAGTTAATACTCTGAGACTGGGGGGGGGGGGTGTGGTTTTACAAACTGGTTTTACAGACTGATGTTACAAAGTTTTGCAAATTGATGTTACAAACATAGATCCCAAGCACCCCATCAGTTCCAGCACACCTATACCTACTACCAATGCCACATTTCTTAGAGGAAAGTATCTTCACCCTAAAAATTGATTATTGTATTAATAGAAGGATTAATACAATTGGTCCAATTGACCAACATTCTCTCCTCTATTTAGATGCTTTATGGCAGCCTGATTAGATATCCTGAAATATAAACAGAAGATGACCTGGAGACTCCAGCTTTAAATAGATTCTTCCTCATTTGAGTATACCTACTCTGAATCTACTTTTGTCCTTATGCCCTTGGACCTGTGACTTTGCTATGACCACTTCTCCATTTTACATCCACTGCTTTGCTTGGTTTCATCTCCACAGAAGAAGACACCCTTCCCATCCAAGGATAAGCCCATCTAACTCAAGGCTTGACTGACACCCTCCCCCAGTCTCCTTTCCCCTCTAATCTGAGGACTAGAGAGTAGAGTACCAAATTTCTCCCAAAGCCTTCCTTTATAGAGGGAAGAAATTAAATTATTTGGTCTCTCAGCTTATTCTACTTTGAATCTGCTGCTCTGCATGGTTTCAATGCCAAGATGCCTCTGTGCTGGGAAACCCCTCCTCCCCCCACTCAGTGTTTCCGACTCCTGCTTTCTTGCCTCCATTTGTATAATGTTTCCCTCTTTTTGATTGTAAGTTTCTTGAGGTCAAGGATTGTCTTTCTTTTTATTAATTGTATCCCCAGTGCTTAGAACAGTGGCTGGCACACCGTTGGCTGGCACACTGTTGGATCATAACAAATGTTGATTTCTTTGGATTGGATTTTCCTGGTGAAAGGCTTATGATGGATTAGTTTCAATTGACCGTTTCAATAGTCCCCAAATGGTAGCTCCTAAAATGGTCCTGATCCTGAGGTAGTGTTTTTTCAGACTGAAGTACTAGAATTTCAGTCAGAGGAACTGGGTTTAGAGCCCAGCTCTCCTAATTTGTTAGGAGTTTGTCTGCCTAGCCATTACAGAGAGTATCTCAATGATCAGTTGACAATGATACCTCTTAGGTTTTTGAAATGAGGTCATAGTGACTAATCCCTCCTCCACCAATGCCAAGCTGGGTCTCTAGAAAGGAGGCAATAATAAGTCACCGGAATGACTTGAGGAGGCAACTTTCTATTGTTAACATGACTGGACCACTTTGATTCAAATCTGACATACCTAGTAAAGGTGAGGAACCTCCAAATGTCCTCAGAGCCACTGCAGAATCAGAAGTTAGAAAGTATGATACTGCTGCCAGGCTTAGAGGCAGCTCAGAGAAGCTGCTTATGGACACTCCAGCAAGAAGGAAGATAAATCACATGTGATTTAACCAGACAACGAATGGCTCAGAGATCTGACCTTGCTCTTCCTTCTTCATTCCATTCCCTAGTGAAGGAATCTTATTCCATCTTTTATTTTTTATAGGAAATCATGTATCTACAGGGTTACTGCTAAGAATGAGATATTTTTGAATTGTTTGGATATTTATATGAAGCTAGAAATTTTCCAAAAGAGACTTGTTCCTGCACACCCTCATTAAATATTTCTTATCCTCTATCAGAAAAAGTTGCCTGTTTATTTAGTGAACAAATGTCAGCGAAGTGTCTTATTGTCAATTGCTTAAAGATCCCTATTCACTAAATAGAAAGGAAGTGTCAATTGTACCCCCCCAAAACCCCTCCCAGAGGAGTGGTTTTTAGCAATTAATGTTTTTGTGTGACTTGGGAAAAATCTCTTCTCCCACTCTGGTCCACACCTTCTTTCTCTGTAAAATAAGGAGGCTTCCCTTCAGCTCCACCTGTATTAAAAACAGAATCTTGTACTCTGGTACTTTTTTTTCTTCAGTAACACAAAGCACCCAAGTCATCAGTCTGTAGCAAATCTGAGCTAAAACACTCATTCTGGTCTGCAGTTAGCAAAGCTAAAGATGATAGGCCAAGCTGGTCCCTTGCTACACAGATGAGGAATGGTTTCCAGGAAACTGCATATTTCTAATGTTTATGTCATGTCATAAACAGTTTGGGACGCATTACAAATTGGTGGGAACTGTCTAACCTCTCCAAGACGTTAGCATTCCAGACTAACTTCTTGGTATGAAGATTGAACTTTAATTTTTGGGTCTACTGGGAAAAAAAAAATCAATAATCTCATACTGATACACAGACAAGTTTATTAAAGTAGCCATGGGCATCTCCACAGACTCAGCCTATCAAGCTGACTTGTTAAGTGGTTTGTGGAGGTGTTACTGTTGTGAAAATTATTTAGGCCTACCATGTGAGCCTCAGGGCCCAACGGTAGTGAGAGTACAAACAACTGGGCAAAAGGCCAGAGGTCACATCCTTATTGGCACACCATGGACCACTATCTCTAAGATAAAAATATGAATTCTTCAGTCTAGCACTCAAAGCACAATCTCACCTTTTCTCTCCAATCGAGCTGTCACTTACCTTTCTATTCTTATTTCACATTATCCCCCTTCAGATTCACTCCACTCCAGTCAAATAGGCTAGGTATTCACTACCTCCTGTTCCATCTCCCACTCCCATACCTCTACCCAAATGGTCCACTGTGTCTGGGATGCACTCCCTCTTCCTGTCTGCTTTGTAGAATCCCTAACTTCCTCTAAAGTAAAGCTCAGGTGCCTTTACAAGGAGGCCTTCCTTAATATTCCAAATATTAGAATTCTCCCCCCTTGAAATTATTTTGTGTATGCTCTAAAACTTATTTATTTGCATACATGTTGTCTCCCTCTTATAGAACATAAGATCCTTATGGACAGGGGCTATTTCATGTTTGACTTTGTTTCTCCCACACCTAGTGTGTGATAGAGGCTTTTAAAATGTTAGTAGCACTGAAATGAATATTACAGTGAGATAAAAATACCCCCAGGTTCCAGGGAGCTACAGCATGACAGATGCAGACTGCAGGGGTTCAGAGTTTATCAACCAAACATACACTGATTGACAATCTGTTCAGATCTCAGCTATGTCACAGCCATCTTCCAAACAAAAAACAACTGTCATTACACAAAAAGTATGTGTGTATGTGTGTTTTTAATGAAAAGCATAGGGTGGCTAGGTGGCGCAGTGAATAGAGTACCAGCCCTGGAGTCAGGAGGACCTGAGTTCAAATCCAGCCTCAGACACTTAACACAAAACTAGCTGTGTGACATTGGGCAAGTCATTTAACCCCAACTGCCCTACCTTCTCCCCTCCAAAAAAAGAAAAAAAAAGCATAGCAATGATCACTATCCACAAACTTGAGAGTCAACCAATCAATAAGTCTTAATTAAGTGCTATTATTTACTATGTGCCAGGCATTGTGCTAAGTGAAGAGGATAAAAAAAGAGGCAAAAGATAGTCCTTGTCCTCCAGGGGCTCACAATCTTGTGGGGGAAGACAACAGGCAAATGACTATGTACAAATGAGATATATAGAGGATAAAAACAGAAAACAATTAGAGAGAAGTCACTAGAATTAAGAGGTGAAGTTGGAAAAGCCTTCCTCTGCAAGGCAGGAATTTAGCTGGGACTTGAAGGAAGCCAGAGAAGCCAGAAAGTGGAGATGAGGAAACGACCATTTGATTTATGAGGGACAGTCAGAGAAAACACCAAGACAAGAGATGGAGTATCTTGTTTGTGGGACAAGAAGATCGCTGTCACTGGATCAAAGAGAATATAGTTGAGGAAAGTTTATACCTGAACTTACACATTCCAGAAGACCAGAAAGTAGGAGGGACTTGTAAAGGTCTTTGAACACTAAGCAAAGGATTTAGTATTTGATTCTGGAAGCTATTGGGAGCCTCTGGGAGTTTATTGAGTTGAAGGATAACATGGTCAGAATTATACATTTGGAAAATACCTTTGCTGGCTGAATGGAAAATGGATTGGAGTGGGGAAAGACTTGAGATAGACAGACCCACCAGTGGGTTACTGAAATAGTATCTGTACAGAGGAGAATGAACTCCTATTGTACATGCCTTCGAAGGGAGCAAATTTTTCTTCCCCAACCCCAACTCTTCAAAAGGAGTATACTTAACCCTAATCAGAGATAAAATTGTCAAAAAACCAGTTTGTTAAAATTGGAAGTGTGGGGAGAGCAAGAGCAAAGCCAGGACAAGGCATTACTATGTCCCAAGGAAGATTTGAATATTGTAGTCCTATGTTAAGGATGGGTGCTTGTTGCTAAATACCTATGTGCCATGGAGAGTCAAATTTGCTGTCATTAAAAATATGAGCCATTTTATATATGTGTCCCACATTGCACCCAAGGTGGTTGCCTAACTCACCATGACACCTCTAGCCCAAGTTTTTGAATTTTGCCTTTAGGAATCTCCTAGAATCCCTAGTTCCTATTAAGCCCAAGCTCAAGTGTTGTGTCCTCAAAGGAGCTTTTATTAATGCCTTGGGTTGTTAGTATTCTCTCTACTCTGTAATTGGCTTGTATATATTTGTATTTACTTCTCTGTGAAAATTTTGTCCTTCCCTTCCTCCTCACCCCCAAGGAGAGTATAAAAACATTTTTAGGGCAGGGACTACTTCATTTTTTTCTTTGTATTTCTAACACGTAGACCAAATGTAATTCACAGAGAAGGTACTTAATAAATGCTTTCTGAAATGAATTGACTTGGATTTTTGGCTAAATCATGGTCCCCGCCAATGATGCCATTATCACTGAGAGTGGTAACATAGAAATCCATGAGGCCAGATTGGCTGTTAATTTTTAAAGAATTACTGGAAAGAGGAGAATTAGGAAGTCAAGGCTAGAGCCTCAGCTCAATTACTAACAATCTGTGCAACCCCAGACAAATCACTTCATCTCTCTGGGCCTTAGTTTAGTCATCTTCAAAATGGGAATGATTGGTCTTGACAACTCATAGGGCTATTGTTGGAAATGAAATGATACATATGAGAGTTCCTTGAAAAGTATAAGGTGCTATATCAATAAGAAGCAAAATTAATTCATTATGGCTAACATTAGCAAGGAGTTAATGAACTGAATAGGTTCCTTTCAATATTTCACCTAGTATTCATGAGTAGATTTAAATAGGGGAAAAGGTAAGGGCATGATTGAGAAATATGAGGAGCCCAAGCTGAAAGAGGAAGGAAGATAGCTATGTTTCTGATTTTTTCCGGCTTCCCAGTTTTGCCTCAAACTGGACCTATAGGAGGCCCAAATAGGGGGACATTGAGAGGGCTCTGTAAATGCATCAGCAGGGTCGTGACCAGAGAGTTGAGGGTAAGAGCAGAGTCTACAAGTTCCTGTATGTCCAGAATCCAGGAAGACTTATCTGATGTAAAGACCTCCCACTGACTCTGGGTGGCTACGCTCAGAGCTAATGCTTGGACCAGTCAATTATAGAAGGGTTGAGGCAACTAGTAACCTTGCCCAACTGGGTTTATTAGCTAGAAACCAGTAGCAGTTGTTATTGAGCCAGGTCCTAGACTTAGCCAGACTTACTAAGTGATGATAGTGATGAGGAGGTAGATGGTAACCAGTTTATTTATAGCAACAGCAGCCTTTTTCATATTAGAATAGCATTTTGCACCTTACAAAGTGTTGTCCTAACAATAATCCTATGAGGCATATAGTGAAAGTACTGTTCTTTTTTTACAGATAGGGAAACTGAGGCAGAGAGTGGTTAAATGACTTACTTGCCCATGGTCATACAGATAGTAATAATCCAAATTAGAACTTAATGTCTTTCAGCCTCTATAACTAGCACTCTTTCCTTGACAACATTCTGGGGTGCAATGGGTCCATGGCGCCACGTCTATTTCTTGCCCTCCATTCTCCCCTAAATCTAGAACTGGTTTCATTATTTTGTTTTCTCTTTGCCCAGTGTGGTTGTCTGGCTAGATTGGTTGGATTGCACAGCTACCAAAGTCCTTTCTAGAGAAGGAACTTAGTGGTATGTTTCTAGTTGTTCCCCACTACACTTTTAAAGCCCATTCCTCTTAGAGATAGAATGTTCTCATGCTGTGGTCACCAGCTGACCCAGAAACACTATGGCAGAACTGCACCAGTCATGCCTTTCTATGCCATAGGCCTTCCTCCAGTCAAAACTTGCCATCTAATGTCCCAGTCTTTCAAGGCCCTGATTGGCAAAAATCAATCAAGTTATAACAGCTGATAGCTAAACATATAAGCATGTTTGGATGATGTCTTCATTGTTCCATTAGATTTTGAGCAATTTGAGGATAAAGACTGTGTTTGTCTTTTTTTTTTTTATCCCCTGGGCTTAGCTCACAGTAAGCACTTTTCTCAATGCTTGTTGACTTATATTAAAGAAGTCTTTAATTCCCTAACCTAAAAGGAGTAAATGTTGAGTATCTTAGACATCAAGGCAGGGCCACCAAGAGAAGGCTGTGTGCTACAGGATGCCAGAGAGGCCCTTGAGTCATATTCCATGAGTCACTCACCTCATAAGTGGCCACCTGCCCTTTCTGTGAGAATAGGGTTGGCCACCATTTTCATCTGTAGTAAATATTTCCCTCTATATTGTCTTTCTTGCTCACTCCCCAAAATTTCCGAGCCCTGTTCAGGATATCAGGGTGCTGGCCCCAGCTTAGCAAATATCAATTATTAGCAATGTAACCCTTGTCAAAGTCATTTCACTTCTGGGTAGTCAACTACCTCATCTATAAGAGGAAGATAATCATATTGTTACACCAAGCTCAGAGATTTTTGTGAGGCTGAAATAATATAAATGTATAGCAATATGTGCTGAAAACATGTTTTGTTTTGTTTTCATCTGAGTGGAGAACTAAAGGTTCATTTAAACATTTCTTGTTGCTCTTTAGTCATTTCAGTTATGTCCAACTCTCCCTGACCCCTTTTGGGTTTGGTTTTTTTTTGGCAAAGATAGTACAGTGGTTTGCCATTTCCTTCTCTAGCTCATTTTACAGATAAGGAAACTGAGGCAAATAGGGTAAGTGACTTGCACAGGGTCATACATTTGGTAAGTGTCTAAGGCCAGATATGAACTCAAGTCCTCCCGACTCCAGGCCCAGCACTCTATCCACTGAGCCACCCAGCTGTCCCATTAGACTTAGTCTAACATACCTGAGAAGGCTAATTTGCCTTATCTCATAAATAAGCCTCGAACTTCCTTTTATACCCCATCTAGGCAGCATGGGATAGTGGTAAGATTTGGAATCAAAGAATCTGAGTTCAAGTCCTAGCCCTAATACTGCTTGAGACATTGGGCAGATACAATCTCTTTGGGACTCATGCAACCTAAAGATGTTGTATGTTCTCTTACAGCCCCATCCATCTCTAACTCTGTGGACCTATCTTTCCCTACTAACAAAAACTCTTTTTCATCTGTGGGTGGCTTCCTTACTGTTCACTAGAAGTTGTTCTGCACCTTCTGTCTGAGCACCCCACCTGCCGTTAGTACCTCCACCATTTAGAAAGTCCTTTGCCCCTCCTCCTAGTTTATATCCAAATCCAATCCTTGAAGGTCAAGAATCAAATCTCATTTCCACTAGAAAATTATTCCCCAACAACATTAGCCCATAGTAATTTCTCTCCCCCTCTCTTTAATTCCTATGACATTTGTGACCCTGATCATATAGTCACCCACTTTACTTCTACATCTGTCTTATCTCCAAAGTACATTTGATAAGTTCCTTGGTAACCAGGGCCATGTTCTGTCCTTTGAATCCCTCTGCGTCTTTAGCATTGTACTGGGCACATATTAGATAATCATTAATGCCTGTTGGATCAAGGAATGAAAGATAGAATGAATGAGTTATAAAATAATCATGTAATGATGTATTTTTAAACCAAAGCTATTTTTGGATTATCTGCTATTTTGGATCACCTGCAACATTGTTTCCATCTGTTTATGTGGCAAATAAGTCAAGATGAATAAATTCACTCCTGTTTGATTGGTCCACCAACAAAATGATATTTATTGAATGCCAACCAGGGGTTAGATGCTGTACTGTGAAGGTGCTTTGAGGTCAATGCAGATTTCAATTCAATTCAACAAATAATTATTATGTGCCTACTATATGCTGTAGGGGCAGCTAGGTGCCAAAGTGGATAGATGCTGAGCCTCCAGTCAGGAAGACTCATCTTCATGAGTTCAAATCCAGCCTCAGACACTTCCTAGCTGTGTGTCCCTGGGAAAGTCGCTTAACCCTGTTTGCCTCAGTTTCCTCATCTGTAAAATGAACTGGAGAAGGAAATGACAAACCACTCCAGTATCTCTGCCAAGAAAACCCCAAATGGGGTCACAGAGAGTCAGACACAACTGAATAATAGCAAAATATGCTATGACTTTGGTTATAGGAACTATAAAGATACAAAAGTAAGAAATCACATAATCTGCCTTCAAGGAGCTTTAAATCTGTTTGGAAGAATGCAACATGTACATAAATAAATATAGCATAAAGTCAAATCTTGTGATAAGGACAAAGGAGAGGTCTATATATGGGTGCTGTAGGAAAATTTATGGAAAGATAGTGCTTTTTCATCTGGAAATGGAGGTTAGAGAATGTTTCAGGGAAGCAATAGTACCTGGCTGTGTCTTGTAGAAAGAGACAAATTTCAAGTGTCAAAGGTAAGGGTAGGGTACATTATCAGAGGACCAGTGAAAATGTAAAAAGGGGATAGGATGAGACATAGTGAACCAACTAGTGGCATTATTTGGCTAAAATGAGCATGTAAAATGGAATAATGTGAAACTGGAGACAGACTGTAGAGAGTTTTAAATGACAGGCTAAGAAGCTTATATTTTATCCTATAAGTAATAAGAAGTCACTGAGAATTTGTTAGCAGAGGAGTGGCCTGATCAGAGCAGAAGGATAAGGCATAGTTCCTATTTTCTCAGAGTTGGGTATAGTATACAATCTAGTTGGGGAGAAAAAATCTACAAGAATGGAAAAAAAAAACAGCTAACAATATAAGACAGAAGAAGAATGGCTTTAGAGTCAGAGGATCAGGTTCTAATCCTAGCTCTGCCACTTCTCTCACTTTGGCAAATCACTTAACTGCTCTGGGACTCAGTTTCCTCACCTGTAAAATGAGGAGGTTGAAGAGAGAGAAAGACAGGGAGACAGAGACACAGAGAGAGACAGAGACAGAGAGACAGATGCCTACCTATAAGGTCCCTTTCAGCTCATAATCTCTGATCATCTTATTCTATGCACCAAGTGGTTGATACAGATAGTAAGTGCCCATGAGAATTCAGAGGAGAATAGGTATACAGTAGGCTAAGAGAGAGAGGGTTGGTTTCATGGAAGAGGTAAAATCTCGGCTGGACATTTAGAGAACCATCCAGTGCTTATGAAACCACAAGCCCTGACCTGCCAATCCAGACCAACCCAGACTCTAGACTGATCCTGGCTGTGAAAGTGATCAAGATTACCTCTCTACTCTAGCCATACTTGGGGCCAAGCTATGAATGCAGTAGTTAACGAAATAAAAACTGGGAAATGCCCTCTCCTCCAACCTATCACTCCATTTGTCATAAATTAGGATTCATCTGAACGACTTCAGTCTTGGAAATTGACTCTCAAATCAGGAGTTGGAGAAAAGAGAAGGAAATAAGTATTTATATAGTGCCTATTCTGTGCCAGGGAGTGTTAAATGCTATTTTTTTTTTTTTACAAATAATGTCTTATTTTGGGAAAACTTGTATGTTCGGCTTTTTAAAAATTTTGGCTCTTGAAAGCGAAGGTATTTTGTATTGTATGTAGACTTGTCTGGGTTTCACTGGAACCGCACACACCTTATATGGAATAAGCCAAACACAAAAATCCATTCCCTAAATACGGCGGCCAAATGAGAAAGCGAGGACTCATAGCTACAATAACGGCCTTTCACAGGGAACCTTAGAAACTTAAATAAGCTGCTTTGGTTGAGAGAGACAGAGGCAGAGGCCAAATTATAGAGACAAGACAAAGGGAGAGAAACAGAAAGGGAGAGAACAACAGCCAGTCAGCAAGATACCCAGAGAGCTAGAGACAGAGATGGAAAGAGGTAGATAGAAACTCAGGGAGAAAATTAAAGGCAAAAATCGAGAGACAGAGTCGAGGTGAGCGAAGCAGAGAGTGGCAGAAACAGTGAGAGGCAGAAACAGTGACAGAGAAAGACACAGAGACCAAAAGGCAAGAAGAGAGGGCCACAGTGACAGAGGGAGAGAGAGATAGGAAGAAAGAAGCAGTGACAGTCACAGATACGGAGAGAGAGAAAGATTCTCATTTCAGGGAGGTGGCTTGATTTCATCAACCATTACACATTCTCACTTCAATGTGCCCCACTGGTTTCTGTATTAGGAGTGGTGTTATCTGTTGGTATACATTGTCTATTCAGAGCACCAGCTGAATGGGAATGGTGTATCTCTTTTCCAGAATTCCTAATGTGAGCCCAAGAATCTAATTTGCAAAACAAAACTACCTTTCAGTCAGTAGACTAGCAATGGGCTTTATCAGTTATCTTGCATTTCTCAGCACTAACAAAAGCTCTTAGAGGACTCGGTCAAGTAACTTAGCCCCTAGATTTGGGTTGCTGAAAAGGTCTCACAGAAACTTAGTGTGAATAATTTTTTAAAGGAGGAGAGAGAGAAAGTTTTCATTGTCCTATAAAAGAAAATGTAATGAAACCATGTGTTTGGGGATTACTGGGTGTCCCACTGCAGTCAGGGAAACTTGAAGAAGAGCATAGTTTTGTATCCAAGGATAATAGAGTAAGTATAAACAGCAAGTGAGACTCTCTCTGCTGAATCCCACTGGGACACGCCAGCAAATTTCTCCCCCTCAAAGCACGTAAAGAGGAGTTGGGTTTTGTTTGCATTAGGCATTTTTAAAAGTCTCCGTTTTCATAACTCATAGGATGCTAACATGTTATTAAACATTGTTCATGCTTTGACACATACTAGTTCTATACAAAGCCAAGAGCCAGACTTCTCTGAGTAAGCTCACAGTCCAAATAAGACAAAGACAACAGCAGAGACACTGGATGTGAGGGAGGCAGAATTGAGTCCCAGGAGGAAAAAAAAAAAGTGCACTTTAAAGCCATAGCATTGGCATGCACTATTTCCAGCACTAAACTATGTTAACTGGTATCCACACTATTGGTTTAGCAACACAAGTTCCAGACTAAGAAGGGAGAAACTTGAGTTCTAGATATACAACCTTAGCTAACTCACTTAACTTTAGTTGTCTCATGAGAGAAATAGCATCGACCCTGTCTGGTTCATAAGGGAATGTTGCCAGGATCAGATGGGCTCATAAAAAATTGTTGGGATATTAAAAAATTAAATGGGGGTATTTTCATTACAGGTATCATAGTTGATGCAAAGGAATATATTATATATAATACACCATCCTGAGCAATGAAATGATTGCTGGCATTCCATCTTCACAATCACCCTGTGAGGTAGATAGCACAGGTAGCCTTGTCCCCCACTTCACCATAAGGACTAGTGATGCTGCTGCAAGGCACCCTGATCAGGAGAGTAACTGACTTGGTGTCAGAAAGCCTGGGTTTGAATTTCAGCTTGGTTACTTACTGTCTACAGGAGACCTTCGGCAAATCCCTTCTCACCTCTGGGTCTCAGTTTCCTCATCTGTAAAGTGAATAAGCTGAACTAGTTATTTCTAAAGTCATTCTTAATGCTCACAACTTGTCAAAGGTTCTATGGTCAGTCAGTGGCTGAGCTTCTACTCAAACTTGGCCATTCCAACTGCAAATCCACTATCAGCAACCATGACTGTAGTTTGATTAAGTAAATTAACCCTTGAGGGTTTTGAAATGGGTATGGAGAATTGTCTGAGAGTACTTCCTTTAAAGAAAAAAAAGGTAAACATTTATCCTGCCTAGTGTGTTTATAGTTTATTTTCTAATATAGAAAATACATAGCTTATTTATATAAACTTACAGTTTATTTATTTTCTAAATTTAAATCAGAGTAAATCTTTACTCTATTTGCCAGTCTGGCAATGGTCCCTGTGGGACACAGCCTGTGGAGCAGCCAAGGTGTGCTAACCTAGGCCAATGGAGAGCTCCAAGATCCATTTGGTGGAAACTTTTGGTCAAACCAATGAGCAAAAGTCCCATGAAAGATAGGTGGACTATGGAGACGTTGGTGATTATAGGAAGTCAGTGCTTCTTGTCAAATTATGGATTGAGTCAGGGTACCTGGGTTCTGGTCAAAGCCCTGCCACCCCTCATTGTATTACCTTTGATGAATTTCTTGGCCACTTTGGGTCTAGGTTTCCTTACAAGCAAAATGAAAGAGTTGTACAGAACCTTACTGTTTCCAAACAACCTTTACCTACATTATCTGATCTTTACAATGATCTTGTAGGAAAAACAAGGAAGTTATTAAAAACTGAGAAGGAAAGGGAAGGGGGGAAAGGAACACTTATTTAACTCCACCTACATGCCAGGTACTGTGCTAAACATTTTACAAATAGTATCTCATTTGATGTACATGACAACCCCAAGAGTTAGTATTCCCTTCTTATCATTGAGGAAACTAAAGAAGACACAGGTCAAGTTACTTGACCAGGGTCACACGGTTAGCAAGAGTCTGATGCCGGATTTAAATTCAGGTTGCCCTGACTCTGGGTCTAGAGTTCTAACCATTGTGCCACCTAGCTTCCAAACAGGTAAAATAATTAGTGGTCAGGATTGCAGGGCAATTGGGTGGTAGAGTCAGGGCTTTGAACCAAGTTTTCTGTCTCCTAGGCCATGTTCTTCCACATCACCTAGGGAAAACACATTGTCATTGAGCATGGTGAGGTCCAAAGGAAGGAACAAAACAAATATTTATTCAGTATCTACAATGTGCCAGGCACTGGGCTGAATGCTTTACAAATTCCATCTTATTTGAGTCTCACCATGGCCCTGGAAGATAAGCATTATAGGAGAGTTAATTTTAAGTTGAAGGACCTACATTAGAATATGGTCTCTTAACTTGAGACAAGTAAAGTAATCATTTTAGACTTTGGATTACTCATCTATGACATATGGGGATTGGACAAGAACAGGGGTTTTTAATCTTGTTTGTTTCTTTCATGGATCCATTTGACCTCCTGGTGAGGCCTAGAGAACCCTTTTCAGAGTAATGTCATTGAAGGAAATGCTAAATTTCAACTAGAGTTTAGTGAAAAAAAAATGCATTTTTTTCCCGTCCAGGTTCACAGACCCCCTAAGTCTATTCATGTACCCAAAGGTTAAGGAACTCAGATCTAGATAACCTCTGCTATCTAATGCCTATGCTCTCATTCTTAACCCTATTTCTCCTAAGAAGGTTAATACTCCATTGGCTAGGGAAAAGTGGAAAAGTCCACAATGGGAAGCAGCTTCTGTCTGGCCTCTCCACTGGGCAGACACCTCAGCCTACTAAGTTCTCCAGGCCACAAGTTTTCATCCCCAGGGAACCAAAAAGATAAAACATTCTATTGTAATTCAACTCAACAAGCATCTGCTAAGTACCAGACTACATATCAAGAAATGCCTCTAGTGGAACTGAATTATAAGGAGTTAGAGGTTTCAAAAAGCAAAGATGAGGAGGGAAAATGTTCTAGACATGGAGGTCAACCTGTATACTAAAGCAAAGGGTGGAAGATGAAATGCCATATACTGGATATAGAAAATAGGCCTATTTAACTGAAACACAAGGAATGAGAAGTCTCATCTAATCAGCAGATAGAGATAAGCTGGAACTAGATTGTAAAGGGCTAAATGACAAATAAAGTTTTTACTTTATCTTCGAGGCAGTAGGGAGCCCCTGAAGCTTCTTGAGCAGGGAAGTAACATAGACTGGTCATGAGAAAATATCAACTTGACAACTGTGTGGAGTATGGATTAGAAAGGGAAGAGAAGAATGCAGGGGGGCCAATTAAGACACTGCTGTGATGGTCTAGTGGAAAAGGCCTGAACCAATGGGTTGTAGAATGTGTAAAGAGAAGGGGATGGATTTGAGTCATGTTGTAGAGCTAGAATCAATAAGACTGAGTAACTAATTGGATATGGGGGCTCAATGGGAAAAAGAAAGTAAAGCATGACTCCTAGGTTTGGGACATGGATGACTGAAAAATTGGAGGTGACCTCCACAGAAACAAGGCAGGAAGAGAGCATGGAGTGGGGTACTGAGGGAGGGAGGCACAGAAGTTCATTTTCATTGAGTCACCTTCATTTCTAAAGTGTCTGTCAAATTGTACTCATCAAATCTAGCCCAGATTTGGGGCTTGGTCTCTGTTCATCTCAGTTATGAGAATAAGTCATAACTAATGCATAAAGTAGTTTAAAATCCCCGAATTTTCCCACACATAGAAAGAACTTATAGTTTTAGGATGCATTTTGGGAGATTTTGCACTTTCATGAAACAAGATTTTCTGAAGTGGTAATTATTAGTGGACTAATAGACCATCTAAATGTCATTTGTGGTGTCTCGTATTGATGTTTTCTGTCTGGTATCCTCCCTTTTCTTTCTTTTGCTAATAAAGCAAGTGCCTATTCATCTTCCCAGAGCCTTTTCTTTCCTGATCACTACTATTTTTTTTTTTATTATTTTCTTCAATCTGAGAGTATGTGACTTTAAATCAAAATAAGAGGCAGAATAACAGAGGTGCACGCATCTGGCATCCTTATTCAGTATCAAAATATCTTACGAGGCCTCAGAAAGAAACTATCAAAGAGGCATAAAGGAAACAGTAAACATGAAAAGAACAAAAGGATATTTTGAAAAGGAGGGGGAAAAAGAGTTCAGCCAGCAGAGAATGACACTTTTATGGTGGCTACTCTGGGAAAACTACATTCAGAAAATAAGTTGCCTTATATTTCCCCCTAATATGGGGAAGTGGAAACTGCCAGTCTGTTGGACCAGAGAGCTTCTAAAAAACATAGCTATGGGTACACCTCCTCCTGCCAATGGACCTGGGGAGATTACCTAGAACTTCCACCAGGGGAAATATTAATCAAATCCCCTTGATATTAGAACAATACTCCCATGTGGTTCAAGTGCATAGTTTGAGAAAGGACCTACCTAGAGCCAAGAGGAAAGGAAGAAGATAACAGCTGCCTAGTCAGCCACATTGACCAAATCTTCTCTATTGATCACTGGGATAACCAGTGTCAAAACCAGGTCACCTTCTCATCTGGTATATATTTTTTCCAAGTTTCAAAATCCATTCATTCATTCCTTTAGCAACATTCATTTAACATTCATTTACCTGGTACCTCCTATGTGCCATGAGCCATGCTAGGTAAGTGCTAAGAGGAAACACAAAGAATTTACATTATAATAGGGTGAAATGAGACAGGCACAGAGCTAGATATAATACAAATCAAGATATGACTATGGGAATGGAAGAAGTACCAAGATGTCAGATAAAGCAAAAATCACTTTTAAGAACAACTCATACTAGCATTTTTTTAAAATGAGGTCATTCCCTGAGAGCTCCTTCTTTCCAACTCCCCTTATCTCCTTTCACTCAGACGCCTTCCCCTGACCTCTCCTCTTTTACCCCTGGCTCACAAGAAGGGATGGCCCTTTTTGCCAAAGTAAAGCCTTCTACATGGACAAGTAATCCCATTCCGTCTCATCTCCTATAGCAGGTTAGCCTTTCTATTGTCCCTACTCTCTCACTGATGTTCAGTATCTTCCTACATACTGGTTATTTCCCTATTACATTTAAACATGACCAAGTCTTTCTAATCTTCAAAAGGCCTCACTTGACCTATCCATTCTTTTTAAGTGTTGACATATCTCTCTTCTATTTCATGGTTAAATTTCTTGGGAAAGTCAGGTTGTGTTTGTCCTTTGTTTTCCAAGAGGACCATGGCATCAGGGGAAATGATGCCGTGACTTAGAGTTGACTTTGATTTGAGTGAGGGAAGGCTGGGCAAGGTCACCAGCCTCAATTTCTCCTCCAGAGCCAGCTGGGTCCAATGACCAGATATTCATCAGGATGACTGGAGATGGCCCAGGATGCAGTAGGAGGCCCTGGCCTTTAAGGCTAAGGCTTTTTAAGGTTCTCTTTTAGAGTGAGGTAATGTTCATTCAGTGAACCGGTGTCTTTAAGAAGAGAGTCAAGATATGGTCCCTTTAACTAGAAAAAAAGAAAAAAAACATTAAGCTGGGAAGGGAAGATCCTCAGAGTTGCTGTTCCAAAGAGAAACAGTTACCACTGACATTCACTCTAAGCCAGAAGGGCCCAAAATACAGCCATTAAATGGAGCTTGGGCAGGGACCTGTTGTGGTCCAATCTACGATAAGAACCTCCACTTTCTTTCCTCTCACTCCCTTTTTAACTTGCTGTAGTCTGACTTCCAATCTCATCATTCAACTGAAACCACTTTCTCCAGAATCACTAAGGTCTCTTAATCACCAAGTCTAATACATTTTTTTTCCCACAACCCGAATCCTTCTTTACTTCTCTGCAGCCTTTAATACTGGTGATTACTCTCTTTTCTTTGACTATATTCTCTCTATGTTTTTAGTGATTCTATTCTCTGTCAGTTCTCTGCCTACCTTTCTCCATCTTTTTTTTTCACTTCTGACCATTCTTTTGCCACCTTTTTTTTTTTCCTGGATCTTCATCTAGATTATACCCGCTAAGGGTAGGTATACCATAGGTCTCTCCCTGGGTCTCCTTTTCTCCCTCTATACTTTTTCCCTTAGTGATCTACCATAGATTCCATTATCTATATTCTAATGATTCATTCTCTCTCTCTCTCTCTCTCTCTCTCTCTCTCTCTCTCTCTCTCT
>NW_027185712.1:1972913-2131330 GCF_028583685.1 Petaurus breviceps papuanus
TCTCTCTCTCTCTCTCTCTCTCTCTCTCTCTCTCTCTCTCTCTCTGTCTGTCTTTCTCTCTCTCTCCGTGTGTATATGTGTATATATATACACACATATATATACACACAGCACTAACCTCTCTCCTGACTTATAGTCTCATAGTCCCAACTGCCCATTAGATACCTTGAACTAGATATCTTGTGGACATCTTAAATTTAACACATGCAAAATTGAATTATCTTTCTGTAAAAACTTTCCCCTCATCTTAAATAACCCATTCCTGGAGTTTATTGAGCAGGAGGGACTTGGTCAGATATGTGATCCATACCACTATGTTCCCAGTCACCTAGGTTCGAAACTGATATAATCCTTGACTCCTCATTCTCAAGTCCTGATGATTCAACCTTTACAACATCTCTTAAAGATGACCTTTTCTCTTCTATGACACTGCTACCACCCTCGTAGAGGTCCTTGTCATGCTTAAACTGTTGCAATAACCTGCTGGATGATCTTCCTGCTTCAAATGTCACATCCCATTCAAGTCCATCCTCCATTAACCTATCAAAGTGCATTTCCTAAAGCACAAATATGACCATATCACACATATACCCTGTTGACAAACACTGGTGGCTCTCTATTACCTCTAGGATGAAATATAAAATCCTTTTCTTAGCTTTCAAATCCCTTTGTAGTCTAGCCCCTTCCTACCTTTCCAGGTTTCTTATACCACACTCCCCTCCATGTACTCCATAATCAGGTAACATTGACTTTCTGGCTACCCTCCACACAAGACACTCCATTTCTAGACTATAGACATTTTCAATAGCTACCCCCGATATCTAGAATCCTGTCCCTCCTAACTTCCTTGGTTTCCTCCAGACTTAAGCAAAAATTCTACCTTGAGAATCCTTTCCCAGTCCTTAATGCTGTTGTAGCCTCCCCTCTGAGATTATCTCCAATTTATTATGTCTTTATTTTCTTTGTACATAATTGCGTTCATGTTGTCTCCTCCACTCATTAGTTTGTGTATTCATTGGGCCCAGGAACTGTTTTTGCCTTTCTTTGTATCCTTGGTGCTAAGCATAGCACCTAGACATGATGGGTGCTTAATACTGGTTTCTTTGACTTAACTTTTTTCTTATTCTTGAGCTCACAGACCCAAAACTGTAATTGCTTACTGGACATTTTAAAACCGAACATCCCCTTTGCATCTCAGTCTCAACAGGACCACAACAGAACTCATTTGCCTTCACTCTAATCCACACTTTTTCCAAACTTCCTTTTTTCTATCACCACCATCCCTCTAGTAACTCAGGTTAACAACCTCAGGGTAACTGACAGCTCCTCACTTTTCCTCACTCCACATATCCAAGTTGCCAAATTTTGTCATTTTTTTCTCTGCAACATATCTTGCATCCATTCATTTGTTCCATTCACAACATGGTTACGCTAGGTCAGGCCCTCATCACCCCTTACCCAGATTATTACCATAGCTTCCTGATTATCCCCTCACCTCAGTCTCTCTGCTCTCCAAACCATTCTCTGAAAAAAATAAGTGTTATTCCTAAGGCACCAATCTGACCATGTTATATCCTGCTCAGTGAACTCCAGTGATTATCAATTGCTTCAAGAATCAGATATACTCCTCTATTTGACATTTAGAGCCCTCTGCAATCAAGCTCCAGTCTACCTTTCCAGGCTTATTATACATTATCCCCTTCATTCCTTCAAAATGCATGCCACCCAAAATGACTTTCTTATTTTTCCTCACACATGACATCTAATCTTTCATTCCCAATGACTTTGCTTAGACTTTCATAAATGGAATGCAGTACCCCCTCAAATTCATCTTTTGGAATCCTCAGATCACCTCAAAACTCACCTCCAACATCACTTTCTACAGGAGACCTTTCCTTAGGCTCCTTTAACAGATGCTAGTACCTCTCTCCTTTCTCCTCTCCATAAAAAATACCTTATTTTTTTTTTACTATGTTTGCATACTGTCTTCCCTAACAGAAGATCCTTAGATGCAGAAATTATTTTATTTTTGTCACTCTATCTTCTGGTCCTAAACTAGTCAATGTCCAGAACACAGCAGGTACTTAATGAAGTCTTGTTTATTGATTCTGAATTTCAAACACTTGGATGGCTCATTGTTAGGAATCCTGTAAAGGAAATTTTCATTCAGGAATGATTTTAATGGATGAATTTGGAGATCTTTCTCAGCTTGGAGATCATATAATCCTGTTACACCCCTACTCAAAAACCTTCTGATGCTCCCTATTACCTATCAAAATCTGTCTTTATATCCAAATGTCAGATATGACCTTTTCCTCCTTCAAACTCAAAAACACTTTGTTGTTTACACTTTTACATTCTATCTCATAATATAATGATTTGTATTTATATTATTTCTTCTCCTAGGTTCTAAGTTTTGTGAGAGAAAGGCATACTTCTTATTCATTTTTGTATCGCATAGTGTCAAATACAGTGCCTGATAAATAGTGCTCAAAAGATGTTTGTCAAATGAGAGGACAGGGGAAAAAATCATCCTATAGAACATAGTTGAATCTTTCCGAGATGGCTAAAAGGCCACATCAGGATATTGCAGGGACTCAGGGTCATCACGAAGACCATCAGATGTTACTGGACAGTGCTATATGGAGATAGAGAAGGTATGGGTTATCAGACTGAATAAGTCCTGACTTTATGACATGCCCTGGAAGTTGCTTTCTTAAATAAATCTTTGATATCAGTTTCATCATTCATCATTTTTCTTAAGCAGGAATTTCACATGTCATGAAATTGTTATCTAAAGTAGATATGATTCATATGGCCCTTTCAACAATTACTCCTCTTAGCAACCATAAATGGCACCTTCATTTATTTAGTTCTCTCACATTTACTTCTCTTAAAACAGGGGACTGTATTTAAGCTAAATCCATGATGCTCAACTGTTTCATGATTTCAAGTGTTTAGAGTATAGAGGGATGATAATGATACATGACTATAAAAGAATGTGACCAATATTATAATAAATGTACTTGAATACCTATATTCAAATGAGTGCAGACCCATTCCAAAGAATTAGCCTAGAAGCCTATCTCTTCAAATAATGCTGTGCTACTATTGCAAAAAGTAAACAAACAAAACTCTTTTATGTAATTGTTCTTCCACAATATATCTCCACAGTTTGGAGATATATCCCATTTGAATACTCTCAGTGATAGCAAATCTTCCATGTTCAGGGATGATTCAGTAGCAATCAATATTCACTGGGAGCCAGGTCTGGTTTACAAGGCAAGTCATCAAACCACTCAACATTACTAGGGGTCAAAACAGCCTGATTAGATAATGATTAATTTGTGTGCTATATAACTTGGTTGAAAAGGCAGTTCCCAAAGAGGAGTTCCATATTGTTTTGAGCAGTGATAGTACCTTCATAATAAGCATAGAATTTCTCTAGGTGACTACTTGGAAGATAACAATTACTTTCATAGAAATTCAAGTTTTATTCAGCATTTAAAACTGTGACTTTCTAGTAATACCCCATAATTGTGAGTTAGAGTTACTGAATCGTTTCACGGGAAATGCCTAACTGAAGTCCACTTTCAAAGGACACTTTGAAATCAAATTACCCCGCCCCCCAAAGATGTAAGAAGGTTTTTTTTTTCCAGTATTAGCACCCTTTGAAATGGATTGTACCAACTCTGGCGCCAAAATATGAGTGAACATAGCCTATCCCATGACCCTAAAGATTTCAGAATACTTGTTTTGTGGGAGTTGTCAATTATCCACAAGACCCATTTTGAGGTGAGAGCCCTTTTGAGAAAAGCTATGACTGAATCAGGGGATGGAGAATCATTTAGGCTGAGTATGATGGCACCCACAACTCACTCTTTTCTTACACCATAATGAGATCATGTGTGAAAGCCTAAATTATGTAAATGAAAAGGCTCCACTAATACTGCTGAAATATTCCTGGAGTGTTACACTTGACAACCTCAAAGCACATTTCACGCAGCTAATGACTTCATCACCAGCACGACTGCCACGAGTCAAGCAGTTTCCATGGCAACGCCCTAGTACAGCTGTTTACCCATATAAAGTATTGCACCTACTTAGTTACATATACAGACAGATCACTAGATTCCTAGGTACTGAAATTGAAATAATTCAATTTTCAATGTCTCTCTTTATGAAGTGATTCTGCCAGCTATAGGTATTAGCATATCAATGTGACTTTGACAGGGGTTGCTGCAAAAGACATATTTTGCAGGCACTTCATGTCAATTAGAGCCCTAACTGTTTCATGGAATAATCATTCCTGCCAGATTAAGGTCGGGCTGCAAGGTAATTTAATTGGTGCCATTATATGTAGGGGGAAAGAAAAAAAAAATCCTGCTCTAATAGAGTGCATAGACTGTCGCTGCCAGGGGAGGGGAGAAGTGCCTTACAAAGCAAATGACTGAAAGGAATTGCCTTCTCAGCCATTTACAAAGGATTTAAACACACACCCCATTATGGAAGACTCTATGGATATCCTTTCCAGAACTACCTGGGAGGAAAACTTTGATGAGAGGAGACTGGTCAGTACACTGTTTTCCTCAAAGGTTTTCTTCCCAGAATGCCCGGCAAGCCATTCATTGATTTGTTTCAGGTGCTGATTTCCAAAAGGTTATAGAAACACCTGTGATTAGGGTCATTTGTCTTCTCATTGAGTCAGACAATTCCCAGGGGTCCAAGTCCTGGTAGAGAGTGGAAAAGAGGAGAATGAACTGCTGTCATTCTCTCTCATCATTTATATTTTTACTTGCCAAATCCTTATCCCAATGCTTCCTCAAGAATAATGCTTAGGGGCGGCCAGGTGGCTCAGCGAATAAGAGCACTAGCTCCAGTGTCGGGATGACCTGGGGATCAAATCTTGGCTCAGATACTCAGCACCACACCCAGAAATAACTGGCCGTGTAACCTTGAGCAAGTTACTTAACCCCGATTGCTTAAAAATAAAAAGAATAATTAATGCTTAATTGGCTTCATGGGGGCGGGTTCCCCCCCCCCCCCGCAATGTTTCACCACCCATATTTGAGAGGCATCACTGAGAAAGGGAATGAAATTCTAATAGAAAAGATGAAATTGGGCTGTCCACTCTCATTTTCCCTACCTCTGTGTTTTTCAACACACAACACTCACTTTGAATTATAAAAGACATATTGAAATCAGAAGTAGAAATGTATACAGTGGTTCTAGAGAAGTTTAGGTAAGATGATCCTTGTCCTTATGGAGATTACAATCTACTATAGGGATGAAATATAAATAAAAACAATTTGAGCTCCTAATAGTACATGATTCATTCATTAAAGAGTTATCAAAACAAATTGGTGTGGAGAACTTGAATGGAGGAGACAGCATTACAAACTGAGGGCATCAGAGAAGGCTCCATGGAAGAAGCAGCATTTGAATTGGGGTTAAACAAGGGGTAAAAATTCAGGGTAGAGAGAGGGGAGAGGAGAGGAAAGGAGAGAAGAAGAGGGGAGGGGAGCTAAAGGGAGGTGAAGGGAAGAGATATCGTAGGCTTCAGGGACATCACAAGCAAAGGGTTAATTTATAGGAACTCAGAACATGTTCAGGGGACAGAGAGGAACTCATTTTTGTTGGAATATAAAATATGTGGAGGAGAACATCATGGGAAGGAGAAAGTAGTATTATATTGTGAAGGGCCTTGAATGATACTCAGAAGAGTCATTTGATTGAACAGGTTATCAGGAACCACTTCAGATTTTCATGCAGTGTAGTAACAGATGAGATTTGAGGGTAAGGATTATTCTAGCAATGGTGTGAAGGGTGGGAGAGAGTAAAATCATGAAGCTAGTTTAAGAGGCTACTGTGGTTGTCCAAAGTGAATGGTACTGGGGAGAGGTAATGAAAATAGAAAGGAGGGGACAGGTGCAAGAGATGTTTCAGAAGATGAATGAGCAGAATTTGGTAACTGATTACCAATGATGAGATGTAAAGGGAAGGGACAGAAGAGTCTAGAGGCATAAGGTGACATCACAGAAAGGAATAATAAAGTTAGAAGAATCAACAGACATAAGAAAAAAAAAGATGAGATCAGTCTAAGACCTATTGAATGTTGTTTTGTTCTGTTAGTACCTTTTCTTCCCCAGTTTATACCCAAATCCTCCTATGTGTAGGTAAGACTGACCTGATTGAGCATTACCAGCCTTCCTAGATAATATTCCATTTGAATCCTCAGGAAATGCCCTGGAGAAATTTAGTTTGGCTGTTTTCAGTAACACAGCCTTAAAGAGTGTGATGGCAATTGAAGGTGGGGGGAAGGGGTAGGGAAAAGGAGCTCTCCAGGTTTGAGAGCCCAGAAGCTGAAGGCCTGTCAAAGCTATTACCAAGAGCCCACTGATTTTTGTCCATTTTCAGTTAGAGGAAGGTCTTGCCCTCAGGTTCAGTATTTCTCTCTTTAAGTGTAAACAACTCATATATCAGCCGACAGTGCAATCTTCCTGGGTTCTCTAGGTCTTGGCTCTGACTTTGACAGCAGCTATTTAAATGATGTTAAAGGCCGGGGGAGGGGAGGTGGGGGTGGATCTCTAGCTGGTACAGCTCATTGCCACCTCTTAAAGGGGAAGGTAGCTTACTGTTTGTAAGTATTCCAGCCTCTGTTGTGCAGAGCTAAACCTTTTGATTCACTTATTTGGGGGTGAACCACTTTACCAGATCACATATGGCTCCCTTTAATATATTTTTTGGGGGTGGGGCTGGGAAAGTGGCAAAGAAGGACGTTGGTCAGGTTAGCAGCAGCAGGTTTGTAGCATAAAGACAGAGGTTTCAGAATTCCTCTGTGGTGGGACCAAAGAGCCTGCCCATCCACAAATACTACTTTTGCTTACACATACATTTACAATGCTAACTCTCTGAGTCAGGATTTCAGCATCAAAATGTACTCTTGGTATATTAAGGGTTTGTACAGAGTGCCTCAAAAGTCTTAGCTCAGTTTTAAACTTTAATAGCTTAATTTAAGTACTTCATTTCATTCACATCAACAAACAATATGCTGCTGACACTTTCTTTTACTAATGCCATTAATAGAGCAAGAATCTTTAAGTCATTAGAGATGGCAGATATCTTAGAAATCTAATCCAATATGCTTATTTTATAGGTAAGGGAACTGAAGCCCAGCAAACTGAAGTGACTTAGCCTAGGTTCCACACCCCTTCAGTGGCAAAATGAGAATAAAACCTCAAACAGCAGCCTCTTTCTCTTGCCACCACATGCGATTGCCCCTCATTAATTTTTGTCCATTTTGGGGGCTCCTACAAAGTCCCATGCTTGGCACTATGATGGATGCAAGGATGAATTGATACAGCATCTTCTTGGGAATTATTATGTATTAGGGTGAGTCATCATTCAATTTAATACAAGAGTCATTTCTTAAATGCCCACTCTATGCAGGGCACATATCTTGGTAATACAGAAGAGGTGCCAACAAAGGAAAGTATTCTGACTGTGAGAAATAACAGACAGCTTCGCTAAGAGTGTGGGACTTGACTTATGACTTGGAGGAAGGGTTGGAACTTGATTGGTGGAGATGTTGGGAAGGCACTAGAAGGAATGCCATGGAATTGAGAAGGGGCTGGAGCAGACAGCACGTGAAGGGGACTGATGGGAGAACAGGATATAAAGTAGATCAGACAAAATCATCGGAGGATACTCCTCCCAGGATAAATGTATCGCTTCTAATCTCACAGCCTTGCTGGCCATGCAAGTCCTGATTGATAGCACCTTTCTCAGCCTCCTCTCCCCTCTGATTGGAAGAATGGAGAGTGGAGTACCAAACTTCTCTAAATGTCTTCCTTTAGAGAGGGCAGAACCTGGACTCTCAGCTCACCCCAAGTGGTATCTGCTTCTCTGTCTGGTTTCAACTTCACCAAACCAGATGCCCCACTTCAAAGTCCCTCCTTTTCCTGCCTCCTTATGTGTGTTGTCTCTTTGCCATTGGCTTGTAAACTCCCTGAGGGTAATCTTTTTTATTAACTATATAACTAGTGCTTAGCACAGTACCTAGCACATAGTAAGCACTTAATAAATGTTTATGGATTGGGCTGGATTATTAAGCACTTATTATGTGCCAGGATAAGCACTGAGGGTATGACTGAAAAGGGAAGACAGTCCCTGCCCTCAAGAAATTTATATTCCACTAAGGGAAGACAACACATAGAGGGGAGAGGCAAGCATGGGTTCTTTTATCTTGCTAAGGAGGATGCCCAGAGCACCCGTGGCATCATTCTTCCCCAGGCTGCATTTCTAGCTCTTTCTCTACCATGTCCCAGTATGTGCCACTCCCCCCTCAGCTTCCTTTTATATGTTGTCTTTCCCCTTGAGATGTGAGTTCCTGGAGACCAGCGTCTGTCTGTCTTTCTGCCTGTATTCTGTATTCCCCATGCTCTGCACAGTGCCTGGCACTCAGTGAGTGCTTAATAAGTTCTTGTTGATTTGACTTTAGACATCAGGTAGCTTCCCATCATTTGCTATGTTCCACTGCTTGCCTCCAAACTAGAGATTCTCTCCAAAATTAATTAAACGCACTATCCCATGATGTACATAATTCCCTTTGAATGAGATCCAGGCCCTGAAGGAGAGGAAGGCTGAGGAAGAGGTTAATATCTCATTCCCTGGGACAGCTCCAGCTGTTCCAGATGCTTCCAGGCCACAAACAAAATAAGACAAAAAGGTGCCAGTTCTATTAACAGAGTGATGATCCCAGCAATGTGAATGACACATTATAAATTTCATTTTTTAAAGTCATCTCATCCACTAAGCCTCATACTCTATGTTTCTCCAAAGGATATTTCTGTCTTCTGTTTACAGGTTATAAAACAAAGGTGCCAGCTCCAGAATTGAATCTTAGCCCACCCAGGTCTCACTGGTTCCATATGCAAAACCTTGTATCACTCTTCACAGTTGCCCCTCCCTGTCTATTTAAAATTCTTCCCAAAGTACAAACCCAAGAGGACTTAATCATCAGTCTGCAATGAGTATTCTCAAAGCTGCTCAGGTGATCTTCAGTGACTTGGGGTCCATTGACTGATTTTGGTAAGAACCATGACCTTTATCTAGATTTACAAGGCACATTAGAAGGCAAGTAACAGGATAAAGGACTGATTTTAGATTCAGAAGACCAAACCTGTGTGGCCTTGGGCAAGTCATGACCTCTCTGGACCTCAGTTTCCTCATCTATAAAATGAGGACCACATGGACTCTGAGGTCCCTTCCAGTTCTAGAGCTATGATTCTGTAAATAATCTAGTCTATGAATGGGGAACCTGCAGCCTCAAGGCCACATGTAGCCCTCTAGGCCCTCAAGTGTGACCCTTTGACTGAATCCAAACATCCAGAACAAATCCTCTTAATAAAAGGAACTGTTCTGTAAAACTTGGACTCAAAAGGCTACATGCAAGGACCTAGAAGGCCACATGTGGCCTCAAAGCCATAGGTTCCCCACCTCTAATCTAGTCTAACTTTCTATGTAGGACAGTAAGCCTCTGTATAAGATCTCCTTGCAGATGGTCATAGTCTCGGTTCAAACCTTTCCAGTGATGGAGAGTTCACTACCACTAAAGGCAGATCATTACATTGTTGGGCAGCTCTAATTATTAGAAGTCCTTCCTAATAAACCTCCTGTATTCCTTTCAACTGTTAGTAGTATTTCTGTCTTCTAGAATGATATAGAATTCAGCCTTCTACAGGACAACCTTTCTAATCTCTAAAACCTGTCATCACACCTGTTCCCTAGCCTTAGTCATCCCTAGTTCCTTCAAACATGCCTCATAGGATATTATAGGCCCAGACTTCTCCCCATACTGACCTATTTCTTTCTGGCCCAGGCTTAGATTTCAGTAGGCTAGGTGGCCAAAGTCACTATAGTCAATGGTCTAATTGGCCCAAAGTCAAATCACTCAACTGAGGATGGAAATCATGTGATCGCCACCCTTCCTCCTTTGCCATCCAGTATAGACTAATCTATTGAATCACATCAAGAACTGGGTAAAGGCATGAGTGAATTTCCTTAGATGATGACTGGAAGGAGAGTGATATAAATAATCTTTGTCAACTAGGCCTCTTCAAAATGGAGTAACAAAATGGCATCTACTGCAAAGACCTAAACCACCACTGTACCCATAGATCTGAACCCTTAGAACAGAAGATGTACAACTGGAAGACCCTTAGAGATCACTAAGTGGATCCCCCTTGTTTTACAGATGAGGAGACTGAATCCTGGAGTGGTTGACATGCTCAAATACAGAGACAAAAGTAGTATTTAGACCCCCAAGATCTCCAGAGTTCCTCCTTTCACTGTCTTTGAGTAAGACGACGTTGTAATAGAACAAGGAACTCTGCTTCCAACTTAGTCTATGATGCATATGGACATTTAACATGCTTTAAAGTGTGCAAAGTGCTTTCCATGCATTCTATCTTTTGAGCCTCACAACTGCTCATTTAGTACTGCAAGCATTATTATTACCACTTTACCTATGGGGAAACAGGTTCAGAGAACTCAAGTGACATGGCTAGTAAGCATCAGATTCAAAGGCAGGTCTTCCTGACTCCAGAATGCGTGTCCTAATCATTTTGTCACACTGCCCTTCTATTGAGCCCGAGATGCTGTGTTCAGTTTCTATGGGGTTTGGAGAACTCTGTGGTTTCATGGCCAAGACATTGTATGCCATCCTCTCATTACATACTGCAAATCCCTTTGATCTCAAGGAAGAGCAGATTTCATACAAAAAATAATCTCTTTCAAATAGTTCCTTTATATTTTCAGAGCATTTTCATTATCTCACATGATCATAACAATAACCCTAGGAAGTATCTTTCAGGATCTATATGAGCCTCATTTATTAAGTTATCCCTATTTTACAGGTGAGCAAGTTGACCTACATGAAGGTTAGGTAGCTTGCTTAAAAAAAGAAAAAGAAAAAATACTGTAAGTCAGATCTGGGACGAGAGCCCAGTTCTCCTGTCCCCCTCCCCCACCCTAGCCCAGTATGCCATCAATAACACTACGCTGTTTCCCTCCAGAGAATGAAAACAATTCAGAGCTTGTGCATCACAGGTGGTGGGTCAGTATTGAAGGATGACAGATGGAGCACTGTTGTTACTTGACCTGCATCACCTGAGTTTGACACCAGGGATGGCATCCTCTGTTTAGGGAAAGAATTGCTGATTTGGCCCACTTTCCTATCTCTGGGGAAGTACATGCTGTAGAGACAGACATGCACCAGGGAGTACAGGCTAGAGCTGAGCCTCCAGATTGTCTCCATCAACCCATCCCAATGGTAACAATACGTTTGCTCATTGTGGGGCTGCAGGCTGTTAACTCTCTGCCCATTTATATGGTGCCTATCATTGCCATTCCTCTGGGCTTTGATGAATAGGACTTCTTTTTAGCACAACTCAAAGCCATGGACCACTTAATCCATTTGTTCTTCCCAAGGACTGAAGGTAATATTCACTGAAGGCAATATGCAGGCCTCAATAGCTTCTTCCAAAATCTTTATCTGGTTCCAGCTCCTCCTAAATAATAAAGTTAGTTAAACCTTTGGAAGAAGATACAGTCTTTGTACATCAACCAAGTAGATGGTGTGTCCTTCACTCCAAACAACTCAGATGCCTACAAAGAAAGTCAGTATTCTTAATCATTATGAGTACATAATTCTTTGTGTCTGACTCAGCTAGATGACTCAGTGGATAGAGTGTTAAACTTGGAGTCAGAAAAACTTGAGTTCAAATTTGGCTTCAGATACTTAGAGTGACCCTGGGCAAGTCACCACATTTCTGTCTGCCTTAGTTTCTTCAACTATAAAATAGGGATGATAATAGCACCTACCTTACAAGGTAAAGGTAAAGGTGAGATAATGTTTATAAAGAACTTAGCACAGTGATTGGTACATAGGAGATGCTTAATAAATGCTTATTTTTTTTCTTCCTTCCTTCTTTTAAATGAGGTACCTAACTCATGTTAACTTTCAATAGAAAAAATAAAAATAGTGAACATTTTACTTAGGAGTGTTTTCAATACATCTTTTCTTTTTAAATGAATTGAAACTATGATTTCATTGGTGTAGAGAATTCCTGGTGGGTAAACTTCCTTTACCAATTCAGTTTCCACAAATGTTCCACAATGTATAGTCCTAGAGAGGTGCCTGAGGCACTGAAAGATGAAGTGATTAGCTCTGAGAACCAGTATATGTGGAGGCATATCTATTTACTACATAATGTTGTTTTTCTTTATATGTTCTCTCCTTTTAACTCAATTCAGCAATCTTTTTTTTCTCTTTGTTATTGAGTCTCCTTATCTCACTCAGGTTGGAAGTACAGTGGCCACTCACACCTGTAATGGCAAGCAAAGTAGTACTTTGGTGCTTCCCGTTTTTCAGCTATTCAAGTACTTTTGAGCCTCACCTTTGATTGTATCAAAAGTCTTTGTAGGAAAAAGTATATTCAGTGTTGCCTTTAATAGGCTTAAGGGAGTTTGGAGACCTTCCCTGCCCTTAATGGGCCTAACACATTACATAGAGCCCACAGTGGTAGGAGTTTGCTGAAAGAGTGGAACAGGAATAACTGGAAGGAGCAGAGCAGAGAAAAGCTTTATTTATGGTGTAGATGGTAAAATTATAAAGCCAATCACAAGCAGCTCTCCTGAGGACTGCAGCTGTGAATAACTTTAAGGATATATTCACATAGTATAGTGAACTCTCTATTTATTCAGTAATTAAAGCATAACATTCAAGAAACTAAAGCACAACATTCACAATGACATAACAACTTATTACTGAGGTAGCCACATAGTCTTAAACAAAATATATCATTCAGTAAATTACAACCTCCTTAGTCAATACAGAGTGTTCAAATAAAGTCTTCTTTCATCTTGACTTGAGGCTTGCTTCCAATCACCTTTAAGTCAATCACCCTTAAGGGGTAGCAGAAAGTACAAACACCATCCACCCCTAGGTCATAGTAAGTCACAATCACATCATTCAATACAGATTACCCAAGTAAAGTCTTCTTTCATCTTGACTCAAGGATGGCTTCCAAACTCCATGGCTCCTCCTCCAGGGGCTGACTACTCCCACCTTTTGCCTGGATTCACCTGACTCTTGCCTGGATTCACACATAGGTAGCTCTCTGCTCTGGTTCTATATCTTATCCCACAGGGACTACTCCACTCCAAGCCCTTCACAGTTTCTGTTTCTAGGAAAACAAAGCTTAACAGAGTTACAACAATATTTACACACATTGCCGGCACTATCTTCTCCATTTCCTTTCTGTCTGACAAAGTAACACAAATCAACTGACAAGGCTTCTGTCTGAGAAATCAAATGCAAATAAACAGTAAAATCCCAGGACTCCTGAAATAGCAGTAAAGTTCTCTTTCAGGACTTCTAAGAACAACAGACAGGCTGCTTTTGTCTGACAAAGTAACATCAACACAGACAGGACAACAGACAAAAGTACTACAGAGTGTCAACATTGCAAACATTCTCCCTCTCAGTTTTCAGAAAGTAAAGAATAACAGAGACATTAAACGACTTGCGTAGAGTCACACAACTAACAAGTCACAGCCTGAACATGAACCTAGACCCCCTGGCTTCAAATTAAGCATCCTTTCCTCCAAACGAAGTCACCTTGATATTCACTTATAAGTATGCCAATGTAACTGTTGGGAACAGTGATGTATTTTGCTTTTTCAGTGATGGACAATGGAGTGCTTAATATATCAGCATAAATCTATACACTAGGTTCCCACTCCCAGCAGGAAAGTAAAATGTAGATAAATTATGTGTATGGTATTTGTGAAGTTGACATGACCTTTTTTATCATTTCTATTGTATCTACTAGCACTCAGAGGCATAACATATTATAAATCAGAATCCAAAGATGTACATACATTCTTATTTTATCAACAGAATGAAAAGTAGAGCATAAACCAAAAAAGCAAGAAGTCACATTAACTGTTATCTCAACTTACATCTGGCAGGAGGACAGGAGGGCTGGAATGCAGGAATGCAGGAATGTTAAAGCTGAGACTTTGTTGTTGCTACTATTTAGCTGTTTCAGTCATATCTGACTCTTCATGACTCCATTTTGGGTTTTCTTGTCAAAGATACTAGAGTGGTTTACTATTTCACTCTCCAGTTCATTTTTATAGTACATGAGGAAACTGAGAAAAACAAGGTTAAGTGACTTGCCCACAGTCACACAGTTAGTGTCTGAGGCCAGATTTCCTGACTCCAGGCCCTGCGTTCTATCCACTGCGCCACTTAGCTGTCCTTAAGATAACGCTTTACCAATGAATAAAATGGATCCTACTAATATAGCAATCTTTGTAAATATTTCTACCTAGCAATCATTCAATAAATTTTTTATTAAGTGCCTACTATTTGCTAGTACTGTGCTAGGTGCAGAGGATACAAAAACAAAAGTGAAATCATTCATGCCTTCAATGAGTTTGTATTCTATTCTTGGAGACAAGATTTAGATATATTGGTATATACAAAATAAATACAAGGAATTTTCGAGGAGGAAAAATCGAGAAAGCCTTCATTAAAAGGCAGAGCTTAGGCTGAGTTTTAAAAGGAAACAAGGAATTTTAAGTGGTAGAGAAAAGGATCACATGCATTCTAGACACAGGAGACAGCCAGTACATTAAGGATGGAAGGAGGAAATGAAGCATTCTCTGTGTGTAGTGGCAAGAAGGTCAACATGACTGGATTGTAGAGTATATGAAGGGAAGAAGTGTATAATAAGCCTGGAAAAATAGGTTGGGGCCAGCTTGTGAAGGGTTTTGAATGCCAACAGAAGAATGTGTATTTGGTCCTAGAAGTATCAGGGAGCCACTAGAATTCATTGAATAAGGGAATGACATAGGTTTGAGCTGAAGAAATACCACTTTGACAGCTGATTGTTTTGAGATGCAATGGTTTCAAGAGGGAAAGGAGGGAGAGATCAATTACGAAACTATTATAATATTCCAGGTCAGCAGTGATGAGAGCCTGAAGCAGGTTAGTACCCAGGTGAATAGAAGGTAATTGATGGAAGTGATGGTCTCTGTTTGGCCAATGTCTGCCTGGCCCTGTACCATACCCATTCCATTTAGGGCACAAATATAGGCAATGAGGTGAGTTTCACTCTTTAAGTAAAAGAATCAGATTCCTCAAACCCAGCAATTCCCAATCTTTTCAGAGACATGATGAATTGTCATTGACTGATCTCTCTCTCTTCCTACCTCTTAAAAGCACAGTATGGCATAAATGATAGTTAACTGTGCAACTTTGGGCAAGAGATTTCCCCTCTCTGGGTCTCAATTTTTCATCTGTAAAAGGAAGTAGCTTGACGAGGCCTTTTTGAAAAATTTTCAAAGTTCTATGACCTACTATTTCCACAATATGAATAAAGAATCTAAGAAAAGAATGACAGGATTATGGAGGAGAAAGAGAACATAAGCATATAGGACATTTAGGGAGTGGGAGAGGAGCAAAGCCACCAAAGGGAGAAATGACTGGGAAAACTGAAAACAAACTTAAGAATTTTGCCTTGGGCTAACCTTACATACCTGTGGCTCCCCAAGGACATCTAACAACAACAAGGACAAAAACAGGAAAATATGTGTGACTATGAGAAAGGAGATCATTCCAACTAAGAAAAAGGTGATAATCAACATTAAATGACTACTCTCTTAACTAGAACCTAACTATTTTGCATGCACTTTGGAAGAGTGATTTGGGAGATTTCCTTTTCCAAAATAGAAATGAAGTTTGAAGGCAGGATAGCCTCCAGATATCTACTGTAGCCCAAGGGAGTTGTCCAAGCAGAATTTGTCAGTTTCTACTGAGATTAAATGTTCCCAGCAGATGCATGGCAGTCAAGGCATCCTCAATCATCCTGAATATTGAAGCAGCCCACTAGAGACATAAATGGATTATGATGCATTACCACAGATGGCATAAGTTGCACAGGCCTAGTCATTGAAAGAATTCATTCATGAAGCCCTCTATGATAGTTCTCCATTGCCAAAGAAGATCAAATGTGATCACCTGAAAAGAATTGTGACAAGAGGTATGACAGGAAAAAATCCCTAGGCTGAATATCAAGAGACTTTGGCTCTAGATTCAGCTCTATCACTAATCAGTTGTGTATAAAGCACTGGCCCCATATCTGTACTGTTGAGTTTCATGTAAAATGGAAGGGATCATTCATTCATTCCCTGCTTTCATGCATTCGTTCTTCCATCCTCCTAATAAGCATTTATTAAGCATCTGCTATGAGTAAAGCATTATGCTTGAAACTAAAAGGCACACAAAAGTAAAGGTTTGGATTATATTCTTTCTAAGGTCCCTTCCAGCTCCATAACATTTCACCAAACAAAGGTCTATTCAACATCATGTCAAATAAGTGACTATCCAGACTTTGTTTGAAAACTTCTAGTTATTGGGAATGCATTGTCTTATGGTATAGCTCTTTCAACTGTTGAGCAGCTCTAATTGCTCAGAATTAAATCAAACCTGAATCTGTTTCTCTGCAACTTCCACCTATTGCTCTCAAGTCTGCCCTATGACACTGAACAGATCAAGCCTAATGCCCTTCTACCCAACAGTCCTTCAACTACTCAAACATAACTATAATGATCCCTATGTCTTCTCATCTTTCATAATCCATACCTTTCCCATATGTTCAACATATTGTCTTACTCTCCGAAAGTGAGTGATCTTTTCACTGTCTTTTACCCACTACTCAATGGACTGCAATGGCTTTTCAATTACCTGTAGGATAAAAATCCACACTCCTCTATTAAGTTTTCATATCTTGGTCCCAATCCACCTCTCTAGTCTCAATGAACATTAAGCCTCTCAGTTTATGATCCAGCCAAACTGTCATTCTCTGTTCTTCATTCACCACATGCCATCCCTTGTTTCTACACCTTTGAATGGGCTATCATTCAATGCTTCAATCTTACCTCTGCCTTACAGAGTCCCCTTGTTCCTTTAAGAAGCACATCAGACATAAACTTTTGCATGAAGTCTTTTCTTATGCCCCCATCTGCTGATGCCCTCCTTCCCAAATAATCCACCTACTTTGTATATATTTGTTTTTTTTTAAATTTTATGTTTATGCTACACTGCTGTGACTATTTTATATGATTGTTGTTTTCCCTATTAGACTGTAAATTCCTTAAGAATAGAGACTGTGGGGCGGCTAGTGGCACAGTGAATAGAGCACCAGCCCTGGAGTCAGGAGGACCTGAGTTCAAATCTGGCCTCAGACACTTAACACTTACTAGCCATGTGATCTTAGGCAAGTTGGTTCACCCCAATTGCCCTATCTTCCCCCCTCTAAAAAGCCCCCCCAATAAGAATAGAGACTGTTTGATTCTTTGTACCTTTATCCCCGATGCCTAGCACAATATCTGTCATTTATATCACAATATACATTTAATACTTGATTAATTAATTGATCCTTTACACTTGCAAGCTTTTCCTCTTCTTCTCTCCCTCACTGGAGTGTTACCATTCCTCCACTCCATCTTTTACATTCTGCCCATCTTTCAAGGCCCTGCTCAACTCTCACCTCTTCCATGAAGCTTTCCCTGAACACTCTAGCCTCCACTGATTTCCTTGCTGCACCGTCTAAACAACACGATCTAATATTTAATTATTTGCTGTCTTGTCTTACTCTCTCACTGTTCCATGGTTGCCAGTCTTATGAGATTGCCGGCTTCTTAGAGGCCAGGGTCCTTGACTTCTTTGTGAGGCAGTCACGTGGTGCAGTGCAAGGAACAATGTGCCCAGAGTCAGGAAGAACTGAGGTAAAACTTGGTCTTGGATACTTTCTAGCTGGGTGACCCTGGACAAGTCATTTAATACCTGTGTGCCTCAGTTTCCTCATCTGTAAACATGAGGTTAATAACAGCACTTAATTCCCAAGGTTGCTGTGAGCATCAGATGAAATAATAACCATAAAGTGCTTTGCATAGTGCCTGACGCGTAGTAGGAGCTTTATAAATGCTTATTTTCATAAAAGTTATTGCAATAACTTCCTATAAGTACTTCCTTCCTTCCTTTTACTTGTATCTTCCCCTGGGGCTAAAGACAGATTTAAATACAGTGAAAAATGTATTCAATTAAATTGAAAGAGGTAAAGGAATTTGCCAGAAACCCAGTAAAAACAGATTTTAGGGCTCGTGGAGAGGCATGCTTGCTGAACTAGGAAGTTCGTGCATACCTCACAGAATACCACCACATCAGAATCATATGCTCTTCTGGTGGATTGGTACTTGCTTGTGAATATGAGGGGGGTCTGGGAGGGTATGTTTAAGAGGAGAAGGGTGACATAAAGAAGACTGTAATACTTTCTACTTTTGTTCATTAGTGGAAGATTGATAGGAAGAGTTCTGAAATGCCTCTCCTCTGACCTTTTTGAGGGTCAGAGAGCAAAATCTCCCTTTTATTAGTCTTCCTTACAACTTGGTTCCCGTCTGCCTTTCCAAGCTTATTACACATTACTCACCATCTTCACGTACTTTATTTTCAGTCAAATTGACATTCTTACTATTTCTCACATAGGATGCTTCATTCCCCATCTCCATGCCTACACAGTCAACAATCCCACCACCCTTTTGTGCTCAGAATTCACATCAATCTCCCTTCTGCCTTTAGGAATCTGTGGTTTCCTTCAAAACTCAGCTCAAGAACACCACAGTGGGGAGAGCATCTCCAGTCCTCCTGATGAATATCATTACATTCTGCCCATCTGGTCATTGGATCCAGATGGCTCTGGAGGAGAAAGTGAGGCTGGTGCCCTTGTACATCCCTCCCTCACTTAAATCCAATTCGCTTGCAAGTCATGGCATCACCTCCCTGATGTCATGGTGCTCTTTGTGAACAAAGGACAAACAACAACAACAAGTATTCACTCCTGTAAGAGGCCTTTTCTGGTCTCTTCTCTGCTTCTAGTGCCTTGCCACAAAAATCACTTAGTATCTACTTTATAGGAAT
This sequence comes from Petaurus breviceps papuanus, assembly GCF_028583685.1. NCBI lineage: Eukaryota > Metazoa > Chordata > Mammalia > Diprotodontia > Petauridae > Petaurus > Petaurus breviceps. Next base: position 1,991,962 of record NW_027185712.1, read on the forward strand.
GGGTGTGTGTGTGTGTGTGTGTGTGTGTGTGTGTGTGTGTGTGTGTGTAATGCTTATGTAACCATGTGAAAAGAATGTAAGCTCCTTGAGGGCAGAAACTATTTTTGTCTTTTATCATCCCATCATTCCTAGTAGGCACTAAATAAAATCTTGTTGATTCATTTGTTGATAAGGAAATGACAACTGGCTCAGTATTCTCTGTTCTATTCCAATCTCCTCAAAGTGTGAAAAACTGAATTCAGTCAGAGGGGACAGGGAAGGGAGGAAGGTGGAGAGACAGACAGATAAAGACACAAAGAAGGAAGAAAGGAAGGAAGGAAGGAAGGAAGGAAGGAAGGAAGGAAGGAAGGAAGGAAGGAAGGAAGGAAGGAAGGAAGAAAGGAAGGAAGGAAGGAAGGAAGGAAGGAAGGAAGGAAGGAAGGAAGGAAGGAAGGAAGGAAGGAAGGGAGGGAGGGAAGACAAATTAGTACATGCTGAACCCTCTAAGGGGTTTAATCTTTTAATTTGACTTAGTTTACCTATAGAGCCTATTTAAGAAGGTTTGTCTCCTTAAGAGATATATGAGATTGTAACTCTGCTTAACTTAATTTGTTCAACTTTTTATCACTCTGAAGGAAACATGGGCTTATGATTTTTGTCACACTCATGGCCACATTGCACTTATTTCCTATTGTAAATTCAAGTTTCCTAGCTTATAGCCACTAATGCTTACTCAAATTAATTTGGCACAAGTAGCAGAGAATGGAATGATGCAATCAGGGATAGAGAAACTACATAGATCTAATTGTGGTGCCACACTATGAGTTTGGTTAGCGAGGACTGTGCATTCAGACATTAGGACAGAGTCAGTTTGCATAACCCCTATGTTTTAACCTTGTTCAACCTTTGGGTAATGTGCTCAGCTAGTGACTACAATGTGTGTATACACATACATTCTACATATACATGATAAATTGGGAATAATCAGCAAAGAGGCATACATACATATACATATAAATATGCACACTTTAATAATACATATATAGATATCTATATAGCTATAAAGATAGCTATGTGTATCTTGTTCATATATGGTTGTTTACATGTTATTTCCCCCATTAACCTATGAGTTCCTTGAGCAATGGGACTATCTTTTATGTTTCTTGGTGTATCCTCAGCACTTAACATAGTGCTTGGTATACAATGAGCACTTGATAAATACTAAATGAGGGGCGGCTAGGTGGCTCAGTGAATAGAGCACCAGCCCTGGAGTCAGGAGGACCTGAGTTCAAATCTGACCTCAGACACTTAACACTTACTAGCAGTGTGGCCTTGGACAAGTCATTTAACCACAATTGCCCTGCCTTCCCCTTTCTAAAGAAAAAAAATTTAAATAAATACTAAATGAGAGACAAAAGACTTTGTCAAACCTCCAAGGGACTGATAACACAAACAAGGTTGAGAACCCCTGTTCTAACCTTTGATTATCCTGTCCTGGGCTTGGGAGCCTGATTTCTCCTTTGTATTCCTGACCTCACTTCCTGCAATGTGTTTATTTCCCACCTCCTGAACTCTAGGAGCCTTAGTAAAGATGTTAAAGTGTGACAGAAATTTTGGAACTGGGGAGAAAGGGGAGAAAAAGTGTTGTTTTAATTGGAAATTTGGGGGAAATTTTGAATAATTACCCAAATCATAGGAGGTCAGAGTGTGAAGGAACTTAGAGACTAGTGCCTTCATTTTGTAGATGAGGTAAGGGGCATTTATAGAAGGGCAGGGACTTGCCCAAGGTCACAGATTTATCCAGTAGTTGAACAAGGACTACTGACTCCCAAGTCTAACGCCCAGAACTTGGGTTAAATATACTTTGCAAGAGTCAAGCCTCTGTTTTTTGACTGGAGCTATGAAATTGCAATAGGTTTAGTTTTGACTTAAAATTATCATAAGCATATTCAAAGATATGAAAGTAATTTTAAAAAAGAAAATGCTGGAAATTTTATCATTTCTTCCAGTTTGGGGGGAAATAAAATGGCCCTTGGTGGGAAAAATGTATCCTCATTTCTATTCTTTTTGAAATGTCCTCCTTGGTCTTTATCTCTCTCCATCTGACCTCACAATAGCACCTCAACAGGAAGAGCCTGAGCCCATGCCCCTAATCCTCAGGCTAACTTGAAACCTACAGACAAGGAGTAAAAATCAATCCTAGTGATACTTTGATTAAAGCTGAGATATGGGGCAGTCTTTCTTTTTATAATAAAGAACCTCTTCTCCCCTCTCTTGACCTCACAGGGTTGCTCTGAGTGAAATGCTTTGTAAACCTTGATGTGTTGCATAAATGCATACTGTTACTGTTATTGTCATCGCTATCATAATTAATAATCACATTCTCATCTTTTTCAATGGAGGTCAGATAGAAATGGTCATGGGACAAGTTGCTATCCAGCTAGTATTCTCTTATTTTTTTAATTTTTTGCAGACTATTTCATTGGTATATAAAATAGCTGGGTTTTGTAATCGAATACACGTATTGGGCTATTCTAACCTCACCCTCTGAGGTGTCACTGAAAGCAGCTTGAGGACAAGTCTAACAGAAGACAGAACAGGAGGAATGATATGTAGCCCATCCTTTTCCCTCATGATTTTGACCTCCTCTGCTAGATATTTAGGAATCTTTTTTTAAAATTTCCACATAGCTTGGAGAATATGAACATTTTGCATGAAAAAATACTAAAACTCTGTTCTTAAATTGTAATGGATTAATGTTAAGTCCAGGTAATTGTGGATAGCAGTTTTGTCTGTAATAAGGATCCAATCCCAGGAGAGTTTGTTTGTTCAATCTTGGGATATTCTGAGGTCTGTCTTTGTGGCGTGAGGACTTATCTTGTTAGTTTATGAAAGATGGTGAGCTTCTGATGTGTATTTCTAGCCACCAAGTCGTGTCTTGCAAGGTATTTGGCACATGCTGCATCTTGAAGCCCACAGTGAGATTTTGTGTAGCTTCTACCATTTCCTTGAATAGTCTTCATTGATCAAGCAGTCTGGGCTCCTCAAGGATAACCTTTCTGTAATTTCTGGTGACAATGATCTGATCCTGAATTTCCATCATAAGCTTCTCCATTTCCATAAACAAATTCTCCTCATCACCACCATCAGCATCAGTGGTTTTTCTACTGCTAGACCATATATAACTCAAAATAAAAAACTCCCGATGTGACCCTTCAAATAATAATTCCACATAACTTTAAAATGAAGCCACAGACAAGCGAAGCACAATTAATTCAGCTTTGTTTTTCCCCTGGAGCTATCACTTCTAGCCAAACTCATATCTAGGTCCAGGCCTAGGAAGAAATTGACTTTCGTAAATCCCAAATCTCTGGTATTCACTTAAACCACACGGCACCTTCTATGCCATGAATCTGTCACATTTGGTCACTGGTAACAACAAGGTAGGTCTGGCCAGAAGGGAAGAGACCCAGAAGAAGAGCTTCACAGGACTGACAGACAAAGGTCTGGCCTGCTGAAGGGCCAAGTCAGGCAAGTCGGCTAAAATAAGGAAGAATAATTTTGTTTAGGAAGCCAAGACCCCTAATCTAGGAATCAAGGGGCCACAACCAGAGGCATCACTGAGTAGGGTGGAACTTCCAGTGTGATGTTTGCTCTTTATCCTGTCACACAGTCCTGCTGGGTTTGAGTGGCCCTAGGCCCATTATTGACCATAGTCAGATCAGAATGGCAGGTGAATGTTTCTCCAGCTAAGGTAGGTTATCTTAAATGAGGCATCTCCCTCCCTCCCTCCCTCCGTTTCTTCCTCCCTTCCTTCATTCCTTGGGGTTAAGTGACTTGTTCAGGGTCACATAGCTAGTGTCTGAGGCCAAATTTGAATTCAGGTCATGCTGACTCCTACACCAGGGCTCTGTGTAATGCACCACCTAGCTTCTCTAAGGCATCCTACTTCTAAGGAAAATTATGGAATGTGATTGTTACTTTGTTCTTCTATAAACTCATCCAAAATCCCTCTTACCATGTAAAAAAGAATGGAGGAGAGGATTGTCACTAAGCATTCTCAACATATTCCAAATGACATAGATTCACAAGATGATATTTTGACTAGAAAAAGGACTGAGTGAAACAAAAAAATGCTGAAGAAATGCCATATTTTTTTTTTGGTTTTGTTGTTCAAATCACTCATCTCTCCATCCAGAAATGATTTTAGTCTGATTATGCCTTGTGTAACATGCAGCCCAATGGAATGGAAATTTCAAGCTACATCTGGCACTGGTGGCATGCAGGAGGCACAGAACTTGAAAGGGACACATATACACATATGTGATGCTGGGAACATGCCTAACAGGATGACTGAATCAGAGGTGCAACGAGCAGGCTCCTGGCAGAGCAGGGACAGAGTTAACCCCAGAAATGACTTGGAATTTAAATAGCAAGTGTACAGACGCGATAGGCAAAATAAACCTGGAAGAGGGTTGGCAATACAGATGGGATATGAGCCTCTCTGTGCAGGGAAAAGGGCTGTCACTATTTTGACAGACACAGAATGACTGTTTAGACTGATGTTCAGGGAAAAGCCAGGGAGGTGATGGCTGTGGGGGAGCTCTCGACCTCCATGACAATTTGACAGGGCTGAGCCAGAATTATGGAGAGCGGAGGGGAAAGGGAAGGAGGGAAGGCGAAGTGAGGAGAGGAGAATAAAGGGGAAAAGAGGAGAAGAGAAAGGAAAGAAGAGTGTTGTTAAAAAAAATGAAAGAGGAAACCTGGAAGCTGGTTCCAGGAGTTATAGGAGAGGATGGATTTTTATTCATAGACTATCCCTTTGGGGATTACCAAGGAGGAAAAGATGGGGATCAAATCCAAGTCATTAGGGATTAATATGACTCATTCTGGTTTGATTTCTCTTCACACTGTAAGAAGTCAGGCTTGTTTATTCATTTTGGGAAGGAAGAACTAATGATAAATGTGGTTCCAGCACCACAGAAACTAAGCATCCCAAATGCCAGGAGCTCTAGGCAAGTCACCTGGGGGTGAACCTAGAACCAAGAGAGGCAACAAACAAGATGTCAGCAATGGCCTGGAGGAGGAGAAAGTTCAGGGCAGCAATGAACATATTAATACCAAGGATGTCTGATGGTCATGTAGTTTCTACCTTCATAGTATCTCTCAAATACACTCACTTCTCTCCTCCAACACCAGTCATTCTGCTGGTCCAGGGACCCTCTCACCTCACATCTAGACCACTTCAAGAGCCTGTTGGTGGGTCTGCCAGCCTCAAGGCTCTCCCCACTCCCGATCATCCTAAACTTTTCTGCCAAAGGGATCTTCCTAAAGCACAAGTCTGAACGTATATTCTATTCCTCCTACCCCCACATTCCATACCCCTTATTTAGTTTTTAATACCCTTCACAACCTGGCCTCTTCCCACCTTTCTTTCCTTCTTAGGCCTTACTCCTTTCCATACACTCCACAAGGCCATGACACTGGTCTCCTTGCCTTTCCTCAAACACATCACTCCTTCCTAACTGGATATTGTCACAGCTATCCCTCCTGCCCAGAAGGATTCCTTTCTCATCTCTACTTTCTAGCTTCCCTGGCTTCCTTAAAGCATCAACTATAGCCACCACCACCACCCCCCACCCCCGCCTTATTCCAGAAGTCTTTTTAAATCCTCCTTAATCTTAGTGCCTTCCTTCTGATTTTTTTTTTGCCCATATATAGTTTGTACATTGTTGTTTGTATGTTGTATTCCCCATGAGATTGTAAGATTCCTAAGGGCAGGGATTGTTTTTTGTGTGCTTTACCTTTCTTTGTTTCCCCCAGAGGAAGGGAAAGGAATAAGCATTTATCTGGTGTTTACTACAAGCCAGGCACCGGGCTAAGAACCTTTTACAAATATTATCCCATTGGATCCTCACAACAACCCTGAGAAGTAGATGCAATTATTATCCTCATTTTACAACTGAGGAAACTGAGGTAAACAGAGATTAAGAGACTTGCCCAGAGTCACATATGAGGCTACATTTGAACTCGGGTCTTCCTGACTCCAATCCCTATACTGTGTCCATTGCACTGTCAGTTACCTCAAAGCACTTAGCATAATGCCTGGCATATAATAGGCCCTTAGTAAATGCTAATTGAGGGACAGCTAGGTGGTTCAGTGAATAGAGCACTGGCCCTGGAGTTAGGAGAACCTGAGTTCAAATCCAGCCTCAGACACTTAACACTTACTAACCATGTGACCTTGGGCAAGTCAACTTAACCCCAATTGCCTTACCTTCCCTCCTCCAAAAAAAAAATTAATTAAAACAAACAAGTAAATAAATGCTAGTTGACTAACTGACTGCCTCTCCAGCCTTATCTCCCATTTCTCTACAGCACAAACCCTCTGCTCTGGCCAAACTGATACTCTGATTGCTACCCCTTCCTCATGTCACCCATCCCCCTCATCACCCCCTGCAAAAAAACCATTAGTTATATATTTTCACCTCTGTGCCTTTGGTCACCCCAGTTCATGACCCTTGAGTGAATTCATTCTTCTGTCCTCCTTATATGACTCCTCTGACTTTTTAGGTAGATATAACTCAAATAATTGCTTCTTCACAAAGCCCTCTCAGAGCACCCTGATCTTTTTTTCTCCATAAAATTCCTCCTATACAATTTGCAATCTATACCGATAACTTGGTATGTAGCATATACAGTTTTCTTTTGCTAGTTATATTTATAGGTCTTGTTTCTCCTACTCTCTAGTAAACTGCTTGAGGTCAGGGTCTGCATTTTATAATTCTTTATATGCCCCCCAGCAGAAAGTGGTCAAAGAATGCTTGTTAATTAAGAATGAGAATAGGGAGACCTTGACTATATGGACAAGTAGAGGGATTTTTTTTCTTAAGCTGCTAGGGCTCATGTGTTCCCAATGTGAACATAAGTACAAAGGTTAACAGTGTATGCAATAATAAGTGAAATCCCACAGAGTGATAAATTGCATTCAAGCCCATTGTTTGCCTTATCAATAAAAAAGAAATATTATAGTACAAGCATAAAATCTTAGAGCTAGAATAGGCATCCATCCATCCATCCATATATTATCAGGGTTTTGTTTATTCATTCACAATAGATTTGTTGGGCCTTTACTATGTGTGTAACATTTTGTGCTATTTGCTGAGAGCGATACAAGGATAAATAAGCCCTGGTTCCTGCCCTCAAGGAACTTAGAATGTGAGATGAAACATGTACCCAAATAACAGCAATAATGAAATACAACAGGATAAGCACACTAAAGAGGTACAGCCTGTTTGGATGGAATTGAGGAGGAAAATACTGTTTCTGATTTGGGGGGATAGGATCAGGAGGAGGTGGCAGTATAACTGTGTCTTAGATGGAGCACCAGGCCTGGAGTCAGAAATACCCAAGTTCAAATCTGGCCTCCGATACTTCCTAGCTGTGTGTCCCTGGGCAAGTCACTTAACCTCGTCTGTCTCAGTTTCCTCATCTGTAAAATAAGTTGAAGGAAACTACTCCAGTATCTTTGCCAAGAAAACCTCCCAAAAGGGGGCCACAAAGAGCCAGACATGACTGAAAATTACTGAATACCAACAAAAACAACAGAAGTTTAGGAGGCAGCTAGGTGGCTCAGTGGATGGAGGGCTGGGTCAGAGTCAGGAAGACCTGAATTCAAATCCAGTCTCTGACACTAGCTATACGACCCTGGGCAAATCACTTAACTTCAGTTTGTCTTAATTGACTGGAGGAGAAAATGGCAAACCACTTCAGTATCTTTGCCAAGAAAACTCCATGGACATCACTGGTGTGCTATGGTTCACAAGATCACAAAGAGCTGGATACAAGTGAATAACAACAAAGGAGAGGAGGTATTTCAAAATATGGGGATTGAATATGTGAGAATAGGAGAAGGAATTATAGGCATATAGATCACTGTGATCAATGTTACACAAGCAAGACTCTGGAACCATTAGCAATATAGTTAGGGTTTTGTTTTTGTTTTTTACTTTTTGGAGGGGGGAAGGCAGGGTAATTGGGGTTAAGTGACTTGCCCAAGGTCACATAGCTAATAAGTGTTAAGTGTCTGAGGCTGGATTTGAACTCAGGTCCTCCTGACTCCAGAGATGGTGCTCTATTCACTGTGCCACCTAGCCATCCCAAGCAATATAGTTTTGTAGAACTGAGGCACTTAACTTGGGGTCTATGGATCCCTAAAAAGTTTGTGGATAGATTTCAGTAGGGTCCATGAACTTGGGATTTTTAATATTTTGATAACTGTACTGCAATATGCTTAATTTTCCTTGTAATCCTAGGTATTTTACTTTATGCACTTAAAAACACTATTCTGAGGAGTCCATGACACAGAAAAGAAAAACTTACATAACTCATAATAACCATAAATGCAATCCACTAGACAATGACATAGTTTGAGAGTTAGATGGAATCTTAATGGTCATCTATGAGGTCAATCTATACCCTAAAGCAGAACTGTCATAGACATATCCCTCAGGTAGCATATGGCTCACAAGATTTCTGAGTATACCTGCCTAGATTTAAATGCAATAAAGAAATATTTAACAAATAAATGAAAATACAATAAAATAGATTATATTATACTTTAAAACTGAGTCAATATGGACCCTGTAGGCTTTTGTGTCCCCTGTTTCTCTTTGGGTTGGATACCACTTCCCTCAAGGAATCCCTCCTTTTTTTATCTGTTGATAGTTTTGTTTTCATTTTCATTGCCACAGGATTTCTGAAATTGTTTTCTTTGGGATTTGCAGAGCCTAAATTGAGGTTTGGATTTAGAAGCTTAATAGGAAACTACATTTTGGAAGTGCATTGATTTAGGTGACCAAAATACACACACACACACACACACAACAACAACAACAACAACAACAACAACAACACTTGTAGCATCAAAGAATTCAAAATGAAGTAAATGCCCACTGAGTGCAAAATCATTAAATTATGCTACATGAATATAATGAAATATTATTATGCTGTAAAAATTACAAATCTGATAAATACAGAGAAGCATGGAAAGATTTACATGATCTGATGCAAGTAAAGTAAACATACCCAAGAAAAAATTATATAGGATAATGTAGTGCCAATGCAGTATTTACAGCACTGACTGTGACTATAAATATTTCCACATGGTGCTCCATCACAATATATAGCAGGCTCTCCATATAGAAGACAGAAGCAAAAACATTTATTCAGACACCAGAAAACCAAATCCCAACACCAGGAAACTGAATCCATCATAGTAACATAGAAGTTAATGCACCAAAACATAGCAGAGAGCCACACCATCATTTAGCCTTCCCACAAACCAACACAAGCCTAGCTGTCACAGCAGGTGGCAAAAAAAACAACTTTTTCTTCATAAACCTATCTATCTTCTTGCCTGAGCATCCTCTCTCTCCCACCGTCTCTCTGGCTCTAACTCTCAGCTTCCTGTGGGCTCTGCTTTCCATCAGCAAACTCTTCCTATCACAGGCTCCATGTGACTACATCCAGCCTATTAAGGGGCAGAGTTTTTTTTCAAAGCAGGGAAGGTCTTCAAATTACCATTACAGACAACTACAACAAAATATAAAATAAAAGAACACAAAACAATCAAAAGTGAATTATGCAAAACTATAAAGAACAAGAATAGCTCCAAAGAAGAAAAATGAAAAAACACTCCCACCCAACTCCTTTGCAGAGGGAAGAGAGAGAGGAGTGTGGGATGCTGCATATTTTTCAGACTTTTTCAATGCATTGATCACTATTGCTCATTTTTAATCTTTTTTTTCTTCAAAAATATTATTTTTGGGGCAGCCAGATGGCGCAGTGAGTAAGAGCTCCAGCCCCAGAGTTGGGAGACCTGGGATAGGTTCCGGCCTCAGATACTTTACACCCACACCCACACACACAAAACTGGCCATGTAACCTTGAGCAAGTTACTTAACCCCAACTGCTTTAAAAAATATATATTATTTGTTATATGGAATGGCTCTCTGCAAAGGGGAGAGAGAAGAATATAGGGGAAAATTTTGTTGATATAAAAAGCAAAAGAAATCAATAAAAATTTATTATTTGAAAGACAAACAGCTTGATAAATTTTACTAGCAGTATCTGTTGTATTTGTTCTTGATAATAAAAAATCAACAAAAAATTTTTTTGATATGCCAAAGCAACCAATCATAATGGGGAGACCAAAAATAATCATTAAGTTTTCATGTTATATTTCTGCTGTAGTCCTAAAGGCCAAGACATGGAGGAGTAAATATCACAGACAAGAAGACTTCTTAAGAAAAGATTCAAAGTAAGTTTGCAACTCAATGTTAACTAAATGACTAATAATAGTTTATGTTGGTAAGGAGTGCCTTAGTATTCTACTTTTAAAATTCTTACTTCAGGTAATATTTTCTTTTAATGTAATTAGTGTTAATCAAGATTTATGTAGTTGTTTTTAGCAGTTATAATTTTATTTTAAGAAGCAATAATTAACTTAACAATTGCATTAGCCATTTGCACTTAATAGTAAGTAGTCCCTTTGGATTTATAATAACAAAATAGTACCATCACCATCTGGTGATAGCAAGTAGAATTGCAGGCACAGAATATCAAAGCGGTTTAGGACATTGTCTTGCAAATTTAAACTATAATAATTCATTCAAAAAAAAAAGTTGCCAAAGATCTATTATGTGCAAGAAACTGTGCTAAGTGCTACAGTGGGGAAAAAGAAGTATAAGACATGATCCCGGCCCTCAAAAATCACACCTGACAAACATTTTAAGCAAATGAAACACATGATTTTAATGCAGTTCAACAAAATCATATTAAATGCTTAATATTTCAGTATATTGAAAATGAGAAAAAGAAAAGAAAAACAACAAAGTTGTCATATTGAATCATAGAATTTTAAATTTAGAAAGATGGATGTATATATCTATGCATGTATTGGAGCAGCTAGGAAGGCCAGATCTAGAGTCAGGAAGACTCATCTCCCTGAGTTCAAATCTGGCCTCACACACTTACGAGCTGTGTAACTCTGGGCAAGTCATTAATCCTGTCTACCTCTGTTTCCTCATCTGTCGAAGGAGATGGCAAACCACTCCAGTACCTTTATCAACCAAACCCCAAATAGAGTCATGAAGAGTTGGGCATGACTGAAAAGTGACTGAACAACAACCAAATGCATGTATGTATGTATTGTGATACAACAACAAAGGAGAAAGTCAGACAAAGCGCAACAAGAAAATTATAATGGGGGAAAATCATTTTTAGTGGATGGACCTGGGGAAGGTTTCAAGGAGAAGGTAAAACCTGATTTGGACCTTGAAGAAAAGAAAGATGGTAGAGATGAACAGGTAGAAATGTGGAAAAAGAGAATATAAGACAAGACTGGGCAATAGCTAGTTGCCTAGTTTGAATAGCTTGTTCAACAACATGTGAAGAAAATTAATGTGAAATATGGCTACAGAATCATATAGAAGCTGGTTGGTAGTCGGCCTTGATTGCCAGGCTAAAGCGTCCACATTTGATCTTCTAGGCAATGCAGAAGATAATAAATATTTGCTGAAAGGGGAGTCATTGAAAGGTTTTGAATTGAGAAGTGATGTCAGACCTGTACTTTATAAAGATTATTTTGACAGCTGTGTAGAAGTTGGCTTGTTATAAAAAAAAAAGAAAACTAAAGGGAAATTAGGAAATATAATGAGAAGCATGATCCTTATTTATATACATTTTCTTCACATAGACTTTCCTTATTACTTGACAATGAAATCACTGCCAGGATGGCAACCAAATATCCTAATACTTGTAAAAGTTGAAAAGCACTTTTCTCTAAAACTTTTCTATTTGAAAGAATATTCTTGTTTCAAATGAAGTACTTGCAGAAAATATGATCCTGGAAAATAAGAAAGTCAAATCTTGGTTAAGAATGGAGTTTGACAAAGAAGAATTAGCTAATGGAATTGTTTGGCTTCTTCTGTGGAGAGCTTCTTCAAGTAAGTGCATCAGAAAGAAAGTGTAGAGGAATTGTACTTGGAAGAGCTATATGAGTCCCTCCCCAAAATTCACATCCAGAGAGAGGGACTTAAAGGATATTGGAGTGAGTTGAGAGAAAAGCCAAGTCATGCTGAAGGGAATAAATTAGTCAGTTTATCAAGAAATTTGTGCAGAACTCCCAGAACACAAAGTACTCCTTATTGTAAACTAGAATAGGGAAGGGGGAGGTCCTAAACCTTAGGGAAAACATGTTTACTATAGCAGTCAAAAAGGTACTAGCCTGACATAACTGAAGCAGTCAGAACATTGATCCCTGAAATGCTAAGATCACTTTGCCAAGTGGCTCGTTTGCAACTGTAAGTAATCAAAGCACTTGAAAAGTCCATCCAAAAGAACTCAAAGTCCTAGTATAAATGTGGGGAAACACAAGAGGCCAGGAAGAGACAGTCAGGTAAGCCCAAAACACAAAGAAGAAAGGGAAGAAGGAAGCAATGGAGGGAGGAAGAGGGAGAGAGGAGGGATCAGTGCAACTGTGTGATAAGATCTGAAAGCTTGTCTGGACACTATGAGACACTGAGACATACAGGAGAAAACATCCTTCCATATTAAGCTCCCTGAGGACAAGTACTATTTCAATTTTGTCTCTGTTAATCTAAAACAGTGCCTAGCAAAATGTATGGCACATAGTAGGTGCCTAATAAATGTTTGTTGATTGGTAAATTGGAACTCACAGGTATCTACTAGTTGGTAGAAGGGAGGCAACTAGAACCATAGGGTTTACTTTCTACCACACCTACCCACCATTACTTCAATTTCTCTGACAATTCAGAAAGCCCTTCAGGATTTTGAAATAACCTTTCTCAGTCTCATGAATTTACACTGACACTGAAGTAATCCTCTCCCTGAGCAGCTTCTGAAGGGTAAGGATGTCTGTTTTTTCATCTGGGTCTCCCCAGAACCTTGCACAGTGTCCTGCACTTAATAAACATTGGTACAATTGAGTCAGTGGACCCATTGATTCTCCTTAGACATGATCCTTGAGGAAGCAATGCTTAATAAAAGAGAGTTCCAATTGAGAAAATGCCAGAGGACAACACTGGCTGTGCTGTAGTGAGTTTTCACTTATTTCCAAAAGAGAAGAAAAGTATTGTCTTGTGCCCAAAGCAAAGACAATGCCAACAAGTCAACTTCAGCCAATTGACTCCTTCTCAATTTTCTCCCAAATCCTTGATCTGTGTTGCTTTTCTACAAGATCAGACATTGCTGAGGGAATCGGGTTGCTAATAGTTAGTGGCAGGCCTTCATCCCCCAACACATACACACACACACACACACACACAAACACACACAAAGGGGTTGAGGGCTAGGCTGCTAGAGTAAGGATCCACCTGTGGTACTGGAAGCCAGAAAAGTCACCACCTGGCTTGAAATGACACCTTTAAAGGCACTTTCCAATTCCTGCTTCCTTTTGCATAATAGCATGAGCTATGGCCCAAGTGTCAGCCTGAATTTCTGTCCAAACTGAATTTCCTGGCTTTTCTAGGATACAGACAAGGGCTTATCTATTAGCCTGTACAATCACTTCCCCAGGGAAGAAGGAGAAACAACCATTACTTGAGATGTTTAAAACGAGACTGTTCGGGCCGCTATTGAGGCTCGCCTTCTGAGGAGGGTACTTCCTTGGGGAAGCACTTCTTGACCTAACAAGCACTTCTCTTTCTCTTGCCTCTGTGACTTTGCTTGACTGGTGAGGTATTACTGCAGAATCGAACGGAGGTAGGGCTTGGAAGTGGGACAAGCTGTCAGAGTAAAAAGGAGGAGCTGAACATGGAATCATTTCATTTGTATCTATAAAACAAAGGGAAGGAAGAAATTTGCCTTCAGTGTAATTCATTAGTAAATGTCCCTGCTTGAAGCTGAGCTTTGCAAATACATGCCTCACACATCTGTTCTCCCTAACTCTCCCAAGCACTTTTATCTTCATTAACTCCTTTAATTACTTGAGAGGGAACATTTAAGACAGGGGAGAAAGGGAGGAAGGGAGTGAGAGAAGAAAAAAGGGGAGAAAGAGGGAAGGAAAGGGGCATGGTGGAGGTAGGAAAGAAGGAAGGGTGGGAGGAAGGGAAAAGGGAGAGAAGGAAGGGAAAGAAGAAGAGAGGAGAGGAGAAAGAAAGAAGTAAAGGGGCATGGGGAGGTAAGAAGGAAGAAAGAGTGAGAGGAGGGGAAAATGGAGGGAAGAAGGAAGGGAAGGAAGAAGAAAGGAGGGGAAGGAGGAGGAAGGAAAAGGGTATGGACAAGGAAGGAGCAAAGGAGGAAGGAATGAAGGGAAGGAAGAGGGAAGAAGAGAGGAGAGGAAGTAGAGGGAAGGAAAGGTGCATGGGGGAGGGAGAAAGGAAGGCAGCATGAGTAACCTTGATTGGCTTCTTCCAAAACAGACTAAAAGGTAGATGACACATCAATGACAGAACAAAAGTTAATTTGCTGTTACCCTGGTTTCCTCATCTGTAAAATGAAAGGGTTAGATGAGGTGTCTCTAGGTGCATTCAGCTCTGATATTCAATAGCTCTATGATTTTCCAAGTCCATATGACTCACCCAAACAATGATAATACTTAGACCCACTAGCAGAGAGGGCCCTCAGCCAAACTGGGAGGAGACCCACACTGTCAGACCATTTAAAAAGGCAGAAGAATAAAAAGGGAACTGAAAACAAGGATGAAAGTAGACTGGCAAATGAGATAGTATTTTTAAAGCACTTAGCACAGTATGGGAAACATAGTAGGTGCTTAATAAATAAATCTAGAACAAATCAGGCCAGTTGTTTTGAGTTTAATTGCATTAGAAACTCTGAACTTGTAGCCATAGGTATACATAGACGATGGGATACATGTGCCAGGTGTACTGGAACATCCCATACAAATATTCTAATTTGGCCTTAATTCTCAGGATAAGATTTTTTTTTTATGCATCATTTGTTCTAGCACACTCACCATGAAGTGCCCTGTGATATCCATTGTACTGTTATCCATATTGTTATTTAGATGGTAAAGTTATTTTAGTGTTTGCGTATTTATTACCCATATCCCCTGGTAAATATGGATTTTTTTTTTTTTGCTTTTTAGAGGGGGCAGTTGGGTTAAGTGACTTGCCTAAGGTCACACGGCTAGGCCGGATTTGAACTCAGGTCCTCCTGACTTCAGGACTAGTGCTCTATTCACTGAGACACCTAGCTGCCTCTAAATATGCATTTTAAGTTGCTTAAGGGCAGAGACTATGTCTTATTAATCTTTGTATCTTCCAGAGTACCAAGCACAATACTCTAAAATAATAAGAATAGGAAGACACATATATAACTTTAACAAATTACAAGTGCTTTATAAATATTAGCTTGTTTGATCCTCATAATAACCACTCTCCTGTTTTAGAGAGATAGAAGCCAAGGCAAACAGAGGCTAAGTGACTCTCACACGGTCACAGTAAGAGTCTAAGGTCTCAGGTCTTCCCAACTCAAAATCCAACACTCTCTTTGCTGAGCCATCTAGCTGCCTCTGAATAAGTATTTGGTTAGTATATTATCAACTTAAAAAAAAACTGAGTTGGTACCACTGAAAAGCAGCATTTTGATGGAGATGGGGAGGTGGAGGTAGAGAGAGAAGATATAAGACTCTGTCTCTACCTTCAGGGAGTTTATAATTTTATTGGGGATGCCAGGCTAACACATTGAACTAAAAGAGAAAGAAGGTGTTATATTAACACATGTTGGGCCATGTGATTCAGACTATACGTATTACAGGAGTTCAAATAATAGGCTAAAATGACTTACATTTATGGACATGGGATGGAAGAATACATAATTGGCCTGTCCTTTCATCAGTGTTGGCCTATTTCCTAAAATTTATCTCCTCAAATTCTGTTTAATCTACTTCTGAATGTCTTAAGTGATCCAGTTTCCATTCGCTTTGGGAAACCCTCTTGGAACTGGACAGTTCTCCATCTCAGAAAGTTTTTTTTCCAGAATTCAATCTCACTTTTCTACCTCAAAACTCCTCTATCCCTCAAACAACATAATTCCTCAGATCATCTAGCTCTTTCTGTAACTTAGTGCCTGTCTCCTGAGCATGGATTGTACAAAGCATTTCATGCCTTTCTTCACCAATCCCCAACACTTTCTCACAATCACCTTTTTGGTCTCTACCCTTTAAATACTCCCTCAAAACATAACCATCTGTAATGGGAATGCAAATTTTTAAGATCTTTCCTCCCCCTAGGCTGAAGTACACCTGGAGCCTGGGGTGGGAGGCTTGTTTTTCAGTAGATACTTTTTGATTGGCCAGTGGGTCCAGAAGGTTGTTACATTTTCTGAGTCAGGAGAAGACTATATAAACCCTGATTTGAGGCTTTGTTTTGGGGGCTCACTTTGAGAAGTGTTCTGTGATTTGATCAGATGAGACTCTGGGAAGCCATTATTGAGAGCCCCCCGGGCTTTGAAAAACCCAGATGTTGATTTGGTATGGATATAATGGTTGGACAGTTTGGAAACCTGTCTACTTGATCTGTTTCTCTGTCTTGATAATTCTGTCTGTATACTCTGAAGTTCGGGGTGCTGACCTTTTTCCCCCGAACTAGGTAAACGATACATATTTGACTGATTAAAGTAAGCTTGTTAACCCATTTTGAGTTGTTTTCCTTTAACAAAGCAGATCTAAGAACCTGTGTTGGCAGCCACCCTGGGGACGCTGGGGTGCTTGCTGCTACACCATCAAATGCTCATTTGGGAATGGCCCTGGGTTGGTCTGATGTGTTGCATGAGGGAACATTTCTTGTGTAAGGATGGGAATAGATGGCCACTGGGGTCCTTTGCCCCTCCAAAATGCTGGGATTCTCTGATAAAGTTATAATAAGAGCAGTCATTTAGAACTTTAGAGTTTGCAAAGCACCTTCTTCATACAACCCTTTGAGCTAAATATGATCACTACTGTTGCCTCCATTTGAAAGATAAGGAAATTCTGAGTCAAAAATATGCAGTGGTCTGGCCAGTGTCACACAGCTACTCAGTGACAGTGTTAGAACAAAACACTGAGTTTCTGATTTTGAAATCTTTCTAAGACACTGTCTACTTCCAGGACTCAATTATGAGTGCTTAGTAAAAGCATGACATATGTTTATTTATTATTTGTTTGTTTGTTTGTTTATTATAGCACACTCTAAAGTCATAGTACACCCAACTTTCCAGTCAATGGTGGGTGAACTTTAAACCCAAGGGGATGATCTTGCTGAGGGAGAAAGAAGGTGCATCTCTCATCCCCCTACAATGCCTTAGAGCAGAAAAAAATAACAGAAAAAGGCCAAGAGTATGGTCAGCCCTAGCTTCAAACAGAAAAAGAAAAAGGAGAAAAGAAGAGGGAAAGGCAGAGGGAAAGTGGGAAGGAGAGGGGTAGGAAGAGGGGGAGGAGGAGGTTAACAGGGAGAGAAATTAAGAGAGAGAAAGAAATTAAGAGACAGAGACAGGCAAACAGAGAGAGGGAGAAAGGAGATAGTATCATATCTCCCTTAATTTATCCTTCCTCTCAAAGCTAAACATCCCTGGTTCCTCTGATTTTCTTTTGTATGGTTTCTAGCTCCCTCAGTTATTTGTTGAATCCACTCCAAATAATCAATTTTGTTCCTAAAAATCGTGGTACCCCAAACTGAACAAAATACTCTACAACCGGTCAGCCCAGAGCAAACCACATAGGAAGTATCATTGCCTTCATTCTGGGTCTTACATGAAGGATGCCAACACAGATCTTATGAGTATTCTCAGATGTCATGCCATTTTCTTGCCTCATATTGGACTTGCAGTATAAAGAGGCTGCATGGCAAGTGCAATGAAAAGAATAATGGACTTGGAGTAAGAGTTCAAATCCCATTGTTGCCACTTACCAGCAGTGTGATGTGGAAGAGGTAAGTCACATGACATCTCTGGGTCTGTTTCCACTACAGACCTTCCTCTGTTTTAACAAAAATCTATTATAATACTCTGGATCTTGTCAATCAAACAATTTTGAATCCACCTAACCCACCTATGTCTCTATCTTCTCTTTTTTATTTTTAAATCATGTACCCATTTTGACCTTATCTTGGTATACAGGGTGAGATATTGACATATGCCTAGTTTCTGCCAGAATACTTCCTAGTTTTCCCAGCAGTTTTTGTTGAATAGTGTGTTCTTGCCCCCAAAGCTTGGATCTTTGGATTGATTTATCAAACACTGCATTACTATGGTAACTTACTTCACTACCTTTATCTTCTTAGTACAGCATATTTTAAGAGGGCTGTTTCTGTTTTTTTCAATGCATTGGGACAACCGGCTGCAGAGACCATTAAGAAAATACCCTGGAAAGTAAAGAAAGGATGTGGACATTGCCTCAGGTTGAGGCTTACTGGTTTACCAGATTAGTTCATTATCATCTTAGAAAGCAATGGATGTTCTCTAAGATAAGATAGGTCAAGTACATATTTATTTCAGGGAGCTGGGCAGCACAGCATGGAGAGTACATAAAGCTATCTGACCTAGATGGAGGTTGAGGGAATAGGGGAGAGAGCAAAGAAGGAAAGATTAGTAAGAAGAGAGAGGGTGCTCTTCAAACATATTTGAAATTCTCTCTGCCAATATTTTTCCTAGAATCTGGAGGCAGTCATCACAATTTAAACCTCTATAGGGTTTTGCTGCTTCCCTGTCATGTTGGTAGGGTAGATGTCATCATCCCCATCTTACTAATAAAGAAACAGAGCTTGGAGAGTTTAATGGACTCGACCAAGATAAAAGACTTGGTATGTGATGGATCTGGGACTTGAACCCAGGTTTTCTGACTCTAAAGCTCTTACTCTACCATACGGTTGCCCCTTTCTACATCTGCCTCTACTCCCTTCACATATCCAGGTAATGTTTCCATTAAGGTTGAATTCAGGTCCCATCTCCTCCATGAATCCATTCTTTACCAACCCTAGCCCACAGTATTATCTCCCTCCTCTGAATTCCTGCCACATGCATTGACTATGCCACCTATTTCAGTCATTAATCTACAGAGCTGCCTTGTGACAGTCCCATTATGGTTGTTTTGTGGTGCTATCTGGCCCATCTATAGTTACCTAAGTCACCCCCCCAACTAGATACGTGTCTTCACACACCCCTTTGTTCCCCACTGTGTATTCTAACACTAGTGTTATAGGCAGCCCTCAATGAATATTTTCTGATTGACTGAATGATTGATTGATTGATAGAGCCCTGAAGACAAACTTCACCCACTTCACAATATTGCCTCAGGCCTTCTCTTTCATCTGTGCTTATTAAGCAAACTTGAAAAGTGAAATCTATTCCAACCTTGATCAGCCCTAGATTGTTGTCATTTAGTCGTTTTTCAGTTGTGTCAGACTCTTTGAGACTCTATTTGGGGTTTTTCAGAAGAGATACTGGAGTGGTTTGTCATTTCCTTCTCCAGTTCATTTTAAAGGTGAGGAAATTGAGGCAAACAGGGTTAAATGACTTGCCCAGTGTCACACAGTTAGTCAGTGTCTGAGGTCAGATTTGAACTAGATTGGTCTTTTGTAAAGAGTATTGAATTGGAGTCTACTGACCTTCTGGTTAGGATGGGGAAAAGGTCATTAGATCTTTGACTCCCCCATCTCCCCTTCTTCCGACCCCTGCAGCACTTACTGTGAGAAGACAGAGTGAAGAACAGCAAGCCATGAACTGAAGCCTTGAATGTACACTGTCCTTTCTCACTGCCCCCCACCTTTTTAATATTCTGAAAAGAAGAAAAAAATTCCCTTCCATCCCATTTCCACAGATTACCTCTATTTATTCTTTTGTTCCCGATTCCAAGAATACATCTTCAGAGTCAACTGAAGCTTCAGTGCATGGCAATTACTAAAGAAATAAAATATTACCCTCGTCTTCAAGCATTTCGGCCGCATTCTTCCTGGCTCTTCTATTTTCAATATCTAAAGTGCAGTGCTCCTTCAGTGCCCTTGAAGATGCACTTGCTTCCTTACTGCATGCATTATTCCATAGAAGAAAAAATATCATCTTTCAATTTATGAATCACTCTTATCTTTACTCTTCACCTTTACTTCTCTTTGTGTTTCTCCCACTTACACACTTCTAAATTATTTCTGGCCAAACAGGCAGCAGCTAAGTTGGAACCCTGGGTCTACCACTATCTTTATTATCAGGTCCTTCTGTGCCATTTGTATGAAATGAAGTACCGTAGATTTGGGGCCAACTGCAAACTCCTTTCACTCCCATTGACAGCAGCTATTGTACCCTAGAGAATTACCAAAATACGTCCTCCCCCCCCACCTGGCTTGTCTTCTCTGTCCAAAACATTATTTCTTTCAATTTTGCCTATTTGACTGAAGAAAGGAAGCATTTTGGGAGTTGGGGTTACTTTTTTGGCTTTGTTCTCCTGGTCCGACACTTGCTATGCCACCTTGGGGACCCTTTTGGACCCTAGAAAGTAAGTAGAAGCTGTGTGGTACCATGCAAAGAATACTAGCTCAGGAATGAGAGAAAGTAGGCTCAAATTCAACTTCTCACCCTTACAGTGTGACCTTAACCAACTCACATAAGCACCCCAGGCCTAAGTTTCTTCATATATAAAATGTTGGGGTACAACTAACTAGCATTCAATCACTAAATATAGACAGGTGAGTATGATGGATTCCAAATGCCCACTTTCTTCCCAGCCTAATTCCTGCCCTTAAAAAAGCCACCCAGGGAGGTTACTGTGTTTTATTCCAGTTTGACTGGAGAGTAAGTCCATAAGAGCCAAAAGAACAGCTTGAGAGCAAAGCCCTTCTTTCCATATTTGTCCAGCTTCTTTGCTTAAATTTTGGGAGGTATTTCTCCTTTTAGAACTTTCCTTTTTTATTATCATAAGTTGGATAAACATCAACAAAAAGCAAACATTTCCTTATGCAAATTCGAATGCAAAGAGAAGTCTCCATATGAAGCTGTGAATCTCCTCTCCATTGTAGCTTATTTGGGGTGGGCTGTTGCAGCTTTTTTGGGGGGGTTGTATGTTTCAAAGTTAACAATATTGTTCAACACTGCCCTCCTTGTTGTGTCCCCTTCTGAACCTCCTTCTGCACTACCCTGCTTATAGTTTTTAATGATTAATTGATTTTATTTTCTACCTTTTTTCTTTGTTATTATTGCCATCATGACCTCAGGAGCTACCTCATTCATTTTAACACTCAAGGAAGGTTGAGTTGTTGATATGGGTCCATCCCTCTTCACCACCACAGACTGTAAAACATTTACAATACTCTGAGAGTTGCCATGGTTGAAAAAATATATCACCTTGCACCTAGCCTAGTAATGATCTCCTTGAGACTGAGCTAGGCTGGTCTTGAAAAAAAAGAGACTGATAAGCCTTGGATTTATGCTTAGTGACCTTCCAGCTTAGCTAAAGATGAATAGCTTGTGTTGCATTGGGAAAGAACTATGAGAATCAGGGTCATCCCTTACCATGATAAGATATTCAAGATTGTTAATTAACAATAAATAAGCAAAGTTTTCTTGGTGTGTAAGGTCACAAAAATCAATCAGCAAATATTTATGCAGTGTCAATTCAGCAGCCATCCATTTGAGTTGACAGATGATTGGTTAAGTTTCCTTCTTCTCTTTTGCCTACTCCTTTGCAAGGGGATAAAGAGGGGGAGTGGAAAGGTACATATAGAATACCCTAAAGCAGATACAGAACCAAAAAGAAAATCATCCATTTTGTAGGATTCTGAAGAATGAAGGGACCAAAAGACCAAGCAAAGAGGACCTGGCGGAAGAACAATGGGAAAGCAAAGAAATTTTGAGGAGCTTGGCAAGTACAGACAAAGGCTATCTCCAGAAGATCAGTAGGGGCTCTCAAGCCTTGAGCTGGGAGCTACAAGGAGCAGAAGGTAGCAGTGGTAGCAGAAAATAGGTGAAGTCGCTGGCAGATGGAAATGAAAAACTTACTATCTGCCATAGAAACAGTAGTTGCAGTTCATTCATTCCTTTGGAACTTGCCTTAAATTTCCTCTGTTTGTAATATGAGTTTCTGGGAACTGAAGACCAATCCATTCTTGATGGTGGGGGTTAAATGGCAGTCACTTGGCAATGAGATAGAATTCCTATTTCTTTGAAAAAGGGATACTAGTTCTTTCCACACTCACTATTATTTTGAGTAAGTATACTAGACTTCAAGGCCAATTAGAGAAGCCTCATCTTATTTGCAAGAGAAGAGACTGGTGCCCCAATGGAGAGTTAAAATTAATCTGATAAAGATTTTCCCAAAGAGAAGTTCTGGGTAGGGCACAAACTTTGATGTTATCATTGATATCTCCAAGGTTCAATCTGGTCCTTCTTTCCTTAATGATACATAGGTTATACTTATTTCCAAGTAAAAGCTGATATATATATATATATATATACACATGTGTGTATATATATGTATACACACACACACATATATATAGATATGTATATATAGTGCTTTATCATTTAAGGAGCATTTTCTGTATGTTATTTCATTCAATTTTCATAATAACCCTGTTAAAGAGGTATTAGAATTATTATATTCTTCAATTTACTGATGATGAAACAGACACTTGGAGAATTTAACTGATTTTCCCAAGAACACATAACTAGAAAATAACATGGTTTAGAAAGTAACAGAACTAGGCTGAATTTTAACTCAAATCTCCTAATTCCAGATAATTTCTCTTTCCACTATACCATGTGCCAATAGGTTCAGCCCTGTGCTGTTAGCCATAGGAATACATAAAAAACAGAAAACAAAGTACCTGTCCTCAAAGAGATTGCACTGTGGTTAAGGAGACAAGGCATGCTACAGAAATACATAATATAATACACAAATCAGAGATAATACAAGATAGTGTTTATGAACACTAAATTGTACCGCATAAGTTTTACATGTGATAAGAGTTTAGAATTTCAGTAATCATAAAAATAGCAACAATAATATACCTAGGTACTATTTTTCTGTGCTTTTATTACTTTTTATTTTTTTATTTTTATTTTTTGCTTTTTGGAAGGCAATTAGGGATAAGTGACTTGCCCAAAGTCACACGGCTAGTAAGTTTCAAGTGTCTGAGTCTGGATTTGAACTCAGGTCCTCCTGACTCCAGGGCCTGTGCTCTATTCACTGTACCACCTAGCCGCCCCTATTACTCTTTAATTTGAAGTGACTAGAAGTAGAGAAAATAGGTATTTCTTTTCTTTCTAGCCACAATAAAATAGCTGCTAAATGACAGTTTATTGGACTAATTCTGGCATATTTCTTTTATTGCTGTGTCATAGTGGAAGGAGCATGGCCTAGAAGGAATGAGAAAACTAAAGTGAGGCCCACAGGATACTTAATGAAAAGCAACTGACAGTGGCTGTAAGTGGTCACGAGACTTGTCACCTTCCCTCCTCCCCTCTGCCCCAGGTTTCTCTAAAGCTATTTTATTTGTTATTTCTTAAGGCACAACAGTATTCTATTACTTTAGAAAAATTATTTAGTATATTCTTTTTCACCAGTTACAGGAAAAAACAATTCTAAACATTCATTTTTAACACTTTGAGTTCCAAATTCTCTTCTTTCCTCCCTCCCCACACCCTGTCCCCATTGAGAAGGCAAGCAGTACATTATAGGTTATACATGTGTTGTCATGCAAAACATATCCATCATAGTCATGTTGTGAACGAAAATATAGACAAGAAAAAAAACTCAAGAAAAATAAAGAAAGTAAGCGAAAAGCATGCTTCAATCAGGATTCAGGCATCATCAGTTCTTTCTCTGGGGATGGCTAGCATTTGTCACCATAAGTCCTTCAGAGTTGTCTTGGATCATTATATTCCTGAGAATAGCTAAGTCATTCACAGCTGATCACCTTACAATACTGCTATTGCTTTGTACGCAGTGCATTTCACTTTACATCATCCCATGGAAGTTTTTCCAGGTTTTTCTGAGAGCATCCTGCTCGTCATTTCTTATAATACAATAGTATTCCATCATAATCGCATACCACAACTTGTTCAATCATTCCCCAATTGATGGGTGTCCCCTTGACTTCTAATTCTTTGCCCCCAGAAAAGGGCTGCTTATAAATATTTTTGTACATAGGTCCTTTTCATTTTTGTTTTTTGGGATACACACCGAGTAGTGGTATTGCTAGGTCAAAGGGTATGCATGGTTTTATAGCCTTTTTGGCAGAGTTTTAAATTGCTCTACAAAATTGTTGAATCAGTTCACAATTCCACCACCAACACATTAAATGAGACTTGTAATCTTATGATTATAATTATGAAAATATTTGAATTTCTCTTCAGAGAATCATAGAAACCTAAAGGAAGCCCTTCAGTACATTGATTGGATCCTCTATGGAAATATGATACAATAAGATATGATAAGAATCACACATATTGAGGAAGTATTCATGGACTGTGATTTGCACCACAGGAGGGAAGTTCCACATTAGGGGCAGCTCTGTTTCACAGAAGACTGAGGGACCATAGAACCTTAAAGGTGAACCAGAGCTTGCTACAACATTCCTAACTCATGGTTACTGAACTTCTTGCTGAACACCTCCAATACAGAAAACTAACTGAAAGAGAGAGAGGCAAAGACAGAGATATGGAAAGATGATGGAGGTGTAGAAATAAAGAGATAAATGTAGAGATAGAAAGGCAGAGAGATGATAGCTATATAGCTATAGCTATGAAATGTGACAGAAGAAAGAGCGATGTCACGATTATGTTTTACTTAACATACATGTGTATTGCATATACACACATACATATATATTTCCTTTGATATACAAAAGTAAATTATAATGACAAATTAAAAAAGAGAGTGGTGGTATGGTTATATGTTTATTAGGGCCTTAAGTATTCTCACTGTGAATAAACAGTTGAGATTTTCCTGGTAGTTAAAATGAGATGCTTATTCCTTAGGGTATTTTGCTGATGGGAAGCAGTATAGGTTAAAGCGTTATACTGCTGACTTATTGACATGTTAATGAAAACCGCTTAATCCTGCCTGATGTTAAGGGGTTATTGCCACTTTTATAGGGAAGGTAATACTGAGCACAACCACCGCTCATGAACATCCAAGCTCAAGTCACCGCCTCCTATAATCACCAAGACAGATGGCTAAAAAGAGAGAATTGTCATTAAACAACTATTAGATAAGCTGTTATCTGTCTACATGGGCCAAACTGATGGACTCACCTATTCCACTAGGCCAGTTATTGGGGCCCATCTAAAACAAAATGAGAACTGAAGTGCTTGGTCCATCCTGCTGACAAGGACCTAGCTCTTGATTTCCTCTCCACAATGCTCCCTTCTTTGTCCTCTGGAACTTTAGTATCTGCAGACATGAACACTTTTGCACTGTGATCATATCATTCTCATGGCCATCCCCTTACTCTTTTATCAAAGATGAACACATGTCCCTGGACTGGACAAATCAGAATCACTTTGAAAACAAAACAAATAAAACCCAACAAAATAAACAAGAACATATAATTAAGAGAAGATAGTAAGTTGATGGAATCATTTATGATGGATGAAAAATGGGTCTCTAGAATGCATAAAGACTTGTTACAAATCCTACAAAAATGTTGTTCAGTGGTCAACTGCTTGGTTGTCTTGTTGTGATAGAGGATGTAGCAAGTGCCTGATACTTAAATATTCATGTTGATGACCCCTTAAGACCTTATATCACTTAATTCTTCTACTTTTGCAACTCCAGTGATATCTTTTCCCATTTATTTCAATCATACACCAGCACTTGAGAGCTCCTCATCTCAAAGGACTGGCATGTACCACCTCCAAAGGTCCAAAACTTAGAAATTCTTTCCTCTGAACATTACTTAATTTCACGATGACTCTTCAAAATTTTTGTTCTTTTCTTGCCCCAACTATCTATACCCTTGTCTCCCTACCCAGTTTTCATCCTACAAACACAAACAGCTTCCTGCTTCTCTGATACAATTACAGGAGCTCCCAAAATTCCCCTCCTCCATTTCTACCTGTCAGCAGAATCACTCTTTCCCCTTCTCTTCTTTTTTTTTTTTTTTTGCTTTTTGGAGGGGGGAGGGCAGGGCAATTGGGGTTAAGTGATTTGCCCAAGGTCACCCAGTTAGTAAGTATTAAGTGTCTGAGGCCGCATTTGAACTCAGGTCCTCCTGACTCCAGGGCCAGTACTCTATTCACTGCACCACCTAGCTGCCCCATCCCCTTTCTCTTCTGTCTCTAATCATGACAGAAGCACTTGACTAGACTAGCTAGGTGGTACAGTGGACACAGCACTGGGCCCGAAGGCAAGAAGACCTTGATCAAAGCTGACTTCAGACCCTTACTAGCTGTATGAGTCTGTGCAAGTCACTTTAACTTTTGTGTCTTAGTTTTCTCACCTGTAAAATGGAGAAAATAATAGCCCCTACCTTCCAGTGTTGTTATGAGGATCAAAGGAGATAATGTAAAGTGTTTAGCAATGGCACATAGTGAGAACTGTAGAGATGTTAGCTATTGTTCTTTAATATTTTCAAAAGTCCATGAAATAAGAACAGAATAAAAAGAAAAAGAGTATTAGTTTGTAAAAATAATTTATGGTAAATATTACAGATTATATCCAAAATGTGTGTTTTTCCATTCTTGAGGACAGGGACTGTTTTTGTCTTGGTGCTTAAAAAACGCTCCTTGATTAACTAACTGAAAAGGACTGTATTGAAAATCTACAAAGCCCATCCTAATCTGCAAATTTACAAATCCCAATTCCTAATTCCTCACATGATAACAGGTCAAAAGATTGGAACAGTTTTAAGAAAAGTAACACAAAATGCCAGTAATCACTTTAAAACTCTCAACTTCATTACATAATCAGAGATAAAAATTAAAAAAAAAAACTTTGACTTATCGCCTTTCACCCATCAGACTGACCAGAATAACAACAAGATTAAAGGTGTTAAAGAAACTAGCAAAGGTGGAGAGAGACTGGTACAGGGTTGTTTCCAGGAAGCTAAGCTTCACCGCAGTTAGAGCTTTGGACTTAGAATCATGAAGTCCTGAGTTCAAATCCAGCCTAAACACTTGCTAGCTGTCTGACCTTGGGATAGCCATGTAATCTCTCTATGCTTCAGTTTCCTCATCTGTAAATTTAGTGCTAATCATAGTACTTACCTCCAGGTTGTGGTGAGGATTTAATGAGATGACATTTGCAAACTTAAAGTATTATATACATTTTAGTTATTATTCACTGTTAATAGAATTACAAACTTGTAGACTCTTTCTGGAGATCAATCTGGTCTTTAAATATTAAAAGTTACAAAAATAACCAAACTCTTTGAGCCGATAATTCTATGGTTGAGAATGTTACCAAAGTCACGGCCCACACTAGAGCAGAAGTAGGAAACAGTAAGAGGAGATTGGGGATCAGCCAGCAGCCCAGTTTGGCTAGAATGTAAAGTGTATGAAGGGCAGATAGTACATATTTAGAATGAGATGATATTCATATGGTGGAGACTTAAAAAAAGTCTTAGGAGTTTACATTTTATCCCACAGACAACAGGAAACCACTGGACTTTTTTTTTCTTTAACAGGGTAATGATGGTCTGGACAATGAATTATGAAGATTATTCTGACAACTGTGTGAAAGGTGGGTTTGAACGTGAAAAAAATAGAAGCAAAGAGTCTAATAAGGAGAGCTTTTTTCCCCCCAATAGTCTAAGAAACAGGAAATGAGGGGTTAAACCAGAACAATAGCAACAAGAGAGCCTGTGTGAGAGTGATTTGTAATAACTTCCTTATTTCCCTAGCTGAGGGAGTGAAGTGCAACAGGACATAGGGCATTGGGCCTACAGTAAGGAAAACCTGAATTCAAATCTGACCTTAGATCCTTCCTAGTTTAATGATCCTGCACCAGTCACCTCTGCCTCAGTTTCCTCAGGTGTACAACAGAGCACTTATCTTCCAGGCTGTCATGAGGATCACATGATATATTATTTGTCAAACACAGTGTCTGGCATGGTGTGGGTATTTGTTCTCTACCCAACCCTCTCATCTATAAAAATATCCTCATTCCTCTGGATTTTCTAGAATTTCACCATGTCTTGAGATATAATATCCAGAACTATTTATTCTTAAGAAAAGTTGTACCCCAGGTTTGTTTAGTGGGGTTGGGTTTCTAATCTCCTTTTTGATTATGCCCAGTAT
The DNA here is from genome assembly GCF_028583685.1 of Petaurus breviceps papuanus. Classification (NCBI taxonomy): domain Eukaryota; kingdom Metazoa; phylum Chordata; class Mammalia; order Diprotodontia; family Petauridae; genus Petaurus; species Petaurus breviceps. Next base: position 2,020,189 of record NW_027185712.1, read on the forward strand.
TTGTTTGGGTTTTTGCTTTGTTTTGTTTTGTTTCATGTCATAGGAGAAGGCTACAAGGATACCCAGGCCTCTTTTCTGGGTGTCTTTGTTGCCACTTCTTTGAATCCCTAATTTCCTTCAAGGCTTCAAGGCCACTTCCTCCAAGAGATCTTTCCTAAGCCCCAAGTTGTTAGTGTTCTCCCCAAATTGCTTTTTTTTTATTGTTAAGGTGCAAATTTACATATTGTGCAATGTAATCTCCTTGAGGGCAGGAACTGTTTCTTTTTTTTTTTCCTTTGTAACTCCAGTGCCTCCCATAGTACCTTGTAAGTCCTTGATAGGTGCTTGTCAGATTGAATCTAATCAAACTGAACTTAAGGGAAAACTGAAAAGAAGTGTGGCATCACAAGAAGAACTTGAAAATTGAATTGAGAGACCTCAGTTTGAATCCCACCTCTGAGACTGACTTGCTCTGTGACTGTCACAAACCATTTGACTTCTAAGAGGCTAAGTCTTCCCATCTCTAAAAGATGATTAACATTACTGATTCCTTCTACTTCACAGGGTGGGGCAACTAGATGGCACAATGTAGACCACCCGGCGGGGAGTCAAGAAGTCTCATCTTCGACTATGGTAATCTACTGTTTGATAAACCCAAATACCCCAGATTCTGGAATAAGTACTAAGTATTTGAACAAAAAACACTGGGAAAACTGGAAAATAGTATGGCAGAAACTGGGCATAGACCAACATCTGATACCACATACCAAAATAAAGTCCAAAAATGTACACAATTTATATATAAAGGCTGATACTGTAAGCAAATTGGGAGAGCAAAGAATAGTTTATCTGTCAGATTTATGGAGAAAGGAGGAATGTATGACCAAACAAGAGATAGAGACCATTATGAAGCACAAAATGGATGATTTTGATTACACTAAACTGAAATGTTTTTGCATGCAGCCAAAGCAACCAAGATTAGAAGGGAAGCAGAAAACTGGGAAAGAATTTTTACATCCAATGTGTCTGATAAAGAACTCACCTCTAAAATGTATAGAGAACTGAGTCAAATTTATAGGAATACAAGTCATTACCCTACTGGTAAATGTTCAAAGGATATGAACAGGCAGTTTTCAGAGGAAGAAATTAAAGCTATCTATAGTTATATGAAAAAAAAATGCTCTAAATCACTATTGATTAGAGAGATGAGGTGATCACATCATACCTATCAGATTGGCTAACATGACAAAACAGGAAAATGATAAATGCTGGAGAAGATATGGGAAAATTGAAACACTAATGCACTGTTGGTGGAGTTGTGAATTGATCCAACTATTCTGGAAAGCAATTGGAACTATGCCCAAGGGGCTATAAAAATGTGCATACCCTTTGACCCAGCAATACCACTTCTACGTCTATATTCCAAAGAGATCATACAAATGGGAAAAGGACCCACATATACAAAAATATTTATAGTAGCTCTTTCTGTGGTGGCAAAGAACTTTAAATGGATGCCCAAACAAAGAAATGGATGCCCATCGATTGGGGAATGGCTAAACAAGTTGTGTTATGTGAATGTAATGAAATACTATTGTGCCATACAAAATAATAAGCAGGTGGGCTTCAGAAAAACCTGGAAAAACTTACATGAGATGATACTGAGTGAAGTAAACAAAACCAGGAGAACATTGTACACAGTAATAGCCACATTGTGTGATGACTGACTTTGATAGACTTAGCTCTTCTCAGCAATGCAAGGACCTAAAACAACTCCAAAAGACTCATGATGCAAAATATCATCCACATCGAGAGAAAGAAATATGGAATCTGAATGCAGATTGAAGCATACTAAAAAAAAAGTCTCATCTTCCTGAGTTCAAAAGCCTCAGACACTGGCAAGTCAATTAATTCTGTTTGCCTCAGTTTCCTCTAAAAGCTTGTTTTTGGAGAAAGAAATGGCAAGCCACTCTAGTATCTTTGCCAAGAAAACCCCATGTGAGTTCACAAAGAGTCAGGCATAATTGAAACAACAACTTCATAAGGTTGTTATAAGCAAAGCATTTTGCTTACCTTAATATTTTATATAAATCAACCACTATACTGGACTGTGAGGAATTTATTAACTACACAAAGATCAAAGGATATTAGAGCTTTAGTCCAATCCCCTCATATTACAGATGAGGACACTGAGATCCAGGGAGATTAAATGAAGATTAAATGACATGGTCACACAAATTGTTAGAGACAGTGTTAAGACTACAATTCCAGGATCCTGAATTCTAGTCTAGCTCTTTTCCAACTAAACTGCTCTACTTCCAAGTTCTCTACATCCCTGGTATACTAGGTCCGGCCAGGTCTCAGATGTTAAGCAGTAGGAACTGAGAAACATTCCACCTCTTGCAGTTGCCCTTTCTGACTTATAACAGTCTCCTTCCTGCCACTAGGGAGACAATAAGCACAGTCTGACTTCGAACATGAAAATTGAGCCATGCTCTTTGGGGAAGATGGACACTAAGCTAGAGGTCACCTGTATAAAATGTTGTGGCCAGGAGAGGGTGTTAGACCACAGTCTATTTTGTCCCAGGTCAAGGACTCTGTTACAGGTTTTCCTGGTATTAATTAGGCCATTTTAGAATATCCCTTCCCAGAGAGGAACTATTATGGGTAACCTGAGATATTTTGACAATGTGATACCCAAGGTAGCCTGTGAGTGTTTGAACACAAGATATCTGGAAAATATGAATAGAACTACTCAAAATCTCCCTCTTCCCAGGTCCCTGACCCAGCATCCCTGCTTCTATGTTCTCCCTAGGATAAGAAGTCATGATGGATATATTATAATGAGTAAGAAAGGAACAGGAATATATTGAGTTCCATCTGACCCAGTGGATACCATATTGGCTAGCCTTGACTGTCCTGAGGCAGCAGGAAAGAGCTATATACTTCAGAATAGAGCATTGAAGAAGCTGGGTAGTACATTGAAAGGAATATTAGCTTAGAAGTCAGAGGACCTGAGTTCAAATCCTGCCTAAGAAACTACTTATATGATATTGGGTAAGTCACACGAACTTTCTGTGCTTCATTTTCCTCATCTGCAAAATGAGGGGGGTGTATTTAAGGACTTCTTCTAGCTCTAAATCAATAAGCTTAAGAAGGCATCTAGAAAAGGTTCTAGAGGTATGACTAATACAGATAGGACTTACTCCCCATGAGGGCTCTGTGCTCAATATCCCCTTCCTATGGTGCAGCCGTTCCTCTTACTCAGCTTGACCCTTAGATTTTAACTTTATCACTCAGGGTAGGAGATACAGGTTGTTCAACATGCACTTTCTCCTAATGATTATTGGCTAATCATTAGTCTCCTTAAGAACCACACTGGCCTAACTTTCTGGATAGAACAAAAGGAAGAATCCTGAGAGGGGCTTTGATTTGTTCTAGGTACTGCAGTAAAGGGAGGATCTGGGCCAACAGCCAGACCCAAGTCTCCCCACTCTCTTGAAGACGCTCTGGTAGCATGAGCCAAAATGGTAAATGAAGTCCTAGCAAAGGTGTCAATGAATGGAACGGACTCGAAGAACATGGTCTATAAACAGTTCTAGAAACCCAACCTTTTGGGCTGGGCTGTCCTGCCCTCTCAGAGCCCCCTCTGTCTAGTTGTGGCCAGACAACTGGAGGGAAGTGAGACTGCCCATGGAGATTCACCAGGTATTCAGTCTGTAGGGGATGGCGGTGCGTATGCATGTGTGCTTCCCTTTTAAAATAGATGACTTTTTTTTCAATCCTGGTTAAAACCACAAGCATTTGAAATGCTCCCAGAGGAATGAAAGCTCAGACCTGTGGAATGTCAGTTGTGGAAAGTAAATGATCACCACGTGATCAAGCAAATGCCACTGAGGAAAATAGACATGTGATGCTGAACAGATATGCTGTTTACTCTTAACATTTTGGGATGACAGGCAATCACTTTCCAAACCAGAGGCTAGAGGACTAGCTCTCAGAAGGCTTAAATCAAGAGTCTGTGAATCAAGTGAATTGACGATTGGGCAGTGATTCACTGGCAAATTAAAGATCCCCTGTTGAATGCTGGACAATGAAGCCTCATACACACATGTATATACACAGAAACCTTCTCTTGCTTCTTGGCCTGGGAAGGAGGGGATTTGGGGGCCGGCTGTTAAGTGCTGTGTTGCTCAATTCTGTTCGCAGCTGTGTTGAGTGAAATCTCCTCATTTATGAGGAAGAGGAATTGAATCCGAATTCTGGTGTAATGTTTAGGGAATCATCTGAGCCTTGAAGGCAGGATGACAGGAGGGCCAGCAGGGTGGAAGGTGAGAGGGAAGACAGAGCAAGGGATAGAGTGGAAAAAAAAGAAGGGCCAGACCACAGACACAGAGAGCCAACTAGAGACAAACACGGGGAGACCCAGTAACAGAGAGGAGGACAGAAGGAAAGGAGAGACAGACAGGAGAAAGGAGGATTGCAACAGAAGAAAGAACAATGAGCCAAGAAAGACAAAAAGATATGGAGATACTATTCTCTTTTTCTGTTCTTTATGTGGAAATTATGGAAATGCTCTTTTATTTACTGTTTGTTAAGTTCAGAATAGAAATGTATCTAGAGAGAAAAGGAGCTGAAGGGAGGGGTGAAAAAATTAGGGAAAGGTCAGAGGTCAGGTTATAAAAGGAGAAAGAATAAAAAAGGCAAGCCAAAGCTCTGCTGTCTGGGAGTCCCACTGTTCCTTGGAGCTAGCATTACTAATGCCTCTGCTAGCATGGCACTCAACAGCTGGAATTAATTTAAAGGAGAAAGGGCGGCTGCCTGTCCCGGGGGAAGGCAGCGGGAAGCCCTGCCCTCTGGCTTGGCAGCACTTGGTCAGGGGCCTTACCGCCCCACCATATTCCCTTCCAGCCAAGGAGCCAGTCAGAGGGAGGAGAACACATCACCATTTCATTCCCTTCTTCTTGCCAGGCTGAGCCCAAAGCAGGTTGCTGAGCTGTGATTGTTTTTCTTTGGCCAGATGGGGCTCTAGCCTCTCTCCCAGCTTCAGAGCTCCTGCTTTTGAATTATGAGGACCTAGTGAGGAGCAGGCCCCTCCCCAGACCGAAGGAAGCAGAGGCCATTTCTTTCCCAGTCCAAGCAGGAAGGCCAGATAGCCCTGAAGTCAGCTGTTTGGGGCTCCAGGAAAAAAAGAATATTTTGAAAGAGGTGGGTGTGTCTTAAGCAGCCCTCCATACCCCAGACCCCTTCTGTCAGCCTTTGAGAATTCCTTCAGTGTCTCCACAGTCCCCTCCTATCTCTCTATCCCTCCTGGAAAAGAAAGCATTTGATAAACTAATTTAAAGGATTTGTAATACCAAAGAGCCTTCCTTCCACATCATATACTGATACAATCAATTAGTAAACATTTACCAGGCATTCACTGTGTGTTCAGCACTACATTAAGTATTAAAAAGCAAAAACAGTCCCTGTCCTCATGGTGCTTCCATTCTAATTGGAGAGACACAGGTAATGGATCATAGATTTAGAACTGGAACTACCTCAAGGTCATCTGGTCCAAACATTTCATTTTATAGAGGAGGAAACTGTGGTCCAGAAAGGTTGTTTTATTATCCTCATTTTTCATATGAGGAAATTGTGGCTGAGTGAGGTTAACTGACCTATTCAAGATCATACAGCTAGTAAGTGGTAGGTCTTCAGACTGTAAATCTTGGTTCTTTCCACTACAAGGCACAGCACAAAGTAATTTATTGGAAAGGAAGCATGGATTTGGAGTCCATATAGCTGGGGTGAACCTTGGCTCGCACCCTAACTTGCTGTGTGACATTAACTCAATCTCTTTACCTTTCTGGGAATTAGTTTTTTAATGAAAATTTATGAAGGGATCTTAGAGATTGTATAACCCAACACTCCCATTATCCTCAAATAGGAACCAAAGTCTACCCAAAATAACACAGAGAGTTAGTAACCAAACAGGGGATTCAAACCAAGACCTTCTGACTCTAAACAAGGCATTCACTCTCTACTTCACCAAGCTATCTCCTAAAAGGATTACACTGGATGATCTTTAAGATTACTTCTAGAATGGCATGACATTGCAGAAGTAGAATTTCAAGTACTTTGAAAGATCATCATTACATTAAGGATTATGAGGGTGGAGAGGTTCCCTCAAAACTGACTCCGTCCAGTTGCTAGCCACCTCTTCCCCCTGTCCCCGCCATATTGTATATTTTTTTGTATCTATTTCCTCCAAAGAGAATATAGGATCCATGAGGGCTTACCTTGTATCCTCAACATCTAACCTAGTACCTGACACATAGTGGTCATTTAATAAAATCTTTGTTGAATAAATAAATAAGAAAATGTAGTCCCTACACTCCCATGGCAGGCTTCCTCTCTACAGATGTTTCCTTTTTCCAGAACCCTTTATGTGGTTTGCCCATGGTACTTCACAGAATGACTCAGGCTGTGGGCTGATGCTGTCTACCTGTGGAGGTCCTGGAGCAGACAATCTCATCACTTATTAGCTTCCAACAGGAAAAATAAATAAATAGCATTCAGCCTTTCAAAAACACCAGTAAGAACAGCAAAGCCAGGCCTGATGGAAAACAGACATGTGAGGCTCTTTGTAGACGACTGACCTGTCCTGATTACAAGGGTTTACATTAGTGTTTGACAGCCCCACACTTCACAGATCACTTTTCTTCAAACGTCTTGATGGCACAGGCAGCAGAAGGTCACTATTAGGAGGACTGTCTCCTCAACAAGTCTCATGGCCTCATGTGGCTCCTTGGCTCTACTTAGAATCATGAACATTAGTCACTAAAAGAGGCTAGTCCAAGGTTCTCTTTTTACCACATGATGCAATGTTCTGCAGTAAAACATGAACTAGTTGAGCCAGAGAAGGTAAACTAAATGATGTGTTTAAGGGGCTTCAGAACTATAAAATGCTATGTAAATGTGAGCTGATAGCATCTCTGTTAGAGAAAGTCAGTAGCACAGTGGATAGAATGAAGATCCTGGAGTCAAGAAGACTCATCTCCCTGAGTTCACAACCTGCCTCAGACACTGACTAGCTGTGTTACCCTGGGCAAGTCACTTAACCCTGTTTGCCTCAGTTTCCTCATCTGTAAAATGAGCTGGAGAAGGAAATGGCAAATCATTCCAGTATCTCTGCCAAGAAAACCCCAAATGGAGTCACCAAGAGTCAGATGGGATTGAAACTACTCCACAACAACGAAAAGAATGATTATTATTAGAGATGAAGAACCTAGGAATAAAATGGTTTGCCCAAATCCCACAGCTAGTTAGTGGCAGGGTCAGAACTCCTGGTGACCTGATAGACCTCTGAACTTTTAGAAATTCCTCCTTGAAGGGGCATTGTGGATTGGTGTAAAGACCACTAGGCTGGTAGTTAGGAGTCCTACCCACTCAGTTAAAGGGTCATGAAGAGTGTCATTTCCCCTCCAGCTTTAGTTTCCTTATCAGCAAAATGAACAGATATAATTAGCTGATCTCTTAAATTCTATGAATCCTGCTACCCCCAGCCCTACATCCCCCATGCTCTAGAAGTGAAAAGATTTCATTCCTTTCCCAGCTTTCTTTCTGACCCTTAAAACATAAATGGGTAATGAGGAGATCAAGGCAACAGGCATTCAATATTAATGCATTCATTTAATTACACAAATGTATTTATTTCCCATATAAAATAAATCGACTTGTTCTCAAAAGGTAAGACTGAGCTAAAAGTCTGGTTCCATTCCAGGGTGGGGGCAGACCTGAGTTTATCTGCAAATGATAATTTCATGCTCATTTCATCCTTAATTACCCTGTGAACAGCTGCTGATAGAAAATCAAACACATTTCCCAAATCTGAGAGTTCCTGGGTTCTCTGCCTTCAGATTATGACTTTTGTGCAATCATTTCCCTTTGCCAGTTAGGATGATGATCTATCCTGGATCATCCACAGAGAGCAAATGTCTTGTATTTTATAAAAAAATGAGCTGCTCCTTCTTAGGATTGTATAGACCTTTCCCACACTTGGGTATCTGCCTCTTAGATTCCTAGCTGACTGAAAGAAGTAGTCCCTTCCCCACTGTTTGACTCTTGGATCTTTTCTTTCCCTTTCTTCCCCCCTCTTCCCTCATATCCCCAGCTTCCCTATGACTGAAAGACTAGTTAACAGCTCACATTGTATCATTTATTTAAAGTTCTCAGGGAAGGGACTACAAGAATGAGTTTAGGGATTGAAGCAGAAGAAGATTCAATTCTTCTCTTTTCTTCAGTTACTTTTCATTGCAGTTAGCCACACACTAAATATGTGAGCTTGAGGAAGGGAAGGAAATAAGGATTTATATAGCACCTATGTGTCAGAAACTGTGCTACTCACTTTACAGTTATTTTCTCATTTGTTTTTCTCAAAAACCCTGTGAGGTAGATACGATTGTTATCACTATTTTACAGTTAAGGAAACTGAGACAGAGGTTAAGTGACTTGTTCAAGGTTACACAGCTAGTGAGTATCTGGGACTGGATTTGAACTCACTCTTCCCGACTCCAAGCCCAATGCTCTATCCACTATGCCACCAGCTGCCTCTGATTGGGCAAATCGTTTCACTCTCTGAGTCTCAATTTCCCCATTTATAAAAATAAAATGGTTGTAATTAATCCCTTCTAACTCTAAAGCTATGATCCTATGAAGATCCATTTCCAACCTCCACACAGACCCCATGCATGATACCTGCCTCCTCTTATTCCAGTCTTTTGGCAGTAAGATTTAAATGGTCAACAGCCCACCTTTCATACTCTGAGTTTCCCTAAGTGGTTTGAGTTTCCTCATTATTTATCAAAGGCAGTGGTTTGAGTTTCCTCATTTATAAAATGAGAGGGTTGGATTCAGTGACCTCTATGTTACCTTTCAGCTTAGATATCCCATGTTTCTAGAGAAATCTCCATCCAATGTTTATCCAACAGAAGGGCATAGGCAACACTAAGGATGGAAGATTTCCTCTATCCTCAGTCATGAACATATCTCACCTAGCTAAGTAGGACACCCCATCCAGGTGTCTTGCTTAAGCCTTCTCTTGCTCCCAAGTCTTAGAAAGACCACAATGATTCAACAACTGGTAATTAAAAGAGAAAACCAAGAGGCAACATGGTATCATGGAAAGAGAATTGGCTTTCGAGTCAGAAGAGAATTGGGTTCAAATCCCACATTCCTTAACTGTGTGACCATGGCCAAGTTAACTGATGCCTCTGAGTCCCAGTTTCCTCATCTGCAAAAATGGAGATAACAAGGTTGGTGTGAGGAACAAGTGAAATAATGTACTGTATACAAAACACTTTGCAATCATAAAATATTCTGTAAATGTCAGGGACCATTAGCGATAGTTCATAGGAATTATTGTTTGGCAACTGTTAAGAAGTCCTTAAGTGGTAAGTGGAAGAGCAGTTGAACCTTGTGTTAATCACTATAAAGAAGGAAAATGGCCAGAAAAGAGAGTTACAGGACCAGCTCACACTGGTCACCAAATACATCTGGGGCTTTTGATTTCCACATGGACTTCTGCCTAAACCTGTCAGATTATCTGCCAAACATACATGGCAGACAATTTAAAAGGGAGCCTTAGAGGGGAAGTCAAGAGACCTAGGTTCTGGTTGTGGCCCTTCCACTAACCAACTGTGTGACCTTGGGCAGGCCCTCTCAATTTTCAGAGGCTTCACTTTTTTCATCTGTCAAATGAGAGTCCCTTACAGATCTACCTTAAGTTCTATGACTTCTCTGTCTACCCCCACCTCCCCGCCCCACCCCATCCCCAGCCTTAGGCTTGGATGAAAATAGATTTCATGCCTTCCTCAGACTTCTCTCCACACATGGTGGAATAGATCCCTGGGCTCTTTTATGCATATAATAAAACTCTATGATTCTATGATAAGATGCCTAGAGGGCAGGGCCATGTCCAATCCTGTGCTCCACATGGGGCTTTGTGCATTCCTGGCATGCAATATTCATTGCTGTTAACAATAAAAAAGAAGATGAACAGCTTTCCTAATGCAGAAATAGCTGTTATCGGTAGCTGAATCTTTCAAGCCAAGTTGTTGCTTTAAACAAAGGACACCAAACATAGCCATTTCCCCTCACTACATTTTTAAATGATCTACAACTTAATACAGTCCGCCTGTCGAAACTCCAGGCTCAGATAGCAGTCTTTGGGCTTAATTATCACTGTTATCTGGAGGCCATGATTTGCTATAATATTCTAATCACTTGACATCTTTTAAATTAGGATGTCATCAGAATTCATACTTCAGGGGGGAGATTCTGCAGTAGCAGGGAATAGAGTTCTGGGTTTTTTTTTTTTTTCTGTGCAAAGCATCACTACAGCTATTAGCAGAATATGACCTTCATGATCAGAATTGCTAGACCAGAACAAAGCATATTCCCAAATAGTTTCATGGCAGGTAAACTCATGTTCACACATTGCAAGGCTACCATATACAGATAGAGATTGCTAGAACTGGGAGGGACTTTAGAGATTACCTGATCCAACCTCCTCATTTTCCAGATGGAAAAACTAAGGCTTAGAGATAAAAAAAATTATTTGCCAATGGTCAGAAGGCAAAGACAGCATTTGAAACCCAGGTTTCCCATATATAGGATGGAAACATGGATTTTTAACCTTGAAAAGAGAAGACTCAGGAAGGATTCATTAACTGTGATTTAGCATTTTAAAAGCTGTCATATGGCAGAGGGATTAGACCCATTCCACATGGTCTCAGAGAGTAGCCATAGGTAGATGAATATATGTAAAGGTTAGGCTTGACAGAAGAAAAAGACTTCCTAATGGTACAATGGGCTTCATCAAAAAGGGGTGACTTCTTCCTTGTCAGAGGACAGCAGGATCCTGGATTTGGAGGGGAAAGGACCTTTTAAGGACGTTTAACCCAAACCTCTCATCTCACAAAAGAAACTGAGACCTGGAGAGATTAGTTACATGGCTTGTCCAAAGTCACATAGGAAGCAAATGGCAGAGACAAAATGTGAACCCAGCTCGTCTAACTCCAAAGTCAGTAATTCTTTCTACTGGACTAGTCCTCTTTCCTTCAAGTAGAAGGATGACCATTTGTCAGAAATATTTTATGATAGTGTTTCATTCGAAGCAAAGGCCAGCATATTATGGCCTGAGGGTCAAATCATGAGTTAGCTTTTTTTTTTCTTAAGGCCTTAGAGCTAAGAATAATTTTTATATTCTTAAATACGATAAAACGATTAAAATTGTAAAAATCATTTTCATGTTTCATTTCAGTGGTTCCCTAGCCCAATGTCTATAGTTTGCTAGTCTCTGCTTTTACAACATACATTGGACTTTTAGGTGTCCACTAAGGACCCTTCTAACCCTTTCTGTATCTGAGAGAAATAGCATTGAGGATAAGACAAAGTTAGCTTCAGGGCATGTTGGGAAGATGTCTTTGATGAGTGTCCAACAATCCTGTTCACTACAGTGTGGAATTCAGGATAAGACTTTGGAACAAGTTTAATGAAGTTTAGCTGAAAGAGGAGCAAAAGACTTGTGCAAACATACCTCTCATGTTATGAGAGTGTTTTCTGATAGGAAATTTTATGGGAGCAAAGTTTTCCCAAAAACCTATTTTCTTGAAATTGAAGAAGTATGATGTAATGGATGACAAAATCACAGAATGACACAAAAACAGCCATCTCTAACATCTGATTGCCTTGCCAATCATGATTTCATTAATGGCTTCCACTGGACTGTCTTCTAACCAAATCTTAATAACCAGTATCATGCCTCAGTCTAATACGGCTTTTCTGCACTTCGTTGCTCCTATTTGGGGAAAAATTGAAAGTAATAGAGTAGTAATAACCTTAAAATTTTTAACTAACATTGAATTCTTATCATAGGATGATAGAAGATGAGGAGCATATGTCTAAGGAAATGTATTCGTTTGTTTTTTTCATTAGTTCCAAAGAAAACTATACATTCCCAATAAAAGGAAGGAAAAATACTTGGAAATAGCAAAGCTATAACCAGGACAGGGCAATCTGGGGTTTGTATCTGAGCATTGACATCTATGAGCATGATTCCTGGACATGAGAACATGCTTCCTTCTAGGGGAAGAATAACTTCCTCCCTGCACAGGTTCAGAGACTTCAATTCTCCTGCCTTGCTCCACGTTGTCTTCCTTTTACCTAAGCTGTTTAGCAAAGCCCTGTTCCCTCATCATGCCTTTGACTGCCCCTCCTAAGATTCTATCATTGTGGAGCCCATTTTCCAGGGTTTACCTTCTCCCACTGAGGCACAGACTGGGCTCTGTGGGGGATGGACCATCCTGTCTATCATCACTCCTGTGCTTCCAGTCCTACTTTTCATTCTTTGCTGCCCTTATTCATTTCTCTCACTGCATCCCCTTCGAGTACCGTTATTGCCCCAGGCTAAAGAATTCCTGTTGAGAATTCTAGGAATTAGTACCATTAAATATGAGGTATGATTATTGAGTAATAAGGGATTATCTGGGAATTTATGAAATGATAATCAATGGAGACGAGAGGCAAAGATGCAAACATATGCCATCAGATAAAATGTATTCCCTTAAAGGATATAAAAATAATTAATATCTGTGCAACTTTCACCACCAGTGACAACTTACATTGAAAAAAAATACTGAGAAAAAAATAGCACCATCTTCCAAGTCTGTTGTCTCAAACAGCAGTGCTGTTGATGACTGGTATACTTTTCTCAGCTGTCACCAGAAAGCATCCTGCCTTTCTTCCACAGTTCTCCATATTTTTAAGAATGAGCCTCGGTGCAGACCCCAGTTCATGTCATCCTTTCAGAGAGATAGGAGCATCTGATGTTACACACAATCCAGATGAAATGCCAACATCTGATTTACATCAGAGAGGAGGTAGCATCCTTTTTTTAAACAGACTGAAAAGACCACAAACATTTTGCTATTTTTTTTTCTCCTCATTAACAGAGCAGGGCAGTGCAGTGGTACAGTGGATAAGAGCCAGGTCTGGAGTCAGGAAGACTCACCTTCATGAGTTCAAATCTGGCCTCACACACTCAATAGATGTTTGACCCTGGGTAAGTCACTTAACTCTGTCAAAGTTTCCTCATCTGTGAAATGAACTGGAGAAGGAAATGGCAAACTGCTCCATTATCTTTACCAAGAAAACCTCAAATGGGGTCACAAAGAGTCATACACGACTGAAACAACCAAACACAGCAACACACAAATTCAAATCTATACAGTAATTTCCATTTTTCAAAACTCTCTCACATCTATTAGCTCTTTTGAAGCTTGTAAATCAATTAACAAACATTTGTACCAACAACAACGATGCTAGTGTGATAGTATTTTGTCCTGAACTGATCAGAGAAGAGTTCTTACTGCTATTCGACAGGAATTTGGGGTTTTTTGGGTTTTGTTTTGTTTGTTTGGCAGAGTGGGGTGGGGAAAAGGGTTGAGATGGATGATTTCATTGATGTGGGGGAAATCCCAGTGTAGAAATTTCTTCCTCCAATGCAGGTTAACAATTCATCTGTAACTTCTAGTCTTTGAGAGTTGCTTTTGTGACTGAGAGGTTAAGTGACTTGTCTACAATCACAGAACTAGTATGTGTTAAGAGGCAGGGCTGAATCTTCCTCACTCCAAGACTGGTCCTTTATTACTATGTCATTGCTTCATTTCTCCTATTGATTTAGAAATTCCAAAATTACTCTTCCCAATTTCCTTCAAGCTATTTACTAGCTTTTGATCCCCTACTTCTAAAACAAAATAAAAATATGGAAGATTCTTCTTTTAATTACAACCTGACCCTAACAGATACTTTTGGATGAAGATGAAGCTGGTGATGCTAACAGTACATTTTGGGGGGAGAATTATTCTGTCTTTATGACTTCTTTCCCTTCTATTCCCCAATATCTGCCCATTGCTACATTTTATATTCCCATTTTCCATTTGACATCCTTCAAGACTTAGCTGTGAAGCTTGTCCTGATCATCTCTTTTGTGGGAAATAGCCATTCTCCTCACTGCCTGTAGCATTTATTCTCAGTACTACATATATGTTATTTTATGAATATTTCATCTCCCCCACTAGATCATAAGCTCCTTGAGAATAACAAAAAGCACTGAACCTAGAGTCAAAATGTTCAAGCTCATAATATCATTTATTAACTATGCAACATTGGGCTGATTGATGAACGTAATGTCTTTGAGGGAGGGAATTATTCTGGTTTTTTGCCTTTTTATTTCTGGTGCTTAGTACACAACAGGTACTTACTAAACTCCTGTTGAGTGATTGAGCAAGACACATCATCTCTGAAAGTGTGAGTTTCCTCATGTCTAAAATGAGTGTAATCATCCTCTCTTCCCAAATTGTGTTATGCTCTTGAGAACATCACCATCCCCCAGGTCACTCAGGCTCAGTCTTAGTCTCATCTTCAGCTTCTAACTCACCCACTTCTTGTAAACAACCTGTTATCTTGTCATTTCTTACCTTAACAACTTCTCTTGAATATTGATCTCTTTTTCTCTCTTGTTAAATATAGCCAGGACCTTAGTTCATTTCCTCATCATTTCTCAGTTAGACTATTACAGTAGCCTCCTAATGATCTCCTTACCACTTTATTCTCTTCCTGATCAGTCCATTCTCCACTCCTCTGCCAAAGTAATTCTCCTGAAGGACAGGTCTGCCCACACCAACCTCCTATTTAATAAATTCCAGTGCCCCCCATTCTCCCTATTTCCTCCAAGATCAAATATAAAGTCCTTCCTTTCTTTGGTATTTAAATCCCTTCACAACCTGACTTCTTCATACCCTTTCCAATCTTCTTATTCTTTTGCTTTTTTTTTCTTTTTTGAGAGGGAAGGCAAGGCAATTGGGGTTAAGTGACTTGCCCAAGGTCACATGGTTAGTAAGTGTTAAGTGACTGAGGTTGGATTTGAACTCAAGTCCTTCTGATTTCAGGGCTGGTGCTCTATTCTCTGCTCCATCTAGTCACCCCAAATCTTCTTATTCTTTATTCCTTTGCTCCCCTCCCCTCCACCATCACTCCCATGATCCACCTACGCTGGCCCTCCTGCTGTTCAGTTGTTTCAGTCATGTCTGACTCTTCATGACCCCATTTGGGGTTTTCTTAGCAAAGATGCTAGAGTGATTTGCCATTTCCTTCTCCACCTGGTTTCACAGATGAGGAAACTGAGGCAAACAGGGGTAAGTGACTTGCCCAGGGTCACATAGCTATTTCTTATACAAGATACTCCATCTACTTGACTTTTCACCAGCTATTCCCTGTGCCTGGGATGCTCTCCTGCCTCACCTCTACCTTCTTTGGCTTCCTTCAACACTCAGTTCAATTCCCACCTTCTTCAGGAGCCTTCTCTTCCCCACCAATTGCCCTTCATTAGGAACCAGCATGACTTTCCAGTGAGCTAGTCTTTCCTTTACACTGTGCATATACTGTACATACATAGTAATTTGCATGTTGCTCCTGGAGGGCAAAGACTGTTTTTGTTTCTCTTTGTATCCCCAGGGCTTTGCAAAGTGCCTGACAACCAGCAAGCACTACATAAATGCTTGTTCACAGACTGCTGATGATTGCATTATGGACATTTTGCTAGTCTCTTCCCAACACTCTTGCTTAGGAGAGTGTTTTGTTCCTTAAACACCATATAAATATTACTACTGTTGTTATTCTAAAGACCTATTGAAAAATTCAAAAGAAATATGACACAAGGTACCCTGCAGCCCTGAAAGCATCATATAAATGTGTTATGGCTATTGCTGTGATGTAGAAGAAGCAATGGACTCCGTCAGGAAACCTGGCTTTGTGTCCAGTATCTTCCACTTCCTGCCTGTGTGATCTTGACCGAGTCATTTCACTCCTCTAAACCAAACTTCTTTGCAAAATGGGAATAATATTTGTACCACCTAGCTTGACAGGGTTGTTCTCAGATAAGAGTTTTGCACACTGTAAACCACTATATAAATATGAGTGGTTATTATTCTTCATCTTTGCATCCCTTCTAGAACCAATGAATTAAACCTTAATTACCTGAGTATGGGAGCTTCAGAATCAAGCTCCAATGAGAATGTGCCACCGATGCGCCAATAGGAGTGGGACAGATCTAGGGTGACATTTAGCTTTATGGTTGGATAAAGTACAGGCCATTTCCTTTAATTACTCTATCTCTATCTCCATAATTGTGAATTGATGCTGTAAAACAGTTAGCTATCAGAGCCCGTTCCTTAGTCTCTTTTATAGCCTGATTATGTAACAGTGCGGGGAGGAAAAATTTATTCCACCAGCTATTTCACCCATGGGCCCAACATGGAGGGACCACACAAGCCTCAAGAGGAAGTTCAAGTTTAAGCTAGTGCTTTAGGAATGAGAGGTTTGGGGGAGTCTAGGACACAGAAGATTTCTCACTGTCTCAGGATGCCACTGTATTTAAAGGAACAGGAGGAGAGCTGGGACCTGGAAGGATGACAGTACTCTCTTAAAAGGCCTGTCAACTTGTTTCCGTTAAACTTCAGAGTCAGCACTACTGAACCATTCTCACCTCCTTCAGCTTTACTGTTCTGGTCCAAGAAAGATGTTGATATTTTCTACAGATTACACAAACTGAGTGAGCTATGTTTGCCTAGGGCATCTCACCTGGAAATTTGTGGGTAATGTCCAAAATCAACTTTTAACTCAGAGAAGTAGCCTGAGGGCAGGGGGAGACTCTAACAAGTCTCAAAGTCAATGGGTCTCTGACCCCACCAAAAATAAATAAACTACAACAAAAACCCAAACCTTAGCTGTAGAGGCAAAATAGCTGATAGGCTAAGTGGAAGCAATGTGGCTCCCATATTGCTATTCCACAATGATTTCCACTCCATTATGGGGACAGGACCAGAAGACCTCAAAGGGAGCCTTCCTGGCTAATGTGCCAGCAGAGGTCTTAGAAATGAGTTAAACCTCCACTGACCCCTCGCACCCCCCACCCCCAACCTTGATGATTCCTCCTTTCTCTTTTGATTCTGATCTTGTCCTTCACCAAACATTTGGATTAGGGATTCTTAATCTGAGGTCTGTGAATGCATGTGTTTTTAATTTGACAATAGCATTTCAATGTAATTTGTTTCTTTTGTAACCCAAAGTATTTTAGTTTAATGAATTTAAAAACATCATTCTGATGAGGAGGTCCATATATTTCTCCAGACTGAAACAGAGTTTCATGACCCACACAAAAAAGAAATGCCAGAACTTCTGAATTGGAGCATTGGAGAGGAGGCAAAAAGCAGAGAGATGGAGGGAATGGAAGAGAAAGGTGAAAAGAAAATTGTATAAATAAAAGACAGGAAAAGCAAGTATAGAAGGAAGAAAAGAAGAGATAGGGAAGAAGAAAAAAGCTAAGAAAAAAGAGGGAAATGAAGAGGAAAGGGAGAAAATGGGTAGAAATTGAAAAAGGAAGAGAAGGAACCATTATTGCAAATTTGGATGGAATAGGCAAGCATTTTAAATATAAACATGGATAAAAAGAGACTTAAGGCATTGATTAAGACCTGCTTTCATGTTCTCAATTATATGTTTTCGTGCACGTGTGTATGTGCATATAATATAAAAGTTAAGAAGCTCATGCCCAGAGCAGTGAAGAATAATTTGGGTCCTGTTTACTTATTGTCAAATCTAATCACTAGCTGGCTGGAAGTAAGCTTATCAGGGATCTATTCATTAAATTCATTAGTGCTTGTTAGTGAATGATAATGTGTTAAAATTTCCACAAGCCTGTTTAAATTTCAGGTCTTAGAATTCACAGTGGGGACCCAGCCTTAACTAATGTTCTCACTGTGGTCAAATGAGGGGATCATACATATTCTATTTAGAATTATTCTTTTGCAGAGGATATTGAAGTAGGATCCAAGTTATTAAATGCCACCATGATTCTTCTGTTTGGGAAGTGTGGGGTCGGAAGGTCAGTTTATAAACTTACTCAGGATGTCCACTCTCAATAATTTGAGCTAATCATTCTGCAATTCAGAGCTGGAAGAGACCATATCAATGAAAGCATCCATCTGAGCCCTCTTCCTCACCCCATCTCACCTAAAACCCCGAAACTCCCCATGGAATAGCAATAAGAACTCTTCTCTGACCAGTTCACAACAAAATATCATCACACTGGCATCACTGTTGTTGGTATTAATGTTTGTTAATTGATTGACAAGTTTTAGAAAAGCTAATAGATGTGAGAGTATTTTGAAAAATAGAAAGTACGTTTGAATTTGTATGTCAATGCATGTCGTTGTGTTATTTGGTCATTTCAGTCGTGTCTGACTCTTCCTGACCCCATTTAAGGTTTTCTTGGTGAAGATACTGAAGTTGTTTGCCATTTCCTTCTTCAGCTCATTTTACAAATGAGGAAACTGAGGCAAACAGGGATAAATGATTTGCCCAGGATCACAGGTCAAATTTGCCTATTTGTCCTAACTCCAGGACTGGCACTTTGTACTGTAGTTCATAATTATTTCTTTTTGCAGATATGGAAACTGAGGATTCAAGAAGATTACTATCTTGTCCAAGGTCATAATGACAGTGATAGATTAAGAGCTAGAACTCTGATCTCTCAATTCCTAAAATGTTCTTTCCACTGCACTGTGGAGGTATAACTAACTCCAAACATCTGATAATAATATTTAAAAACTTCTTTATAATTGTTTTCAGAATGTAATATATATGGGGGGAGGGGGCATGGAGGACAAGATTTATTTGCCTAATTATGTTTTGCTTTAGCTACTCTTAATAGGCCTTTCTACCCCATGGGACCATGTCAAATGACACAGGAGGGAGACTGTACCAGTTATAGATTATGTTCTTGAAGAAAGAAAACCTGGGATTTAGGAAATAATGTCTGGGAAACTTCTTATCCTTCCACAGAGTAAATATTCCCCTCTATGGCATCATTTCAGGGAACACCAGGCACTGTGTCCTTGTCAATGAAAAGATCTCCCCCACCAATTCTTCAATGGAATCCTCATATACTTTCATTCTGCCTTCTAGAGACAAACCTTAAAATACTCTCAAGGGGAGAGAACAGTGACTTACTGGCATAGTCAGGTATAAACAACTTATAATTAACCTCCATTAAACTCAACAAACACTTATTAAGCACTTAAGTGTGCAAATATGGGGAAGAAGGGAAATTTAGAAAGTCAGCCAAATTTCAAACCTTAGAGTCCTACTCAACCCTTTCTTATTTGTTTTCCTTCTTTCCCACTCCCATCCTTCCCTTCCACCATCTGCCCTTCTGTCCACTCATACAGCCGCTACCCTACTTCCGCACCCTTCCCTCTCTACTCCCACCTGTGCTATTTTGCTATAGCATCCTAATTGGTCTCCCTCCTTCTGGTCTCTCCCCATCTCCAATCCATCCCCCATGCAGTCACTAAATTTACATTCCTAAAATATAGATCTGAGTGTGCTGCTCCCCTGCAGAAAAAATCTTTACTATCTTCTTATTGCTTCCAGGATAGGATGCAAAATATCCAGTCTGGCCTCTCATCATCTGGCTGCCACCTACCCATCTCATATCACTCCCCTTTCTGCTTCTGTACTTTCTGCTGACTTTGCTGGATGTTCAAACTTCAACCACCTCCTCTTCTCCTTTGCATAAATTGTGCCCTTGCCTGGAGTACCTGCTCTTGTCACATCCTTCTGGCAAAAGTCATGGTTCCACTCATGTTCCAGTTCTGGTGTTGCTGTACTCCAGATGAGGTGTCTCCCGACCTCCAGTTCCCTCCCTCCAGTAATTAGCCCTCTACCTCTTTCTATCTGTCCCTCTCTCCCTCCCTAACTCTGTTACTTTATGTTACTTTCCATATATTTTACTTATGTACCTGTTAGATGCCCTGAGTATAATATAATCTTGGGGAAAGGGAAAATTCTCTTGGTCTACATGTTTGTATCACAGAGTTGTTTCTTTTTTTTTTTTTGGTTGTTCAGTCATTTTCAGTCATGTCTGATTCTTTGTGACCGCATTTTGGGTTTTGTTCAGTTCACTGAAGTGTTTTGCCATTTCCTTCTCCAGCTCATTTTACTGACGAAGAAACTGAGGCCAATGCGGTTAAGTGACTTGCCCATATAGCTAGTATGTCTGAGGCTAGATTTGAACTCAGTAAGACGAGTCTTCCTGACTCAAAGCCCTACACTCTATCCACTATGCAACCTACCTGCCCTTAGTAAATGTTTGTTAAACTGCATTATACCAGATCTCACATTTTAGTATGGGTATATGATACATGCCCCAGTAACCACAATACTGCATGTTAAATGCACTAGAGAAGAATAAGAGAAAAAAGGAAAAAAGGAACCTATGTGAGGTCCAAGATGGAAAAGGCTCTCTAGGGGTATCAGGGATGGCTTTGTGGAAGAAGTAGTATTTAAGTTGGATCTTTAAAGAATGGGTAGGAAATTCTAAATCAATAAAGTGAAGAGAATACATTCCTGACAGACAAAAGTATGATTGAAGGTACAGCATCAAGAAAAGCCAAGTTATATCACATGAAGATCAATTTAAGGACCTGCTGGGTTTTAGTCTGAAGAAGAGAAAGCAGGGATATGTTGGAGCAGGCTCCTGTGGGTTCAGGAGCTGGTTGTTAAATTTTCAGTATAAGCATTTATATCTCAGAAATCAGCAAAAGCTACAGATCAGAGTTTGATTTATTGTTTTGATGTCTAGCCTTAAGAAAGTAATGGAGAAAATGTTACTTTTTTCTGGAGAGCTAATTATCAAACATTTACCAGTACACCCCTAATTAACAGGGAATGATAGCTGTATTCAAATATTTCACTGGGAAGAGGAATTCAACTTTTTCTGTTTGTGTCCCGAGAAAATAAGTGGGATACAGGGTTGAAGTTGAAAAGGGGAAAAATGAGATTCAATACAAGGAAAGACTTTCCTGTCAGAGCTATCCCAAAATAAGATGGGTTCCCCAAGGGAGGGAGCAGGTTCCCCATCACTGGATGTCTTCAGATCAAGGTAAGGTAGTCACTTTGTTGCTATGGCATGGAGAGAGGACACTTGTTCAAAGCACAGAGGTTGGCCTAGAAGGCCTCTGAGGTTCCTTCCAACTTTGAGATTTTGTAATTCAGAAAACTTTGGTTGGATAGCAAAGTATATAGAATGTAGCTTAATACAGAAGTAGAACTATAGGAAGCTGCCAGAGTTTTGAGGGCTCTGAATGATAAATAAAGGAGTTTGACTGAGAAGTCAATAGTTTGGCTCAGTAGGGAGCTATCGATTTCTTTCTTTTTCTTTTTTTAACCAGATGCATGATATGACCAACTCTTTTTATAGGGAAGATTAGGCTAGAAACTATATAAGAGATTGATCTATTTCTGACAGCAGGTTTGAAAAGGGGATTTGAAGATGAATAAAAGAGATAGGAAGGCACATGATGCCTGGAAGGAGAATACTGGAAAGATACCATATACAAATTCCTCATTCTTTACTATTCCCATTGGCTTAGTTCTATTAGCACAGGTAGCAAACAAAAAGGGCAATTATTAGCTGACCACATAGTCAAATAAACCCTCAAAATATAGGCAACTTAGTAGCAGCAATAGGGATCAGATGGTACCTGTCCCCCTCCTCTTTTTTTTAATTAATTAGTCAATAGCATCACAAGTTGATGTAATAATTCCTCATCTACCAGGGAGTCATTTATCCAGCTTCTCCCAAAGGGATGCCACTGAGAATCAGGTCATACGCAATAATAAAACCACCTCAGGGAAGCCAAAGTTCCCAGAGCAGTCACTGAAATCCTCATTATGCGAGGTATCCATTTCAGAAATTCATAGTAAGTTATTATTTTATACACAATTCAAGCTAACTGGGGTATCTTATTTCCCAGCCCATTGAAGATTGGACACAGAAAATTAGAGAACTGGAACAGGAGTATGGAAGGGGCGAGAATATGGACAGCAGCAAAAAAGTGGTACAGTGGATGAAGCACTGGGCTTGGAGTCAGGAAGACGTGAGTTCAAGTCTAGTTTCAGACAATTACTAGCTGTGTAAGCCTGGGCTAGTCACCATATCTCTATCTACCTCAGTTTCCTCACCTATAAGATGGGAACAATAATAGCAGAAAGCTCCCAGATCTACTGTGAAGATCAAATGAGATAATGCACTATAAAAGTTTATTGTTATTACATTATTATTATTAAAATGCTAGTATCATGACAATGACAGAGGAAACCAAAAATCTCTAACAATTAGACCAAAGAATTCAAAGTCACAGCAAGCCAGGCTCACTGTAGGGGTAAAGAGCCCTATGCTCCCCAACTATGACTCAGACCTCCCAAGGCTCTGATCTGAGCCCCTTTCACTCTCTATGCTCTTCCTTGTATGTTATCAGCTTCCATGGGTTCAATAACCATTTCTGTGCAGATGATTGACAGATATATGTAGCTAGCCCTGTTCTCTTCCCTGAGTACCACTACCATATCACCAATTGCCAATTGAACACTGCCAGCTGGATATCAAAACAGGCATCTCAAACTTAAAAGCTCCAAAACTGAACTCATGGCGTTTCCCCCTAAATCCACCCTGCTTCTTGTTTCTTGTTAGGGCATCACCAGTTGTCCAGGCACCTAGGTTCACAGCCTCTTAGTCACACTTGCCTCCTCCCTCTCTCTTACCCTATATATCCACTGAGTTGCCATATTTCATCAGTTCTCCCTCCATATATTCTTTGGTCTGTCCCTTTCTCCTCACTCCCATCACAACCATCCTAGTTCAGGGACTAATCACCTCAGTAGCTTCCTAATTGGTCTCCCTTTCTCAGTTCCCCCCCCCACCCCCAACATACAATAGCCAAAGTGATATTTATTCCTAATTTACAGATCTGACCACATTACTCTTCTGCTTAGTAAAGTCCAGTAACTCCTCCTTGTCCCTAAGATCAATTACAAGCCCTCTGGGCATTTGTGTCTCCACAACCTGGTTCCAAGCATCCCTTCCAGAATTATTACACATTGCTTCCCTTCACACACTTTTCCATCCAGGTAAATCGGTCTTCTTACTGTTATTCACAGGTGACATTCCATCTGCCTCACTCTGTACATGCCTGAAAACTCACTTGCTTTCTTCAAAGCTCATTTCAAATGCCAATTCCTATAAGAGCTCTTTCTTGATTCCCCCAGATGCTAAAGTACCCCTTCCCATAAATTATCCTGTATTTACTTTGTGTAGATTTTGTAATTACTTTTGTGTATATTTCTTTTTGGCCCCAGTAGAATATAAGCTTATTGAGGGGAGGGATTATTTCATCTTTATTTTTTTATCCTTTATAGCTAGCACAGTACCTGTCACATAATATACCCTTAATTGCTTACTATTTGATAGAAAAGCACCTCAGCTTATACCTATAAAATATTATAGTGTAGTAACTGATGACCATAATGACTCTAAGCCAATAATATACTATGTAATATGTATTGGAAATACTTTCAGCAAGCATAGGTTTTTTAATGCTTTAATCAAGTTTTAAAAAATTGAATCTATCAGTCAATCAAGCATTTATTAAGTATCTATTCTATGTCAGGCAGAGAGACAGCATGGTGCAGTAGAGAGAAAGCTGGTCTCAAAGTTAAGAGGACCTGGCTTCAAGTCCTACGTCTGACTACTAGCTGTGTGACCCCAGGAAGGTCGTTTTTGCTCTAGGAGATGCTTTGAAACTGAAAGTTACAGAGAAGATGCCAACCTGCATTCTCTATATAGAGGAAATTCCAAGTATCCTCCCTATCCCCTCTCAGTCAGGCACTTGCTAGGCATTGTGGGATCCAAATCCAAAGGAGAGTCCTTTTCTTCAAGAAGGATGCAGTCTGAGGGTGGGGGAAGCAGGGTACAGTACCTGCAAAGACAAGTAAACATAGGAAATGTGTAAAATAAATACAAAGTTATTTAAAGGGGAAGGGAGTGCTGGAGGAAATGAAGGAATGAGGACAGTGTTCCAGAAGGGAGTAGTACTTTAGTGGAATTGAAATGGGGGCTAGGAATTCCAAGAGGAAGAAATGAGTTTTAGGTATGTGGAAAACTCAGTTATGTAGTTACTATACATTTATAGTTTAGATAGAGTCAGTGTCCTTTATTTCTCTCTGCATTTGCATTGACTTTCTTTAATAAGTGCTATTTACACATATGTACAAACTCATGCTTGAACATGCATATGCATATATGCATACATACATACATTATTTTTAAAAATGCTTCCAAAAAGGACTCAGTCTTCCTTATATTTCCCTGAAAAAAAGACACCAAATAAGATTATAAAAGACGAGCATCATAATAAGTGAATGGCAAAAAAAGTATATTTTCCCCGTAGTTCACAAATCATTTCTTTAAAAAAAATTCTGCTCTCATTCCCACCACACAGCAAATTCATTGCAAATGCACCAACAAGCTCTTCCTGCCCAATTTTTTCCCACTGGAGAAAAAAGGATTTTTGACCTCCAACATTGCAAAAGGGCGTCAACGAAACTGATGCAGATTGGTGACTTTCTTTCAAAGCTATCCTGTGCTCAGCATTTCAAATCTTTTGTTCACTTCCAGTCAAAAGGACTAAAATTGGTCAGGGTGGATCCTGTACCTGTCAGGACCAATAGATGTTCCCTAGAATGCCAATTGGTTGGAAAAAATAAGTCTCTGTTTGGATTTCACGGATTTCTCCCTTGCCATGACTCCTCTCTGAAAAAAAGGAAAGAGTAGAAAAAAAAAAACTTTTCCTAAAGCAGTTCATAATGTTTCAGAGGAAATTGAAGTTTGGCTCAAACAAACCCAACCACATCCCCAAGCCCACATTCTGCAGTGCTGGGGTCATAGACAGCTCTGTGGTCAGATGTGAGGGGCTCCTGCTCACATTCTCTCCTGCTTCCAAGATCCTGACAATGGTACTTAGTAATTTTCCTGGTTCTTTGGCACTGGGGAGCTCAGGAAGATTTACAAAGAGAAAGAGAAGGAAGTTCAAATCAACAAATATTGGCTCAGCAAGATGTTGTTGGGCACTACAAATACAGAATAAAGTCATTTATGTTTGAAAAATAGAAGTGGGAAGTTTCTCTTTCGAATTCCCCATCTCCATTCTCTCCCATTACACTCCCTTGCCTTCCTTAAGTCTTTACTAATAGGGAAAGCAAGTATCCAAATAGAGCAATAACTTCTACATCCCTTATGATTTAAGGATTATGAAGTGTGTTCCTTACAACCATGTGAATTAGGCAAGAGAAGTATTATTATTTCCATTTTACAGGTGAAGAAACTGATCCTGAGACAAGCAACATGGCTTGCCCGAATCACGTGGCTAGTAAACATCAGAGCCTGGACTGAAACCAAGCTCTCTTCTTCTCCAAATTCCCTTTCTACTATAATGCATTGCTCCACATAATGATAAATCCATTCTTATGAAGATGTTAGAACTTAATGTATTACCCATTCCAGGTGTTTTGCCATTTTAAATGAGAGCACTTGGAGAGATAAACCCTTAACCTAAAGTGATGGATCACCAAATGTGGATTTTCAGGCATTCTGGGACTTGGGGATGAGAGATATATTAGTGTAAGGAGGGGAGAGGCCTACCCAGTGCCCCTCAAATCAGACCATGTAGACAGCTACCTACTTAGGTTATGCAATATGGGACTCAGAGGTGTCAAGTTGGCTAGTCAGAGCCAGGCTCCAAACTCCTATGAGGAAAAGGGAAGTGATTTTCTGAATAAAAATTATTTCTGAGCAAAGGCCCAGGATAATCTCCTTAGCTGCATTAAAGTTGCTCTCTCATCATTTCAGCCCAACTGGACTACTCCCTCATCTGTCCCACTTCCTTTTCCCTCTACCTGGAATGCCCCTCTTCACATCTATCCCGGCTGGAATGCTACCCATCCCAGCTCAAAGGCTGCTTCCTCCATGAACTGCCCCTCCCCCACAAGCAATATATCCCTTCTCTAAATCCCTATAGCAATTTATTTGTACCTCTTTTATGGTGCTTGTAATACCATAATGGTGCCTTGTGGTTCATTCATTCATTTAATAAACATTTATTACTGACTACATGGAACACCCTGTGTTAGTTTTGAGGGGATGGGTTGGGGGAGAAATCCAAAGATAAACAAGATAGCCTTTGCCTTTGAGGAGCTCAAGCCTAGTCAAAAAACAGTGTGATATAATAAAATGAGCTCTGGATTTGACATTAGAGTACTGGGGTTGGAATCTAATGGTAGTGACAGGCACCATTTATGAAGTGCTTACTATATGCTTGGCACTGTTAATTTATAATTATTTTTTACAATTTACTATCTTTACAATTACTTCACAAGTATCTTATTTGATCCTTGCATCAATCCTGGGAGGTTGATCCCCATTTTACAGATGAAGAAACTAAGGCAGAGTTGTCCAAGGTCCCAGCCAGTGTCCAAATCCAGGTCTGAACTCAGGTCTTCCTGACTCCAGGCTCAGTACTCTATCCACTGGGCTGTCTAGCTGCTACTTTATATGTGACTCTATGTGACCTGGCTAAAAGTCACACCTCTCTGTAAAGTGAGGGGTTTGACTAAATGGTACCTAAGGTTCCTTCTCTAGACCTTATGACTGCCTCACACAACATTCTGATTTTTTATTTGCCTTTTTACTTTTATGTGATACTGACTAGTCTGGAGACCACTCATATTTGTCTTTGATCCTTCACTTCCCCCTAGAACAGAGTCTTGAACATAGTGGGAGCTCAATAAATGTTGAAGAAATAAATCTTCTTTCTTCAAAATCAGAAACTGGGGATATTTCAGAGACCAGAGTTTGGAACAGCTCAGTTCACAGGTCAAAACATTTCACTGCAGGCTTGTTGCCCCTTTAACACTATTTCCTCAGCCCATAATGCAAGTCTATCTTTATGCAATAGATGGGATTTTGGAATGCAGTATAAATCAATTTTTTGAAGAGCAAATCAAATTTTAAATGCACCAGCGGGACTCACTATTTAAAGGAATCCTACTGGGAAATTCTTAGCAAAGTGAAAAAAAAATCCTTTTGTAAAGCAAAAAATTTCCCCTGATTTATCTTGTGTATAAACCCTGATTTTCATATAACAGGTTTGCTTAAATCAGGGTGACGTCTATACACTAATTTGCACTCCTTGACATGCTGCTCAAAAAACAGTTTTCCAGTTGTTTCATGTATACATATCTCCTCTTCCTAGCTGAGCTTTGAAAAGTCAAGGACTACACTGCTTCTTTCCTTTGTTACAATGCTCTTCTGCCCACCCCCACACCCATCCATTTTGTTCTGCACAAAGAAGGCTTTCAATAAAAGTCCTTAGCTCAGTTTCCAAAACATCTTTTGAAGATGAAAGAAGAATGTAAGTTCCTCAAGGGCAGGGGCCATTTATCCCATGTCTTCACATCCCCAGTGTTGGGAGAACAGAACCAAGGACAGAGTAGATCAATGATATAGTTACCTGTTGATTTATTGATTCCACCTCTCCCAGAATTCTTTCAATAAACATTATGCACAATATATAAAAATATATTATGCATAGTGTTTAAAATATATACGGAAGTATGCATGTGGGGTGGCCAGGTGGCTCAGCGAGTAAGAGGCTCCACTGTTGGGATGACCTGGGGATCAAATCTGGGCTCAGATACTTAGCACCACACCCAGAAATAACTGGCCATTTAACCTTGAGCAAGTTACTTAACCCCGATTGCTTAAAAATAAAAAGGATGCATGTGAGCTATGTGTATATATACATACACATGTATACATACAAATGTATGTGCATATAAACATGTGTGTGCATATATACACATACAAATGTAGGTCGATATCTGTAATACATAGATGTGTGTATATATGTATTATGTATAGATACATATGCATGGATATATTTGTGCATATACACACATGCATCCACAACATATGTTTTTAACAAGGTGCATCAAAGATTGTGATCTAAAAAGATCAATTCAACCACATTGATACTTGGTAAGATGGCACCCAGTATTGGATCTTGGCTCTATTCAAAAGGAACAGAATGGATGAGAGTGAATGAATGGCGCATGGGGTAGGGGGAGGTTCATGGGGTAACAATGAATATTAACAATATGCATTCATGCTAATCCTATGGTCTTTTTTCTCCTTTACCTCTATGCAGCTTTTGACATTGCTAATCACCCTCTTCTCTCTATACCGTTTCTCACTTGGTGATCTCATCAGCTTCCATGGATTTAATTATCCCTCTGGTGACCATTCTCAAATCTACCTATCTAGCTTTAACCCTTCTGCTGACCTCCAAGCTCACATTTCCAACTGCCTTTGAGACATCTTGAAATGGATTCCAGTAGACATCCTATACTCAACACTGCCAAAATGGAATTCATTACCTTATACCCTCTTCCTTTGAAGTAAGGAAGAACTGCATTAGAGTCATGACAGTGTCAGAGGAGAGAAGGGAGCATACAGGAGAGCTGCAAAGGTGAAATTAACAGGCCTTGGCAATTGAATGGATATGGTGGTAGGGGGAGATTGTACAGCAATCATGAGACTGCATCTTACAGAGAAGGAAATTGGAGGAGAAAGAGGTTGGGTGAGTGAGCCAAGAAATGTGGCTAAGAAATGTCTGAGGTGCCACAAACTTTCCAGGGAGGGGAATCTAAGGAGTCTCTTTGGCTATTGGAATGTTTTATGTTTCTGTATTTGTTCATGAGTACTTTGGAGTCTTTTGTGTCTTATACATTTTCTATAGAGAGTGAATATCACACACCTAATACCTAGAGTGTTTACTAAGAGCTTGTCAGGGAAGATTTGGAAAGAACTTAGATATGTACTATTTCTAAGCTTTATTCAAATTCTTGGATGGAAGTTGAGCCATCCAAAGAGATAAACTGACCCCTCTTGAGATTAATAATACCAGACTAAAGCCAGTCTATGTGCACCCATAGTTCCCTTGGTGAGGAACCCTGAGCCAACAGAGCACAGAGATGATGTCTATAAAGTAATTTTCAAATATTAAAGTGCTATATGAAGGCTTATTATTATAATTGTTATTATGCCTTCTCAATCTCTTCTCTTTACCAGAGCTTAATTCACTTGTTAGTATTTTTTCCACTTCACCTTGACTTTGCATATATTTTGTGCTTATCTGTATCTGAACTTATTGCTTCCCTCACTAGATCATGAGGGTAGTCCTTGGATTCCTAACCCCTAGTGAACCAGCTGAATTGAATGGAATTCCTCACTCCAAATCCAGTGTTGTATATAATGACTTGCACTGTAGTTAATGTTGGTAAGTGGGAAGAAAGTTAAGCAAACTAACATTCCCCCTAGATTTGATGAGAGAAGATTTTAAAGGACTCAGAAAAAAGAGTCAACAGTCTCATATTTTATAAGGTTAAGTTAGCCTAATAGGAATTGGAGACTCACAATTTAGTTCTTCCTGAATCCAAAGTCAGGACTTTATAAGTTTTGAGCTGTACTCCAATAGTTTAAAACTGCACTAAGACTTTTTGGGAAGTGCTATATTTTGTATGTACTTAAGGGGGAAAGAAAGGGAAGGAAATAAGCATTACATAGTGCCAACCTACTATGGGGGCAGCTAGGTGACTCAGTGTGCCTGGAGTCAGGAAGGTATTGTTTAGTTGTTTCAGTCATGTCCAACTCCTCATGAATCCATTTGGGGTTTTCTTGGCAAAAATGCTGAAGTGGTTTGTCATTTCCTTCTTTAGCTCATTTTTACAAACAAGGAAACTGAGACAAACATATCTAAGTGCCAGCCTCAGATTCTTACTAGCTGTGTGACCCTGGGCAAGTCACTTAGTCTCAGTTTGCTTTAATTCATTGCAGAAGGAAATGGCAAACCACTCTACTATCTTTGCAAAGAAAACCCCATGAACAGTATTGGTGTGCTATGGGCCATGGGGTCAACAAGGCGGACGTGACTGAACAATACCAGTGTTCAATGACTGTTCCAAGCACTCTGCTAAGTGCTTTACAAAGAGTGTCTCAATGGATTTTCACAGCCACCCTGGGAGCTAAGTGCTATTATTGTCCTCATTTTACAGGTAAGGAAACTAAGGCAAAAAGAAATTAAATGATTTGCTCATGTTCACACAGCTACTTAAATGTCTGAGTCCAGATTTGAACTCCTGTCTTCCTGACTCCAGGGCCCAGCACTTTAGCCACTGGGCCACCTAAGTGCCCTTTATCTGTGTACGTATGATCTTCTCTCAGGGTGATGTCAGGTCCTTGAGGGCAGGAACTATTTTTACCTTTATCTACCCAGTACCTAGCACAGAGTTAGTGGGCATTTCATACAGGAACTGTTTCTTGTTGCTATGTCTCC
Source organism: Petaurus breviceps papuanus (assembly GCF_028583685.1). Taxonomy (NCBI): domain Eukaryota; kingdom Metazoa; phylum Chordata; class Mammalia; order Diprotodontia; family Petauridae; genus Petaurus; species Petaurus breviceps. The sequence continues at coordinate 2,050,557 of NW_027185712.1, forward strand.
ATAGTCAGCTTTGGGCAGCGTGTTTGGAAAGTCTTTGAAAAACATGCTTTATGCATCAGAGGCAAAATTGGAACACAGGCTTTCCTGGTTCCACGCCCAGCACTCTATCTACTACACCATGCCTCATCTAATCAAAAACGTGCATAGCTCAAGAAGTCAGAGTACTCCCTGCCAAGGATTAACATGACCAGGTTTGGGCTAATAGAGATATGACCTTTAGGTAAATATTATTTCTTGTTGTTCTAAATAGGCTGATTAGATAAGGAACTCAGTTTGTTGAGATGCACGTGTTCCCTTAGCTTGATCTCTTGCGTAATCCACATTAATAAGAAAGACAGAAGACACTATCTTTCCATATGCCGGCAGTCACTTTACTGGACTCTAGATAGGATCAAAGTAATTGCTCCATAAAGCAAAGCAGTTAGTAATAACCTAAACTCCAAAAGCCTTTTAATTTTCTGATTCATATCTTTAATCAATTTGCAACACAGTGCAATTGAGTTTTCCCTCCAGTTTCCCAATTGTTTGCTCAAAAGGACTGTGCTCCACTGCCTTTGAGTGACGTGACATTATTGCATTTGTATTGACTTTTACGGCAATTTTTACAACATCCAAGGTGCATAAGTTACATGAAAATGTAGCACAGGCACATTTCAAGACAAAAGCAAGCCATAAATAGGGTGTCCAGCTCTAATGTCCTCAATTTACAGGGAGTAGGAAAATACAAATGGCATAGAATATACCCATTCTGTACTTAACTTATTTTAATTTCAAATACTTAGTAAATCAGAAAGCTTCTTTCTCTAAGATCATAACCTATATAGCAGTGAAGGAAAGAATCTGCAATTGGAGATGTGGGGGACAAAAACTTGTTATACACCATATAATGCCCCCTGTAGTTCCATTTGTTGAGTTCTTTTTAATTCTAAAAGCTCTTTTCATCCTCCAAATTAAATCCCATTTCATCTCCAAATAACTCTGTTTGAAGATTAAACATGACACCTGAGGCCCAGAATGCCTAGATTAATTGGTCTCCCAACTGCCAGTCCATTGTTCTTTCAACTACACTATCCTATCTTTCTCCTGGTATGTTTGAAACATCAGCCTATTTGGGCCTGAACAAGTAAAATTATTTTCTTTCCTCTACTACTTTCCTAGTTGTCTATTTCTCTCTTCCATCTTCTCAGAGGAGAGGAAACTGAAGGAGAAATCAAGGTGGGAAAATCACAGTAAGCATTCTAGAGGAGACATTATTTACTGAGGAGTCATGTGATCTGAAATGAAGAATTAGAACAGCATCCCAACTCTGTCCTCATCTTTGATCATTTATACTTTTCTGTCTGTGCTCACATGGCACCAAAATAACTGACTGAAGATTGAAAAATTTGGCAAAACTCATGAAGTAACTAGTCCGATACAATTATACCCATTTCACAGATTAGGAAACTGAGGTTCAGAAAGGTTAAACAACTCACTACTTACTACCCATACAACCCTGGGAATTATGAGATTCAGAGGTGGACCTCAGAGATTATATGCAAGTTTCTTAAACTTTGAATCTATTTCCTCACCCATAAGACAGAGAGGATAATACTCTATCTCACAAGGTTCTTGTAGGAAAACCATTTTGTTCAACTATAAACTCACTTTATAAATATCAGCTATCATTATTACAGCCTAAGTGAGACTGGATGATTCCCTGCTGTCTGTTGCCTCAAGTCCAAACTTCTCTTGCCTATCTTTCAGGACACTCTATAATTTTGCCTTAACTAGCTGCCCTCAGTTAATATACTGCTCCTCTACCTAGCTCTTCCCTGACCCCCTAACCATCCTTAATGCTTTACCATCATGCTTTTACCTATATTATTCCCCTTTCTTGAAGGGATTTATCCACTCCACTTTTCCCCATTAAAATCTTAAACATAAAAGGTTCAGATCAAGTCTCTACTGTGAATCCTTCCCTGGTTACAAGCTAACCCTATGGTGATGAAAAAGTCCATTGCAGACAATTCAGCATTTAATTGCAGCCTTCCTGGTCTCATTCTCTGTTGTTTCATCTATGTACGTCTTGCCACACCACCTGCTTCATAAGCTTCTTGATGTCAGAGAACAGGCATGCCCTATAAATATTCTAGGTCACAACCCTACCTCCTTTCACCCACAACCTCTGCATCATTCAGCACACAGCAGGTCCTCAATATGCACACACTGAATTTCAGAGCTGGAAAGAATCTTGGAGATAATAGAGTCCAACCCAGTCCTCTGTGGTGTCCTGGTCCCATATTCTTTCCACTTAGAGAGAGGCTTCCCCCAGCCTATATTTGTGAAGTTGATTTTTTGAACCCAACTACAAAAATTTCCATTTATCCCCAACAAATTTAAATTTATCCAATTCATGCAGCCTTCCTACCAAGACAATGAAAGCAGAGATAAATGGGAGTCAACAGTCATCAGGACTCAAATAAAGACTATATGCTGAAAGCCAAATAAGAAGAAGCACAGAAGCGACAGCACAGTCAGCTACCTCCCAGACAGTCTAAAGCTCTCTTTCATAACTTTCACAGGTTCTAGTTGCTCACTCATCTAGTTAATTCAGTGACAATTCATTTATCTTCCAGGAAAATATGTGTAGAATATAGTCTTTGCAAAATGCTTTATCATTTTGTTGAGTAAATAGAAAGTGCCTCTGCTAAGCATGAAGCTGTTCCCATCAAGGACAAATGCAAAAGCTGCTTTGGAGGAGGACTGATATCCTATTAACATGAATACTAATAATGGAAACAGATGCCTTCAGGAACCAGTGCTATTTGCCTTCCTGGGTTCTTTCAGCCCCTCTCTAAACCTGTGGTTTCCCTGTGCCTTCTTCCTAATCTCCCAGGGGTGAACTTCCAGGAGAGAGAAGAGATCAGACCTTGGCTCCAGATTTTTACAAGCACGGTGTTGAAAAGTGAGAGCCACCCAGGCAGTAAGCCCCTCAGCCCTTCAGGACCCCTCCTTAGGTCATTTGGATGATGCATTTAATGGGTTCCAAGAACTGCTCATGTTACTCTTGAGATATTATGAAAAATTAGCTGTGAAACAAAGCCAACATTCAGGCTAAGGCTTAGACAATTTATGCTTTCCCGCTACTACAAGGTCACATTTCCAATCACTAGCATGAGCAATGTGGAGATTTGTTAACTAAGAGGCACTCTGAGTGAGTTTAGCATGCTAAGTAGTCAGCCGACAAGGGTCAGTGAGGAGACCTGGGTTCTAGGGCTGCCTCTACCATTCATTTTCTGATGACTGCTCACTTCAATCCAATCTAATCCTATATGCACCTGTTTTGCAAGATACTCTACAAGGCCCCATCAACTACCACACGAAGGGCAGGCAAGCCAACCTAACTGAAATAGCAAGGTATTCTAAAGGAGAGAGAAGAGGACAGCGTATACCAGGAGAGTCAAGCCACCACCATCAGCTTAACCTCAGACCCTGATGGAGAGGGTCCAGAAACTCAGAACCCTAGAGGCTTGGGAACAACACTGTTTCCTACCCAGTGACCTTAGTCATCATCCTGGGAATCAGACCTTGTGAAGATGAAACCTCTCAACTGATGCTCTAGTCATAGTTATTGAAGACCAAGAAACAACAGTTCTTACCACTAAAGTCCGTGGTACAATCAAAAGGTTCAACATTGGAAGCTGATAGGATTGTAACAATGGAAATGACATGAAAAAAAAAGAGATGATGCCATCTGCTTGACTGCTACACCCTAAGGACTTTTTATCTGACTTAAAACTGAAACTTTTCCTATGTGTGGAATTATAACTGCTGAATTATTCTTTACATTATGTTCCCAAAGTGGGTGATAACCCTCCCTGGGGGCTGGGGGGAACCGGAATGATCCAAGGAAGTGGTAGTAGCCACAGGTGCAATTGGGGGTGTTGAATAAAAATAAGGGTGAGGTGGAAGCATAAGGAAAGAAAAGAACATTTTGAAAACCTTTAGCATATGTTTCATCTGTTGTATAACAGAGTTAAACTCATACTGATTACATTATTTTTCAAATAAACACACAAAATTCAAGCTATAACCTATCAGTGGTCAAGTCCAATGACAGGTCTTAACAAGCAAGTGCTGGCAGGCAAGCATCTGTCTTTTTTTTTTTTAAAGCAATTGGGGTTAAGTAACTTGCTCAAGGTTACATGGCCAGTTATTTTTTGCATGGGTGCCAAGTATCTGAGGCCGGAACTGATCCCGGGTCTCCAGATGCCAGGGCCGGCGTTCTTACTCACTGCGCCACCTAGCCGCCCCAAGCATCTGTCTTGTTGGGAAAACCAACATGCATCAGCAGGAATATGTGCATGTAATGACTTGTTTGTAATATGATACTATATGGTTACATGATATAATATTGTACATCAGAATTTCAATGCAGAAAAAAACACAAATTTATAATAAATTATTAAATTTAATATGCATCATTTAAAAAAATAATGCAAATTTCAAAAAATAATACTGTTAAAGGATTAAAGAAAGTAAATTTCCAGGGGGCACTTAGTAATTTATTTTTTTAAAAGGGGGCCGTAGGCCAAATAAATTTGGCAACCTCTGGAGAATGTGAGCTCTTTGAGAACAGGAACTGTCTTATCTCTCTGTCTGTATCCCCAAGGGTTGTATATAGTAAGCCTTTAAGAAATGCTTCATCCATTCACTGGGGACTCAAAGGAAAAAACAAAACAAAAAAACAGAATTTGTCCTCAAGATCATGACAAAGTCCTTTCAATTCTCCGGTCTTCCATTGTTTATTTATCTGTAAGCTAAGGGAATTGGAATCAATGATTTTCAAAATTTCTTTCAGCTCTAATACTGTGAATTTATACAAATGACCTAAAAAGTAGACATCCCTAAACCACCACTCCCCTATGCCCCCCCCAAAAAAAATCAACCAAAGCCTTTGAGTCTTTTGAGTAGAATATTTTCATTTCTTTCTTTTGCCTAGCTAAATTACCCCCATGAAAGATCCAGTTTGAGAATTTTTTAAAGTAGCCTTTTATCCCAAAATCATGGTATCAATTCAATAAGCTCTTAATAAATGCCTACTGTGTTTAGGGCACTGTGGTAGGAATTGGGGAGATATAAAGTTTAGCTAAGACATGCTGCCTTCCCTAACAGAGCACATATAAAGGACTGACAACAGTGACAGTGGCAAAAACAAGCAGGACATGGTGGAAAAAAGATACATAAAACATAAAACCATTGAATGAACTAATAGATTATATAGCATCTATATATGGTAACCCATTTAAGCATCTATCTGATGACATTCAGGAGGTCACTAGGACTATGGATATTCCAATTTCTTCCCCATCTAGTGAGTTCAGAGATAATTAATTTTTCTCCCACAAGTTTAGTTCAATATCAGGAACATAAAAAATAGCCACGATGCAGAACAATACAGGATAAGTGAATAAATATAGGTACAAGTCAGGTATACTATGAAGTCCAATAGAATGTGGGAGCTGAAAATAATTTTAGAGATTATCTTATCCAACCCACCTCATTTTGTATATAGAGTGAATAGAGTGTCTGGCCTAGAGTCAGGAAAACCTGAGTTCAAATCAGCCAGTAGGCACTTACTAGCTGTATGACCCTGGGCAAGTCACTTAGCCTATGTTTGTCTCATTTTCCTCATCTGCAAAAATGGGAATAATAACAATTAAAAAATAAATTAAAATAATGTATTGCAAATAATTTGCATTATTGCAAAATAATACTGCAAAATAATAATGAAATAAAACAGAATTGCTGTGAGGATCAAATGAAATATTTGTAAAACACCTAGTATTCTATATGAATATTAGATATTCTTATTGCTATTCTTCTTATTATTAATAAGCCTAGGGAAAGAAATTGAGGTCAAATAGTTTAAAGTGGCAGAGTTGGGACTAAAATTGAAGTCTCATTAATGAATGAGTCAAGAGAAACAAGTCTAGGATTTTATTCAACTTATGTTCTTCAATGCCTAGCACATAGTATAAACTCAATAAAATGTTCATTGAAGTCATCCATAACTCTCCCTAAATCGTTATAACCCAGAAGCCTTAAATAGATTCAGTGACTTAACCAATTTGTATCTACATTTTCCTAATTTCTCAAATGAGGACAATAATTAACCTGAGCTAGAAAGTCCAGCTCTAAGAAATAATCACTGTAAGGAAATGGTCTAAACAATAAATAGCAATGAATGAATGAATGAATGAATGAATAGCAAGGATGTTTTGTCTTTTTTTTTTATTAAATCTAAATCTTTCTGAACCAGCTTTTCCCTTTTTTCCTAGCATATAGAGTTAAAAAGAGCTTTTTATTTTGTGTCAGTTCAAAAGAAATATAATGCAATGCATGGAAGTAGAAAACAACATGCTGTCACAGAAAGACATTTCCTTAGAAAAGTTTGTTATTTTAAAATGAAAAGAACTTGAGGAAAGAGAAACCAGAATCAACCATGAAAGGCAATGTGAATTGAACTTCTTCCAGTTCAAAAGCAGTTATGAAACCCAACTACCAGACCAAAGAAAATCTTAAATTAAGAGGTCATGTCAAGTGTGGGCCAAATTATAACTTACTTTCCCATTTCTTTTGTGAGTCAAATGGATAACTATTTGGGAAAGAAGATTTCTGTGATATTCAAGACCAGACCTAGGTACATCTGTGGAGTAGAGACATTTGATTTCATGAGAAGACCCTTAACCTCTTGACCTAGTCAAGAGACCTAGGTTCTAATCCTCACTTTGACTCTAACTCTGTGATATTAATCCAATTAATTCTTTCTAGACTTCAGTTTCCTACTACACACAAAGAAGCTTTTAGACTTGCTCTGTGAGGGTTCTACCAGCTCTAAATCCTAGGGTTTGGGTAAAGTAAAATCAGCAGCCCTACCCACCTTGTATACAGATTCCGCCCTTCTTTTATGTCATAGAGAAATTCAAGAGAAGGCTTAGTGACTATATACTCTCTGCATTTTAAAGAGAACTAGAGGAAAACACTTCACCCAAAAGAATTATTTTCTAATGGTAGAAATTTCAGGCATTGAAATTCAAGGAATTGTGGAATTGAATGTTGTAAACTAAAAATAAACAAATAAATTAAAAAAAAAGAAATTTCAGGCATAGTGAAGAGAAAACATTCTGGAGCACCCTATAATTCATACAATATAGGGAGGGGTCTACTCAGGCTCTGTGAAAAATTGCCCCTAGGGATCTCCTCTTTACTGGTACTTCCCTCAGTCCCTAGGTAGACCATACACACCATGGCTATTGCCCTTCATGTATACAGTACAGGAAAGGCTGCTGATGAATCATTCTCTTTGACCACACCCCAAAGACAGTAGCACCACTGTCTAAATCTTTTAATATTCTCTTCCCCCTTTCCCCACCAAGGGATATTTCTAGTCATATGATGAGCCTGTACAGACAAATATTTCTTCTTGACTCCTGAGAAAAAGCTGACCTATCACATCTTTGTCTCTCTACATATTAACTCTGACTCAGTTGCCAAGGAGGCTGGGCAGATGAAAAATAGAGGATGTAATCCCTACTGACTCCAAGACCTCCAAAAGTGACTGGCTTCTTTCTCTTATTTCTGTCAGTCAGAATCCCTCACCTGTTTTCAATAGATTAAACAGAATGGTCCATTCTCAACTACTGAAAAAAAAACACTGCCAGTGGCCTACTATGTAGACTTCAGCTGTCTAACAGAGGGAAATTTATGGGATGCTACTCCTGGTTGGACATTCCTCGGTTGGGAAAAGAATGTGCATAGTTAAAGCAGCAAAAAGACTTGAAGTCAGGAGAACTGCATTGGGTCTTAGTGTTGACTCTTATTGAGTAGAATGAGTTTCCTCTTTCTCACTTATGAAATGAGGAGGATGATATATTTTTTTTAATTACCTCATTTTTACTAATACATTTTGGTTTTACATTACATTTCTTTCTGAATGTATTTCTGCTCACTCCTCTGTGCAGCAAACCATCCAGTCTGAGAACACTTTAGTTCTCACCATCCCAGCCAACCAATAGGAAGCATTTAAATGCCAGGCTCTTGTACTAAGCATTAAAGATACAAAGAAAAATAAAAATGGTCCTTTGTCTTCACAGATATTCCACCCTACAGACGGGTAATATACCAGCATGAGGCAATTCAAAGACCTTTTATCCCCATCCTTATCTTCCTTATCATTCTCTCCTCCCTTGGTTTCAGAGAAACTATAGTTTTATTTCTCCTCTACCTCCCTAACACCACCTTCTCACTCATCTTTTACGATTTCTTTTCCCTTTTATTATTTCCTAAGATGGGTGCTGTCCTGTGTTCCAGCTCTGCACATCTTTTCTTCTCACTAGGTAGTCTTTTCTTTGGTTATCTCCCTCTTTCCTCAAGCTTCAACTATACCTAATTTCCAGGCAGATGACTCCTAAGTCTTCTGTATTTGCGGCCCTAACTGGTTTCCCAATTTCTAATGACTAATGACTAAATTCTAAATCAAATGACTGTTCGATCTCAGTATGTTCCAAACCAAGCCTTCTGCAGAAGCCTGTTCCTATCTTTGAACCGACTACTTCTTTCAGTGATACTAACATTCATGTTTAAAACCATGGTTCCATCTTTCATTCTTCATTGTCCCTAACCTCTCATATCCATTTAGTTACAAAGGCTTTCTATTTTACCTTGGGAACTTCTTTCACATACATCCTCTCTTCTTTATTTCCATTTTCACCACCCTGCTATAGAACTTCAATATCACCCACTAGACTAATGTAAGAGACTCCTAACAAGTCTCTTCAAACACCAACAAGCATAATGTGTGTGGCAATGTCACTAGCATCACCTACCCTTTCCTTTACAATCCAATAATCACTACTCTAGTGCAATAGTTTAACATATCATTCAACTAAATCCAACAAACACTAAGTTCCTACTGTGTGGGAATATTGGGGAAGATGTAGGTATAAGGTAGAATCTCTGTTCTCATGGAACTCAAAGTCTACTAGGAAGTTAAGACAGAAATTTAGGCATTGTACACCCATTGTATGATGAGTTTACTAAAAATTTGCAAAAATGAAGTTCTAGGTGAGATTTAATGTGGGGCAAGGTTAATATTGACTGGGGAGAATTAGGGAAGGCTTCCTGAAGGCCTTTGAGGTGGACTTTAAAAATCATTCAACAGGCAAAGAGGAAAAAGGCCATTGTGAGCTTAGGGAACAGTACGATCAAAGGCAAAGAGTTAAGAGGGCATGTAGTATATTCCCAGAGACAGGAAGTCATCCAGTTTTACTGAGTTATAGAATATGCAGAAGCAGACAATATGAGGTAAGGCTAAAATCTGGGGTAAGATGGTGTCATATTATAGAGGGCCTCAAATGTCAAGCAAAAGAGTTTGAATGATACTCCAGGACAAGGAAGTTTCTGAGCAGAGAAAGGTGTGATCAGACCTTTATGTGGGGAAGGCTTTTCTGGTACCAGAATGAAGGATTGATCAGCACAGGAGAGAGTGGAGGCAGGAAGATGCCATCCCTAATAGGCGACTGCAACAGCCCAGGCAGGTCATAGTAAGGATCTGTCCTAGAATGCACAGGAGAGTAGAGATGTGAGAAAGAAGGCAGAGGCTGAATTTTGAGGGTTTGGTAACTGACTTATGATAGCAGGATTGAAGAGAGGAAAGTCAAAGGTAACCCTGAAGTTGCAGACTGAGATGACAGAAAGCTCTCTTGAGTCAACAAGCCCGTGTCTGGCTCATTTTTGCATCCCTCACAATAACTAAGACAGTGACTTGCACATAGAAAGTGCTCAAAAAAGTATCTGTTGAATTAATATACAGAACTCCTTGGTGAGGGAATAGAGATTTTTATAGAAACAGTGAGTCCTTGCTTCACCAGGACTTCTGGCATCACCTCATGGTCCTCCTCAAGAACAAAGGACAAATTACAACAAGGTCTCACACAGACTGCACTGACATGCACAGCTAGGTAAGGGGTAAAATAAATGTAGCAGATCAATTAAAATGAGATAGTATGAGAGCAATAGCATATTTGTGTAAATATATGTGTGTATGTATGTGTATGTGTATATATGTATGTTGTATGTTGTATGTGTATATGTACCAGGCAGAAATGAGCCCCAAGGGCAAGAACTTGTGCCCATTTGGGCTACTGAGAACAGTTGTAGACAGGAGTTGAGGGGTAGCCATAGGAGCTCTCACTGGACAAGGCAGGGTTAAGGAAGATCATTCAAGGGGAGTCCCAGATTTTCAAGATGATCATCTATGGCAAAAACACTGACTCAAGTATCAAGAAGCCTGAGTTCTATTATCCCAGGTATTAGAAATGCTTTGTGATCTTGGGTAAGTTGCTTAACCTCTCTGTGTATCAGTTTCTCATCCTGTTAAGCCTAACAATCAGACTGCTCTGTGTAATTAATATTTCCTAAAAGGCACACATAGTGATTGTAAGAAATTCATGCAATAAAAGTACAAATTCCTATGTGTTTCTTATTGTTATTATTATTTTTACTTGTGCCTCTGCCTTGCAAAAAAATTCAAAATACAATAAAATAACCCAAATAAAAGGATGCAGAGGATAATGAGACACATGATCAACTGTAATCATTTTATACACCCAATATTAACATGATCTCTTCAGTAAGGCCAAACAAGAAGCCTTTCTGCTCACCTTGAATAATGCTGTATAACTGGAGTTCTTCCTGCCCTGCTCAGGCAGCCAGCACAGACTTATGGAAGAGGGCGAGTTGGGTACAGACTCTACCCATTGGCAGCAGGGAAGTCACCAGCTCTCTTCTGACTGTTCTAGGAAGGCTCACTGGACAAGGCAAATTTTCAAGAGCATGGAGGAGGAGGAAGGGATGGGGAAAGCACTGGCCTGATTGTCAGGAGACCTGGATTCTGTTATTCCAAGTTTCAGTCTTTGAATGACCTGACTCATGAGAAGTGTATTTGAGAGGTGCCTGTGTTGGTGGTTTTTATTTTTTGCACGGTGAAGATCCCATCTTTTTTTTTCAACATTAGTCATATTATTAAAGAAGAATCAGAACAAAATGGAAAAACCATGAGGAGTAAAAAAAGAAAGAGAGCTATAGAATATAGCATGCTTTGATCGGCATTCAGACTCCATAGTTCTTTCTCTGAATATAGATAGCATTTTCCGTCATGAGTCCTCTGGAATTGTCCTAGATCATTGCATTGCTCAGAAGAGTCAAACCTAACAAATTTGGTCATTGCACAATGTTACTGTTACTGTGTACAATGTTCTCCTGCTCACTTCACTCAGCATCAGTTCATATAAGTCTTTCCAGGTTTTTCTGAAATCTACCTGCTCACCATTTCTTATGGAAAACAGTATTACATTCATATACCACAACTGTTCAGCTATTCCCCAATTGATGGGCAGAGGATGCAATCTTTAAAAATCTAAAGTAATCACAAGAGAATCACCAAGCCTTTGAAGTAAAAGAAAACTCTAATCCAATTTTTTCATTTAACAGAAAAGGAAACTAAGGTCTAGATCTAGTGCCTTTTCTACCACTTCATGTACAGCTGAGCAAGTAAGCAAGGCCATAAGAAGCACAGAGGGTATGGATATGGAGAAGGTTATGGAATGACCTCATCTTCTAAGTGTTAGGTCAGTGACAAAGAGGAAGGGAGAGAAAGGAACAGAGGTTGTGACTTAGATTATGGATTATATTCTACTTCTGATTAGATTATAGTCGAGCTCTCACAAACAAAGCAGGTGTTAGGCCTAAATGAGGTAAGGGTGGCATTCCTGGGGCTCATTCCAAGCATTCACCTGAGAGCTGGATGAAGCGATACCAAGACCTTTGTGATGTGTATCTTCCACATCACTAGGCAGTACGCCATCATTTCCAGACTGACAGGAGTAAATTCATGCATTGGCAAAGGATTCTGGGTCTCCACAACCTGTCTTGCTTTAGGAGGAAGAAAAAAAAGGGAGCACTCCATCCAGTTACACTAGGGGGTGAAGCCACACTCTCAAAGACTCCCTCTGCCTCCTGTGCTATATATTTCTACCTCTGAAAACAAAATGTCTAACAATGAAGTATGTCACAGGAACCTCTGGTCATAACAACATGACTGTGCTATACTTAGGACTTTGTCTCAGTTATTCTTGTCTCTCCCCCCCCCCAAAAAATCCTACTTTTCTCCTCCATATTTCAGTATCTCTGTACATAAGGAAAAAAAGCTCCTCAGGCCAATGAGAATTGGGAAAAAATCCTTTTATTATCTGTAGGAAATGAATATAGTTGATGTCATACCAAAAGCATTATGAATTTTGTGGAATTTTTTATTTATTAAAAATAGATAAAAATATTTTCCCTATAAACATAGAATTATGCCATCTAGAAAGAATTCCAGAAAAGAAGGTTAAAATTATGCCTAGTAGTTAACACATGTTTCTCAGGATGTCAATTTGCGGGGAAGGAATTCTCAGAGATAGCAGGGCACCCATGTTTCTTCCCTCTCTATCCCCATGGCCTGGCATCCCTCCCTCCATAGGATGAAAAAGTAAACTTTCTAAATAGTCTGTGAAACAAATGCCCATATGCCCTTGTGATTGGGGGGGTACCATGTTGGTGTCAGATAATCAGGACCATTGAAATTCAGGGACTTATGGTTATATCTAGCCCTAGAAGTTTTCCTGCTAAAGCTAAAGTAAGGAAACACAGGGGACAGGAAAAATAAAGGTGTATAACTACAGGATCAATTCAAATTTCTTAGTTTGACATTCAAGGCTATTTACAATCTGGCCTACCTTTTGAATCTCTCATTCCACTATTCCTACTCTATACACTATGTAAAAAATGATCGACTACCTATATTCACATTGAGTTAGAAGGAACTCATGAGTCTTTGTGTGTTACATATCTCCTAAGAGAATTTGCATTTTAATAGTGATTCTGCCCTAAGTCAAAGACATGATTCTCTAAGGGAGGAACCGTGGGTATCAATAAGCTTTTTATTATTGTTATTATTTGGGGACTGAGTGGGGCAAGAGATCTTTCTAGCAGTTTTACATTATAACAAAGGCCATCCCTGATCCTCATGAACATAAATCTCAGGGCAAGAGGACAGAACTCATTTCAATCTGGTGCCTGGCCTAGATGTACAAGGCCTTACATGTCCCTTTTCCACACTAGGTTAATGGTATATGTCAAGTGAGCCAGTGGGTAAGAAGGAACAAATAAAACATAGAAAATAACAAGAAACAACAAACATGATAGATTGGTAGATAGATTGATCAAAAGATAGATAGACAGATAGATATGTAGGCAGATAAAACTCTCAAGAGTTTACTATGTGCCAGGAACTCTGCTAAGGACTAGAAAATGAAAGACACACAAAAAAGGCAGCCCCTATGCTCAAGATTATGAACAGAGAAGACAGCAATAAAAGAGATCTGGAAGTGTGTGGAGAGTGCATGAAGAGGGCAGGGGAAGGGTAATACTGTACTGAGACAAGGTAAAACAATAATAATGAGTCTGGAGAGACTGCAGCCAAGGGAGAAGTGAGCACAGATGACCAGGGGACTTCCTAAAATAGTAGTCTAGGTCAGGCACTCACCAATCAGAAGAGGGGACTATAAGAACAGAGATATTTTCAGAGTGAGAAGGATGCTGCTATGGAAGGATAAAAATAATTCTCTAATTAAACTGTTTAATCTATGCAGGCATAGACAAATTATAGGCGACACCTTTTTTTGTATTAATGGCATGGTTATTCAAGACAATAGCTAATCCAAAAGCCACTGAGTTGGGGCTTTGAAAGGCATTATGTGATTATTTGGGTAGCTCAGTGACCTAATTACTTCCACTGAGTAATGGTAGCTGACATTTATATAATGCCTAAAGGTTTGCAGAGTGCTTCACATACATTATTTCATTTGAACCTTCTAATAACTTCATGAAATAAATACAACAGATATGATAAGCCTTATTTTATAGATGAAGAAAAGGAGGCTTACAAAAGTATAATTACTTGCCCTTGGTCTTTTAGTGAGTCAGAATTCTAGTCTGCTCAGCTCTCTGCTGGACTCTAAGTTTGACCCTCTCAGTATCCCACCCACCCACCCAAAATAGGGGATGCGAGTACAAAGTAGGTGATGAACAACAGAAAGTCAACCAGAGGCAAAATTTGCTGCAAATAATCTCCAAAGTGGACAAAACACTTCGAAGGCAAGTGAGAGACAAAGACTATGACAACCTAGATAGGCATTCCATCAAGAGGATTGAATGTCCCTTAGGTTCATGCAGGTTAGACAACTTACTCCCAAGCAGGTCACAAATCCTGTCCAATTGCTAAAGGATTCAGGAGTCACTCCTTTTAGAGATGGAGGGTGGAGGCTTGGGGTTGATGGAAAGGAGTTGAAAACCAATCAGCATATTAAATCAGCAGGAATTCGATTAAATTCAACATGAGCTAATTAAGCACCTATGGGACAATATTTACAAAGATAAGCAAATCCAAAGGTAAACCAAGCAATGGAAGGTATCTCTTGTACACATGAGTTTTGTTGTTGTTCATTTTTGTTGGTTGGTTGTTTTGCTTTATTTTTCAGTTATGTCCAAACTTTGTGACCCCATTTGGGATTTTCTTGGCAGAGATAGTGGAGTGGTTTGCCATTTCCTTCGCTAGCTCATTTTACAGATGAAGAAAATGAAGCAAACAGGGTTAAGTGACTTGCCCAGGGTCACACTACTAATAAGTGTCTGAAGTCAAATTTGAACTCAGGAAGAAGAGCATTCCTGACTTCAAACCTGGCTCTATCCACTCTGCAATGTAGTTGCCTCAGTACATGATAGGAAGATGTAATTCCAGACCCAGTAGATACCTAATGAATATTGATAATGTGAAATGAGATAATATGAATGGGATGTGAATAATGAATGGGATAATGTGAAACTTCCTCTATAGCCTTGAAAGTATGTGCACCAATGTCTGGGAGTTGACAACCTCTGAATGCTTTCCACCCCCAAAGAACTCCCTCTGTTGCTATCAAAGGAATATGGTCATAGGAGAACTCTGAAGCACCATGTAACCAGGAAAGCCCATAACTCTCTCAACTATGGATTATTTGGTTACCTCTTTCTCCAAATGCACAGTAGCTGCTCATTCTCTTGGGAACATTTAGCTAGACTATCAGAGTCAACCTGGCTTCTAAACTAGCTGAGTGGTGTGGCAGAAAGAACTCTAGACTTGGGGTCAAGGTTCAAATCCCAACCCAGCATTTATTAGCTGTGTGCCCTTAGGCAAATCTCAGACTCTCTGAGTCTCTTAGGTGAGATTCAAAACCACAGAGCCAGATGTTGAAGCCAGGTCCTCTGACTCCAAATTTGTGGTTCTTTATACTGTATCAGGCCAGCTTCAGTTGTCAAATATGTAAAATGGGTTTGATAAGAAACTTACACTACCTGCCACATAGGTAATAGGTTTCTACCTTACATTTGGTCACACCATAAATCCAATTGTTTCTGTCTCCAAATGTTACATAATTGTGTCACACTCTGTCCCATGGAACAGCAGCAGACAATTAGATGAATGGAATGCTTGAACATGAAAAGATGTTAGAAATCCAGTTATATATGAGGAAAATGAAACCTAGGTGGATAAAGCAGCAATGACAGGCTCACACAGCAGATCTAGGACCCAGATTTGGGGGTTTCTGGTCCAAGTCTATACCACTTTGCTCCCAGTCCCAAGCCACATAGATTCCACACCTTGTGCTATGTGGGTTGACCAGGACCTATTAGGTAAAGGAGGCAGGGAAGTGAGAATGTTTATCACACCAGTCTGACCAGTCTTTCCTGGCACATAAAGTAATTCAAACCATACTGAATTCCAGAATTCCTGGTAGTGCACCTGGTTTAAACGAATCTTCCTATATGCCCTTTGATTTACGGCAAGGGTATCTTTAGGATCATCATCCTTGGCACCAAGTGGAACAGAAAACAGATAGAATGAAGGAAAAGTCACTTGAGTCTATCTTCCATCTCTCTCTGACCCCACCATGTGGGCCCCCGTTGCTGGAGTGGGGATGATGCTGTTACCATAGCACCTGGGTAGCACATGCTGATACAAAAGCTGGTTCCATCTCACTTGAGTTCAGGGGATGGGAAAAATAAATTGCTCAATGATATTCTCTCCCCCTGGGAACTAGGGATTAGGCTGGAACTTTATTATTGCTTTAAATAAATAAATTACCCCCTTGAGGCCAGATGAAAACATGCTCTTATTAATTTTAAGGGGGGAGGGGAGGAGCCAGGGGAGGACAAAAATCAAAGGTGCCTAAATGTATTGAAGTGACTCCTCAGAGGATGACATATTAGTAACTTGCATTTATATAAGGCATCTCATCAAAAGAGGTTTACAAATAGTAACACATCAGGGTTGCCACATTAAGGCCAGCACAAAAGGGCAAAGGGTACCCCAGGCTCAAACTCTCATCCTAGGGGTATGGTGGGTTCCAAAGGCCCCCTCTTAGGCTGTGAGTCCAGAGGATAAGAATATGACCAATCCTAGCTCATCAGTGGTGCAGCCAGGTCAAGTCCTGGGAAACATGGGGCAGGGGGGAGGCAGAGCAAAGAAGAGAGGGAGGGACACATTGACCCAAATGTCATTTGTGAAAGTGAGTAAGGATCTCCTAGGTGATGAAACCCAGGCTAAGAAACATTCCCAGCATGAATAGGAAATGTGGGACATATGGCTGCCAAGAGATTGGGGAAAGCCCAAGAGATTAGACTGAGAGTCAACTGAGAGCACAGGTATTATACTTTTAATACTTATTATACTTTTCATTAATGGGGTAGGTTCCCCTAATCATTCTCTCCTAGTGGAATCAAATTACAGAGGTTGATGTGCCCTTATTTCTATGACACTTTGGAGTGTCAAATAGTAGGAAGGAGTCTGATGTCCTTTTGGGTGAATTCAGAGATTGGCTATTATTTACAAGTCAAACAAGCATTAATTTAGCACCTTCTATGTGTTTTATTAATTAAGCACTGTTCTGGGAACTGAGGATACAATACTGAAATGGTCTAGGCCTTCAAGTTTACATTCTACTGGGGGAAATAACATGGATATATAGAAATTTATACAAAAGAAATGTAGGGGAGAAAAGTTCTTATGGCAAGGAGTTCAGAAAAGGTCTTATTTAAAAGGTGACACAAAGCTCAGCCTTGAGGGAAACCTGGGCCACTGAGAAGCAGAAGCAAGGAGGGAGAGCATTCCAGGTATGAGGGCAGCCTGCACAAATGTACAGATGTGGAACATGGAGTACTTATGTGCGGGGGACATGGCCATCCATTATTGGCATGAGTGACTCATGGGGCATGTGTAATGGGAAAGTAAATTTTTAAGATCTTCCCTGCCCCTAGGCTAAAGTGCACCTGGAGCCTGGGGTAGGAGGCTTGTTTCTCAGTAGATACTTTTTAATTGGCCAGTGGGTCCAAAAGGTTGTTACATTCTCTGAGCCAGGAGAAGGCTATATAATGTGTAGCTTTGTTTTGGGGCTCACTTCTCCTGAACTAGGTAAAAGATACATATTTGACTGATTAAAGTAAGCTTGTTAACCCATTTTGAGTTGCTTTCCTTTAACAAAGCAAGAACCTGTATGGGCAGCCACCCCGGGACGCTGGGGTGCTTGCTGCTACAGCATGTTCAAGGAATGCCTGTCAGGGAGAGACCATGATGAGCACATCCCTTCCCTGTGCCATCACTGTGATGTATATATGAGGATCTCACAGGGATTGATGTCAGCCACTTTTGCACTCACACAATAAACAGTGGAATTGGACAAGCCAGCAAGGATGGAGAGGTGTGGTTAGATACAGCCTCTTACGCCCTATCTGAATTGTACCTTCTGAGCTTGCTCCTGGTTTCCTGTCCCTAGACAAGGGTGTGCTGAGAAAGTGGCCAGTGTTGGACCCTCTTTCCTGGAGTGCCATCCTACACTCCCAGGTCTCAGTGGAGTTTCTTATTAGAAATAAGGGCCTGTTTTAGATTTTGACATCATCCATTTTTAGGGTAGATGAATCTTTCCAACCTTTTAGGGTCTGCCTCATGCTGGTCAACTTTCTGAGATATGACAGGGCAGAGGAGGAACTTTGCTGGGGAAGGGTTATTATTCCCCAACCCTTCCCTAATCTCTAGCCATCCACAAGTTCAGCTATCAATTCACCAAGAGTTTGGCACAGTGCCTAACACATAGTAGGCATTTAATATTTGTTCCTTCTTCCCTTCCTTCCTCCCACCAACAAACAAATAAACATCTAATGAGCATCTACTTTGTTCTGACCCCTGTACTACATGCTATGGAGAAACACAAGTATGTCACAGAGTTCCTGCCCTCAAGAAATTTACAGTCTAGTTGTTAAGCTAGGACCTCTAACAACCAGGAGAGGTAAGTACAACAGGTATTACCATTACTCCTGTTATGGTGGAGGAAACAGGTTCAGAGAGATTAAATGACATTCTCATGGTCATACAACTAATAAGTATTGAAATTATAATTTGAACTGTGGTCTTCCTGACTCTGGGTAAAGAAATTAATCTGTCATACTATGTTCCCTATAAAAGTTCAGAGAAATGAGAGATTCCTGTGGGCAGGTAGGCCAGGAAGAGTTCACAAAATGGTGAGAACCTCAATACCTTCCAACCCTATTATTAAAATGATTATATAAATATATACTATTCATACACACAAACATGCTTCAAAGCAATCTGAACCTAGTAGACTATTCAACAATTTAAAAAACATGTATGATAGGTGAAGAGTTGACTCGTTGGGAAGGGGAAGGGAATACATGCTTCATGTAACCTTAGAGAACACCTTATCCACTCCCATCATTTTACAGATGAGGAAACTAAAGCCCAGGAAGAGAAAGTGATTTTCCTAAGGTCAGATTCAAAATTAGAACTTGGGTTTCCAAATTTTCCATTCACTGCCCTTTTCACTGCCCCAGGGAAGTTCTCTCTCCTTCCTCCCACTGCCCCCAGGGAATGTTAAGCTTCAGAAGGGGGCTGAAGTCAAGAAAGAAAACAGCTCTCCAACTCTTTCTTCCCTCTCCTGGTAATGGCCCCTTCCTTCCAGACCCTAGCCAACTTTTCCCCTTCATGTCTATATCTTAATGGAAATTGAGTTTTGTTAGCGATCCATCAAGCATTTGAAAAGGTGGCCTCATCTTGAGTCCTCTGTGGGCCCTCTGATTAATGACTTGTTCCACTAGGCTTTGCCCAGAATGAAGGCATTTTAATGATGTGAGAGAGCTCACTGTGACTTCTCCTGCAGGCTGGGGTCTGTCACTAGCAAGATGTACAAGCGAACCCACCACAAACTTCCCGGCCCACAGTCTGCCCCGGGGTCCCAGATATGTGATAATAGGGGAGAACCAGACAAGTGCACCTCTTCCTTTGTAGGCTGGCTTCCCTCCCATCAAACCTCAGGGAAGCAAGGCTCAGACTCTTGGCTGCAGTCTGAAATGTGGGGCATCTGCCTGCAAGGTTTCTGTGGCTAAATGATTCTCTATCCTTTATGTGAAGCTGGACACCTACGACTGAGCATCGACTACACTGACCTTCAGTCTGGACAGAATAAGCGACTGGATAATTGTGTTTGCCAGATGACTTGGCATTTCATTTTAAGTGGCATTTACCTCAGGCAACAACTCCTAGATGCACGCAAGTCAGTGCTGTGATCCGGGGAAGCTCAGATCACTTCCTTTAATGACGATTGGATGGTGATCCTTTCTCAGGATATTTCTCTGGGCCCAGTCCTCTGTTCCTCACTTGATGATGAAGTGAAATATTTCCTCATTTTGGTTCAGTGTTACCAGTTCCGCAGTTTCCTGAGACCTTTTCTCATTCATCTCCAAGTCCTACATTAATTGAGGTCCTCTGTAGAAGTTCCTTCTAAGCCCTATGTTGAGGTCCCCTGTAGAAGTTCCTTCACTGAGCTACAATTTATTTTGCTTCTTTGTTTCTTGGTGTTTTATTTTGTTTGTTCAGGATATATGATTTTATTGGCACGTGGAACTCCCGTTCAGGAAAGTCCCTTCATTAACACAGGTGGGCAATTTTTTATCTTTTAGTAATTTATAGTCTTAGATAGTTGACTAAGAAGGAGGCTAAGTGGCTTGTCTAGGGTCTTACAGCCAATACCAATCAGAGGTGGGATTTAAGCCCACGTCTTGAAGACATTGAGACTGATTTTCCACTCATTATACTACACTGTCTCCCTAAGTCAGAGAATCTAGTTGAAAGAAAGCTCAGAGGTTATCTAATGCAACCTATACTTAAACAAGATTCCCCTCTAGAACAGCAATCAAATAATCAATGTGTGCATTCATCAAGAGTCTACGATGAGCCAATCACTGTGCTAGGCATTGAAGATAAAATGACAAAAAGGAAACAATCTCTGTTCCCTAGAAGCACATAGCCTGTTGGGGGAGATGACACACACATGTATAAATATATTCAAAACAAAGATAAAAATGAATAAAAAGCACTGGAAGGATCAGGAAAGGTTTTTTGCTGGTGCTGAGTCTAGAAGTAAGGGATATAGGAGGTAAATAGATTTGCAAATCATCTCCATAGAGATGATAATTAAATCCATGAAAGCTGGTGAGTTCACTAAGTCTTCATCTGGCCCCTGCTTAAAGACCTCCAAGGATGAGGAATGCATTACTTCCAAAGCAAACCAAATAGTACTCCTAAGCTCTTTGGGATAAGCTCTTATTTGGGGGTATCTTTTTCTAACAACAAGCCAAAACATCTCTATTCTCCCCTTTCTGTTTCTAACTCTGCTTCTGACTCTGTCTCTCTCAGTCTCTCTCTGCTTCTCTATCTCATCTCTCAATCTCTGTCAGTCTCTGTATCTCTACGTCCGTCTCTCCCTGCAGCTTCTGCTCCCTCTGTTTCTTTCTGCCCTCTGGAGCTAAACAGTACAAGAAGTCACTTGACTACTCTTTCAAGGGTAAGAATTGCCAGGTACTTTCAACATTTGTCATGCTCTTGAGTCATCTCAACATACTTTTCTCTCTCTCCTTTGAATGCCTTTCTGAAAATGTGGTAGCAACAATGGACATGACCTTCCTTATGTGGTCTGATCAGGAAAAGAACAAAGGGGACCACACCTCCCTTACTCTAGAACACTGTATCTTTCTCATTCAATCTAAAATCAGATTAACTGATTTGGCAGTCATATCACATGGTTAACTCAGATTGATTTTTAGTTCACATCTAGTAGTTTAGTCATTTCAGTCATGTCTGACTCTTTGTGACCCCACTAGGGTTTTCTTGGCAAAGATATTGGAGCGTTTTGCCATTTCCTTCTCCAGGTCATTTTACAGATAAGGAAACCGAGACAAACAAGGTTCAGTGACTTGCCCAGGGTCACATAGCTAGTGTGTGAAGTCACATTTGAACTCAGGTCTTCCAGACACCATTTAGATACATTTTAGAGTATTTAAAAACTCCCCAACCCTTTGTTTATAGGAATTGATAGTCAGTTAAGTGATTGATTTTTTGTGCCTAAATTTAGGACTTTACATTTCCTCCAATTCCATCACATCTTTATTAGATTTGATCTAGTCATTGAGCCTCTTCAGATCATTCTGAATCTTAACTCTTATCTAAGGTGTTAGTGATTCATCCCAGTTTTGTATCATCAAAAAAAAAAGGTTCTCTATGCCAAGTGATAGATAAAAATGCCTAATGATACAGGACCAAAGGAAAATCGATCCTTAAGGTATTCCTCTACTTTTTTCCCCCAGTGACTTTCCTATGAGAACACTCATGAAAAAGACTTCTTTTTGTTCAGTTAAAAAAAAGATTGTCCCTGTAGGTAAATTTGTCACTTATTCTTGTTGTAAATTGAAATTAAATAATCAAAAGTATTTTTTCTTTGACCTAAGCATCTAGGAAGCTTAGAGACAAATACAGCGCATGAGTATCCCCCCACCTCACCTGTTCTCTCTGCTTCCCTGGGAGGCCTGCCATGCTCATTTATTCCTCTATGTTTGACCCTCCTTTGTGTTTTAGTCTGTGAAATGAGAACCCTTGCAGCCCTATACATCTCCAATAAATAAAAATAAAATCTGTTTTGTTTTTTCATTTGCTTCCTTTAAAACCCAAATTCAGTTTTTCTATTTGGTCTCTAGGGTTATAAGAAGCTGGTCAGAAGCAATCCTTGATAAAGGGTTTTAACCTTTGCTAAAGGGTTAGTTGTTCCAGAAAAAGATATGAATGGACTTCTTATGTGAAGAATGCTGAGCCAATCTCCCCCCACCCCCAAAGAAGTTTGAGGGATTTTATAATTTTCTATTGAAGGATAAATAGCACTTCATGATGCAGGAACTGGAGTCCTGCAGAAAGATATTATGACTCAATAGAAGTCATTTGAATAGAGAAGATAATTACCTTGAGAATTAATAAGATTACCTGGGAAGGGGAGAGAGAGATGACAGATGACAGGACATGTCCCTGAAGTATCTGATGCTAAAAGGCTGAGATAAGGATGAAAATGTAGGAAAAGAGATTTAGAAAGAGGAGTCACAGAGGTAGGAAGAAACCCAGGAAAGAAGAATGTAACTACAAGCAAGACAAGGGGGAGTTCAAAAGATGATTCAGGGGAAAGAGCACTGGGTTTGTAGTCATGTGTCCTGGGTTCAAATCTTTGCTTTCTTTGTGACCTTGGGAAAGTTTCTTTCCTTTTCTGGGCCTCAGCTTCCTCATGAAGGGTGCTGGGCTACAATATCATCAATAAAGCTCTTCTTGGGCAGCTAGGTGTTGCTAGTGCTGGGCCTGAAGTCAGGAAGACGAGTTCAAATCCAGCCTTAGACACTTACAAGCTATATGACCCTGGGCAAGTTACTTACCCTGTTTGCCTCAGTTTTCTCACCTGTAAAATGAATTGGAGAAGAAAATGGCAAATCACTGAAGTATCTTTGCCAAGAAAATTCCATAAAAGGGGTCATGAAGAGTTGGACACAAGTAAAAAAATAACTGAACAACAAAGTTCCTCCTTGCTTTAAACTTAATATATTTGTACAGTAGGAAGGGACAACAAGGACAAAGGAGAGAATAAGTACTATGGTTGTATAAGAATTCATCCAGCCTACCTCATTAATGCACACAAGGCTTGTAGGTGACACTTAACATTTACTAGCTGTGTGACCTTGGGCATGTCACTTAACCCCAAATGCCCTGCCTTCTATCCTCCAAAAAATAAAAACAAATAAATAAATGCTTGTTGACTGATTGAACTTTCTTTCCTCCCTCTCATCTGTAGCACACACACACACACACACACACATATATATATATATACATATATATATATACATATATATATATATATGGTAAGGTTGCAAAGAAATATAAATTTAGGGCAGCTAGGTGGTACAGTGAATAAAGCACCATAGCTGGAGTCAGGAGAACCTGAGTTCAAATCCGGCCTCAGACATTTAACATAAAAAAACTAGCCATGTGACCTTGGTCAGGTCACTTAACCCCAGTTGCTCTACCTTTCCCCCTTCAAAAAGTAAAAAAAAAAAGAGAGAGAGAGAGAACTTCCCATGTAAAAGGGCACTTAGGTAACGCAATGAATTAAGTGCTAGACCTGTATATTTTAGGGCAATTTGGAAGGCAATTGTACCCAAAATCACATGGCTAGCAAGTGTGTTAAGTGTCTGAGGCTGGATTTGAACTCAAGTCCTCCTGACTTCAGGACTGGTACTCTATTCACTGCACGGGAAGCTCTCTTTTACAAGGCTAAAGTGCAACTAGTACATAATTTAAAGTTTTAGAAAGCTATCTATGACATTTGGGTATTAACTGACTTGCCATTGTACATATATAAGAAAGGGGCCTTGAACCCAGGTTTTCTGACTTGATGGCTAGTTTTCTATGTAATAGAATGATGCCTCTTACATATTAATGTGGTACAGTGGAAAAAGGGTAAAACTTGGAGTCACAAATTTGAGTTCAAACCATGACTCTGCAATTACCACAAGCCAGGAACTACTGGGGATACAAAGACAAAAGGAAAGCTGTCCCTGCCCTCTGGGAGCTTACATTCTAAGAAACTCTAGATTCACAATATCACTGTGAGGCTTATCTGAGAGTGTGGGGCAGAGGGGAACTGAGGAAGGCTTATTGAAATAGGCAACATCTGAGATGGACTTTAAGGTGTGTTTAGGTGAAGTAAGGGAAGAAGGATGTATGAATCATGGGAAACAGTATAAGGCAAAAGTCCAGAGGTAGGAAGACACAAGATATGCAGGAAACAGAGTTGTTTATAAAGAGGGGCACAGAGGCTCTGTCCTACCTTCCGCTTAAATCTCCCACAATGCCTAGCCCAATGTTGAACATTTAGCAGGAGTACACTCAATATGTTTCAATGATTCAGGAAAAAAAAGCCAACTCTACTTCGTCCTGAGTTCATATTTGACCAAAGCCAAATGGAATGAGGAGGGAAAAGCACAGCATGACACCAGTTCCCCAAAAGAGAATTCTAAAAAAGAAATGATATTGCTTTCTTTAAACTTGTGGTGTTTATTATTTAGGGATTAACCTTTCCACAACGAGAGCCACAAACAGCCTATGGTTGTACTGACGTGTCAGTAAGCTCAGGCAAGCATCTCTCTGAACCAGTACAATCTCCACAAAGGTAATAACCCAAAAGTTTTCAATCTTCTACAATGTTTGAAAGTCTTCCTCTCAGGTAGAAAGAGGCTAGAAATCCTCATAAATGGATTTCCCTGGGGGAACTAATATCTCCTCCAGAGTCAATCTCCAGCACACCATAAGATATGCTGAAGCAGGATTCACAAGTGTACTCCCCATCCATTTCTGCCTTTCCTTTCTGACAGGTCCAGGTGAGGATGAAGGCATTGAATAGGAGTAGAGAGATGATTTTGCACCACGGAAAAAACAAAGTACAAAACAAAACAAAAGTATGGATTTTTAAAAATGAAATATTCATTTTTATAAAACCTAATCTTCTCCTTAACCAGAAACTAGTGATATTGACCTGAAGCTAGATCATGGTCTTTCCATACCTCATGTGAAGAAGAATATATTTGATAATGATGAAGCTGCCCTCAGGATTAATGAGGGCAGATAAGTATTGATCCTCAGTTCTACATATCTGAAATATTGATAAAGCAATACTATTACTGTGCATATATCCCAAGGCAATCAAGGATAGAGGGCAAGGATAAGTATAAGAATATTTGTATGTATATTTGTGTGTATATCACATATAGCACATACATATATGTGCATATATTATGTGTACATTTATGTCTATTTTATAAAAAATATTTATAGCAGCATATTTTGTAGTCACCAAAAAACTGGAAACAAAAGAGATGCCTGTAAATTGGGAAATGGCTGAACAAATGGTATATGAATATAATTTATTATTATTTAACCATAAAATAACAAATATGACATGTTCACAGAAATATGTGAAGATTCATTTAAACCAATGCAGAATGAAATGAGTAGAACCAGGAGGACAATTAACATGACAACAATAATAGACAAAGGAAAAAAAAATTGAAAGACCTCAGAGCTAGGTATTTTCAAAGCACTGAACAATAGAAACTTCTGAGTACTGAGGAGGAAAGAGAGATACATTCTCAGACAAGGCCAATATGTTGATTTATTTCACTGAACTATTGTTTTAAGCCTAAAACTGTAGGAAACTGACTTTTGGAAAAATTTGCATATATTTGTTGGGGAAGCAGGGATCAAGAGTACCTCTACTATTGGGAAGGGAAGAAGAGAATGATGGATTAGAAGATAATGATAAAATAAAAAGAGTATCCACAAACCATTTTTTTCAATGCACAGAAAAGAAATAGGAAAAGAGGGGAGACTAGGTGGCTCAGTGAATAGAACACCAGCCCTGGAGTCAGGAGGACCTGAATTCAAATCCCGTCGGCCTCAGACACTTGATCACAAATACTAGTTGTGTGACCTTGGGCAAGTCACTTAGCCCCAATTGCCCTACCATTCTCCCTCCAAAAAAGCCAAAAAGAAAAAAAAAAGGAAATAGGAAAAGTACAGAAGGGGAAAACCTGCCATGAAGAATTTCTTTTTTTTTTCTTTTTGGAAGACAATTGGGGCCCAAGACAAAAACATGGCTAGTTTTTGTGTTAAGTGTCTGAGGCCGCATTTGAACTCAGGTTCTCTTGACTCCAGGGCTGGTGCTCTATTCACTGTGCCACCTAGCCTCCCCCATGAAGAATTTCTATTACTACCTTGTGAAATTTTATATGCAATATATACCTTAAAAATGTATCTAATAAAATTTCTTATATAGGTCTCCCTCTTTGTATATAAAAATGCTTGTATTATTGTTGATTAATAAAATAAAATTTAATTTTAAAAGAAAAAACTAAGATTAGTGGTTTCAAAACGATTCATCGTATATCCCTTAAAAAACAACTGTATCTGTGTTCTGATGTTTTGTCCAATGTGGAGGTTCACTTTTGACCTAAACTCTAGAATAGTAAAAGTAAAGCTCTGTTGGGTTCTATGGAGATAGAAAGGCTGTAACTCAGTAGGGATTAATAAATCCTTCCAAGTGGGAGCACTGCACACCTGTTATTATTAATTTCAGAGAAAATATTAAGCAGAAAATTGGCCACCTATTGATGAGGTGGGTTTTTTTTGTTATTGTTGTTGTTCGTTTGTAGGTTTTTGTGGGTTTTTTTGTTTGTTTGTTCTGACCAAATGTAATGGGAATGTAAATTTTTAAGCTCTTCCCTGCCCCTAGGCTAAAGTGCACCTGGAGCCTGGGGTGGGAGGCTTGTTTTTCAGTAGACATTTCTTGATTGGCCAGTGGGTCAATAAGGTTGTTACATTCTCTGAGCCAGGAGAAGGGTATATAAACCCTGATTTGAGGCTTTGTTTTGGGGGCTCACTTTGAGAAGTGTTCTGTGATTTGATATGGATTCTGGGAAGCCGTTGTCCTGAGCCCCCCGGCTTTGAAAAAACCCAGATGTTGAAACCCAGATGTTGACTGGGTATGGATGTAATGGTTGGACAGTTTGAAATCTGTCTACTAGATCTGTTTCTGTCTTGATAATTATGCCTGTATACTTTGAAGTTCGGGGTGCCAACCTTTTCCCCTGAACAAGGTAAACGATATATGTCTGACTGATTAAAGTAAGCTTGTTAACCCATTTTGAGTTGCTTTCCTTTATCAAAACAGATCCAAGAACCTGTGGTGGCAGCAAACCCTGAGGACACTTGGGGTGCTTGCTGCTACACCAAAGAAATTCATGAAGACTATCCACTGAGGTAGGGGAGACTAAAGCTACATTGGCAGGGAGAATCTGGATGAAACTATGGATCTCTGAAATATTGAGTTAATTGGGTAACAGGCTCCAGAGAGGGTTACTCAGAAATGTCTTACCCATCATTCAAGTCCAAGTCCAAGTGTTACTTCCTGAGGTTCCTGTTTCTATGGATGTGCACTATCTTTCCACATAATTAATGTTTGTTGAATTGAATTTCACCATCCTCTGACTTCCTACAATGATTAAGAAGAGTTCTATTCATTTTGGCAATTGGCATATACTACCTTGTACCATTCATTATCTTTCTGTGAATGCCTCCTATCTCCCCAAATATGCTACAGAATCCTTCAGCATGGACTTGTGTCTAGCATCTCTTTTTATTCATTCAGGAACATAATTGCTACACACAGTAGGTGTTCAATCTTTGTTTATTGGTGATAATATACCGTAGATGGCTCTGAAACTTAATCTTGGTAATCACAATGCAGCAAAAATGCAAATCATCCTTTAACAAACATACATGCCAAGAAATCAATATGAATGAGCACTCTGAGCATGAAGTTAAAAACAAAGTAAGACGGTTATCCACACTTCAGCATTTCAACATGGTGATGGATTATGCCACATAAAATTACCGATAAAGACCAACACAATCACAGTGATGTCTAAACAGCAGAAGAAATATTAGATTCAAAATGCAACTGTACAACGGAATTGATAGAGTTTAGTAAGAGAAATAGATGCATGCGACTGAGATAGGGTTCCCATTGCTTGGGGAAATCAGTAATTTGAAGTATAAAGAAGGGGCACATTCATTTCCATCTTTCATATCTATCAAACTATGATTTCAAGGTGCTGATTTCCAACAAGATACAGCCAATGGATGTCATTCGTGCCTCTGACAAAGATGCAGAAATGTAAACCTGGGCAGTTAACTACTCAGAAAAGTAACTCTTTTGCTTGAGTCATCAGACATGGGTATATTTTCTCTAAAACTTTCCTTGTGTTTTTTTCTCCATTTTTTCCCTCGAGCATTCCCAAGTGGATGGATTTATTAATCTCTATTCATCTGGTCAAAGAAGGGAAAGGATCTACTTACCAACAGGTCCTAATCCATCTGCTCTTGCACAAGGTCCAGTTTAATGTCATGCTGACAAATTTT
Source organism: Petaurus breviceps papuanus (assembly GCF_028583685.1). Classification (NCBI taxonomy): domain Eukaryota; kingdom Metazoa; phylum Chordata; class Mammalia; order Diprotodontia; family Petauridae; genus Petaurus; species Petaurus breviceps. Next base: position 2,079,094 of record NW_027185712.1, read on the forward strand.
AGTCAAATCATTTCTAGAATGAATCCCACCCTCCTTCTATCACTCTTACATTGGGACCTCTCCCTGGTTACACATTTACTCTTCACTTGTATGACTATTAAGGCAAGGTCTACACGTAAAATTGAGTCCACCATTTTGAACATAGTGATAGGTAAGTTCCATGTACCTAAAGAGTGAAATTGTGAGGCTATGGCTATAAGATGTTTATATAGTTAATCCCTGGGGGGAGGGGAGAGGAAGAGATAAATCAAATTAGTTCCAATTGTGTGTAAAAATACTATACAACCACCACTTATTAAGCATCTACCATGACCAAAGAAAGTGTTGTTATGAGAGACATAAAGAACAAAACCCTCGATGGGGTTACAATTTAGTAAGAGGACAAGCCATCAACACAGAAAACTATATATATATATATATATATATAATAAGTTTTTTAGAGAAGTACAAAACAATATGAAGTCTGAGGGGGAAGAGTAGCAAAAATTGAAAAAAACTATTTGATGGATTTTTTTTTTCATTGTTCACTGATGGGTAGTACAGAAATACCCTGGTCTGACTGATCATTTCAACTATTCAAATGAGTGCAACTTTGTAGTGAGGATTTGAATGCAACCCTTCTTTGCAGAGGTGAGGGATTAAATATTTGATTGGTCTTTTTATGGAGAAGGAATTTACCACTTGTTTGACTTAACTGGTCAATCTAGGCAGTTCTAACCCATAATTTGTCCCTAATAAATATTTATTAAACTGGATTGAAAATAGCAGACCCTATTGCCTATAGAAAGAACACCCTCAAGTTTGTTTTCCATTCCTAGCTGACCCTTTCAATGCCCATAAGCCACTGACTACACAAAGGCGGCCACTAATTGATGCAGCTTATTGACTAGCTTCTCTAACCAACTCAGCTTCCTTCCCTGTCAAAGTAAAAACAGACTTGGCCTCATCATTCTGAGACATTTGGCCTTTAACCCCCTATTTGTAGAACTTGTGGAGACAGCATGCCCCCAGGATGTGGGGTGTACACAGACATTCTTGTTTATAAGAACAAGGCCGAGCCATGTGGTAACAAAACGTTAGCGCTTTTTTTTTCCTACTCACAGTTATGCAGGTTTTCCCACTATGGAGGGTCAGAGCTTCTATTCCTTGTTCCAGGGCAGAGGTAGGAATCCTTCTTTGTGGTAATGTAGCCACAGAAGGCTCAGGTCTGAATGGAAACAAAATGAGGAGCACTTGATAAGAATAAACACTTACCCAACTGGGATCTTGTTTCTCATCTCCTCCCTTAAAAAAAGAGTTAGGGGGCAGCTAGGGGGCACAGCAAATAGAGCACCAGCCCTGGAGTCAGGAGGACCTGAGTTTAAATCTGACCTCAGACACTTGACACACTTACTAGCTGTGTGACCTTGGGCAAGTCATTTAACCCCAATTGCCTTGCCTTCCTTTCTTCCTTAAAAAAAAAAAAAAGAGTTGGTACGTCCCTTTATGAGTTAAAGAGGAATGGGCTGAGAACTGACCCCCATCTAGAAAGAAGATAGTAAAAAAGAAAGACAACATGAAATTAAAATCCCGTCAAATATTTTTCATTGAAAATTCTACGATTACAGTATGAATATAATTGAATTATGTCTGCTCAATCCCATACTTATCACAGCAGTCAGTCTTCTTGTAAGGAAGGCAAAAATAGGAAGATCTAAACTGAGCGCATATGTCTTATCCTAAGGAAGGCTGTCCAGTCACAGACTCCATTCTCTGGCACCAAGCAACTACCGTTATTCTTTGGCTTCACCTTATCTAGATCAGATGCTAAACCAAGGCCATGGTAACCACATTTTTATACTTGTGTTGGCTCTAATGGGATTCTTAGTCCCTTACAGAACTTATTACCCAGTATTATCTCTGGTCATGGGACTCAGGCTGTCTCATCTAATTCTGGGTTATACTTCTGTTCTGAAACTCTCCTAGCATTCTTGAGTCTCATCCTTATGTCGGTCCTCTGAGAAGATGAAGAAGGTATTTTCATATCTGGCTCCCAAAAATCCTACACTTAGACTTCAGACCATTCTGACTTCTCTTGGAGTCCATAAGGTTCTGGGTTCCTGATTGCTTTAATATTACTCCTGATCTTCTTTTCTCAAAACTATTATATGTATCCAAGTTCTATCCTTCACTGAAACTCGACAGCTTTTACCTCTGACCCCGAGGTCACAGCTGGGTCTCTGGTCTCACTAGCAGAAGAGCCTTGCTGTATGGGTAGAGGGCATCACTGGAGTTAGTCTGTCTTACACTTTTTTTCTATTAGTCAAAATAAATGTTCTGTTTCTTCTTGTTTACAATATGGCAACTTTTCTTTCTGGTTTTTGTCTCAGAGATATCTCTGGTTCTCAGCAGAACAGAGACATCATAAAAGGAAAGATCAAGTCTTTCTATTGCATGTATGTTCATTTTCCAGATTCTTCTTACTGTTACCCTGGACATCCTCTGCCTTACCTACTAAATGCACTCTCTGTAAGATGAACCTCCTGAGAGGATGCCTAGCCAGAGCTAGGTCACTCAGCTTCAGAATTTCTGTGCTGTCCTGAATGTGAAATCACTAGCCATCCCCAGACCTGATTGTGTTTTCTCTTAGATATCTGTCCTGCTGCAGATCTCAAATTCCACCCCCTCAATATACCAGTCCTCCACGGAACAGTAATTAAATCATTATTACCATTGCCTCTGATTAGGGAATGCTGTAGACCACCCTTTCATTCCATTCCACATCCCTGACACCTCCCAGACTGAAACACCCTTCCTTTGACACCATTCCCCTATCTCTATTGCCTTTTCTTATTAAACTATAAGCTCCCTGTAGGCAGGACTGCCTCATATTTTTGTATTTGTATCATAGTATTAAGCATAGTGCCTGCCACTTATTAAGCACTTAATTTTTTCATTCATTCTTTCACATTCTAAATATAAAAAAAATATTAACAGAGAAATAACAATCTACCCTAGAGGTAAATAGAGGGTATCATTCTCTAACCAAGTAGTTTCTCCTCTGAAGTGACTCAGGAATGTGAGATGTGGAGTGGATCACATAGTCTAGAAATTCTTAACCAAGGGTGCATGACATTTTTTTTTATTTTGAAAACTGTATTCCAAATAATTGATTTCCTTTGTAATTCGTGCATTTTGTTTTATGCATATAAAAACATTCTGAGAAGTCCAGAGGCTTCACTAGATGGCCATTACTCACTCACACACACGTGCACACACACATATACACACACTCACTCACACACACGTACACACACTCCTTGTTCTAGTTCAAACCCCTCATTTGGCGAATGAGGAAACCCGTATCACTATTTTTTTTTTGCATATCACATGATGTCTACTACTACTATCTCTTCAGGTTATATGTCTTCTCTCCTTAGTAGAAGTATAAACTCCTAGAGGAGAAGCAGAGAATTTCAGATTGAAAGGGACCTCAGGGGTCCTATAGGCCAATCTCCATGAGCAGCCTTGGTATACTCCTTGACAAAATGATCATCCAACATCTACTTGAAGGCCTTAAGTGATGGAAGTGACTGCCCCCATCGCATGCCAGTCCTCTTGGGCACAGTTCTATTTGTTAGGAAGGTTCTCCTTTCATAGATTTCCCTCCATTGCTGCTACCATCACTCACATTCCACTTCATTCCTACATGTGCACACAACACATAAGTTTATGTCTTAGTGTAGAAGAGAAGTGGACAAGCATTTATATAGGACTCACTGTATACCAGGCACTATGCTAGATTCTTCACAACCCTGTGAGGTAGGTGCTGTCACTATTTTCATTATATGGTTGAAGAAACTGAGGGAAACAGAAGTTAAGTGACTTGCCCAGGATCACATTACTAATAAGTACCTGAGGTTGGATTTGAATTCAGGTCTTGCTGACTCCAAGCCAGTTGTTCTATCTACCACACCACCTAGGCACCTCATTAGATTCTTGATAAATGTTCACTGAGTGATGGACGGGGAACCAAGCATCCCATAAGCAAGTCTGTAAGGTTTTCTATTTGTCCTTAAGTCTTACCCACTTTGTTACATAGGACTTCCTCTGTGTTTTTTTTTTTTGGGGGGGGGGTCTAGACTTGCAATTTTATCAGTGATGGGAGCTCTCAATGTGGAAACTTTCTTTGCAACTTAAAATGATATGCCCATGGTCACGTGGCCAAAATGTCGGAGGCAGGAATTGAATCCATGTCCGCTTGATTCAAAGGTCCACTGCCTCTCGGAATAGCCAAGATTCCCTTAATTCCATATAATTGCTTCAATTTCTAGCACTCACTTGGGTTTTATTTCAGTTCGCAGAAAATCCTCTTTAGTTTTTTGGCAACAATTTCCTCTCTTCCAGGCCCAAGGCCCTGCTACCCCAGTTGATAGCAGAGACCCAAAACAAGAAAGTCACTGAATTTTCCCTTTTCCATAATTATTCCAGTCCTGAGCTTTCCTGCTCTTACAAAAATAATTATATTTTTGTTTTCCTATCCAATTTTTTTGCTTATGTTTTTGTTTTGTTGCTGTTATTTTTGAGAGTATAAAAAAGAGACTAGAAATATTTCCTTGGAGGTAATGCTACATAAATATTTTTACAAAGTAATATCCACATTCCTACCCCATCCCTTTACTTACTCAAGATGTTTCTTTCAGCTAGAGCTATATCTAAATAATCCTCAGCTCTAATGCATATATCGAGGCTAAACTAAGCAAAATACACCTAACTATATCATTACTTACCAATTAGATCCCAGAACAGCCTATGAAGTTAATTCACATTTCTTGATTACTTAAGGAATGCCCCCTTACCTAGCATTCCTGTGGTCTATAAGGGAAAATGTATATTCTGTGATATGATGGAATTATTTACTCATTGGACCAGAACAGCTTTTAAAGTCCTCAAAGAGGCACTTTTCTCCAAAGTGGATTGAAATCCAGCAGACTTAGGTTTCATACCTATTCAGGGTTCACAGATTACTGACCTGATAATGAGGCAATCCTATGGCCTCTCCAGTGCCCTGAGCTCTGAGCACACACAAAATCCCCTCAGGGGGTCCGTGGTAAGGAATACCAAGAATGCACCGGTATACAGCGGCTGCTCAGTAACCTCAGGCAGCTCTCAGGTCCCTTTCCTTTCTAAAAATGCAGAACTTTTACCTGCTCAAAAGCACAGAAAGGGAAAAAAAAACCCTTGGAAATAAGTGAATAATCATAGATGTATCTTTTTTAAATATGTCTCCTAAAACTAAAGCTATTAAGAATAAATTTGTCAAATAAAAGCAGCATGGAACAATAGAACAGAAAAGTGAGAGTTAGAGGGTTTGAGTTGAAATCTTGAATAAGCCATTGACTACTTAAGTGATCTTTGGCAAATAACTTTTAAAAATCTCAGTTTCCTCTTCAATAAAGTGAGGGGGGATGGACCAGATGATTTCAAAATCATATCGAGCTCTAAATACTATGATTCTGAATCAGGAAATTCATGGTGCTCTTTAGATTTCTATCAGAAGATTGTTTATTTATTTTATTTTATTCTAAAATTAATAAATAACACAAGCATTTCTAGTGGTTTCTGTTTTAGTCCTGAGCTTTAAAATCTTGAAGGTACATGACTTGATCCCAGTTCCCTAGTCAGAAATCAACACTTACATAAGATAGAAACCTTTGTTTAAAGAAGCCATTAGACTCAAAAATAGAAAGTTTACTGGAACAGCCATCCATGAACTCAGAATTTTCCTCCCTTCCTTGCCAAAATGCATAGAAGAAAAGAGCAATGAACTTGAACTGGAAAGACTGGGTTCAAGTGCAGATTCTGCCACTTCATTGCTGGGTATAAATTATTTCATTTTTTTCTGAGTTTTAGTTTTTATCTCACAGGGATATTATCAAGATCAGATTAGTTAAGGTCTGTAAAATGCTTTATGGACCATAGAAGGACAGGTCTTCCTGAGGCTAGAAGGGACTTTAGAGCTCCTCTAATCCAACCTTTCCATTCGACAGATGTAGAAGCTGAGGCTAAGTAATTGGTCAAAGGTCATAGAGGTAGCAGACAGCAGTGCTGGGTTTTGTACTTAAATCTTTTTATTTCTAATCCAATATTTTTTCCTCTCCCTCATTCCTCACAATTAGTAATAATTATCATTATTATCTTTAATATCTCCCTCATTCCTCACAATTAGTAATAATTATCATTATTATCTTTAATTTTTGGTTACCTTTTAAGTTCCAAACTGTCTCTCTCCCTCCTCACCCCACACTAAAGTCATTATTTGACACAGGTATGTGTGTATATACATGCACACATATGTATGTATATATGTGTGTGCACGTACCTATTATGCATGTACACACATAATGTGTATCACACATGCACATGCAGCATGCACCCTTGTATATTTCTGCGTATCAGTTCTTTCTCTGGAGGTGGATAGCATCTTCCTTCATACGTCTTTGTAGTTGATTTGAGTATTTATAATACTCCAGAAAACTTAATTGTTAACAGCTATTCTTTGAACAATATTGCTGTTACAGTATACAATATTCTTTTGGCTCATGTCAATCTTCATCATTTCATGCAAATTTTTCCATGTTTTTCTAAAATCAACCTGTTCATTTCTTAAGGCATAGTAGTAGTCTATCACATATTATTATTAATGTAATATTTGAGATTATTATGATTATAGATACTTGATCAATTTTTACCTTTAAACACAAAAAACTTATGTTGTACCTACAAAAAGAGCAGAACAATAATTAGGAGAATTGTTGAACCCAGAACATTTAGTAAAAACCAAACAGGACACCAAGCAGAAATCTGGCAAGGCATTAGAATTTTTACCTTTATTCATACTCCTCTAAAGGTGGAGAATATGACCAATCATATTGGAAGGTACCATCTTTTTCAATCAATCAATAATCTTTTATCCAGCAGGACACCGGGAACATAATTCCAAACTATTCTACTGCCACATGTGCCTTTTTAGACATAGTCATAAATATGCATTCCCTTTTTACTGAAAGAAACCCTGAGGGGGTTATGGTAATCTGTCCCTAAGCAACTTCTTTGAACTCTGGCTCCATTCCCATCTAGTCATTTAATGTCACAGGGTGATTTATTCTGGTAGAGTAAAGGGCACTGGATTTAAAGTTAGAACACCTGGGTTTGAATCTCTGCTCTAATTATTAGTTAGAGTTAATCACTTAACTTCTCTAGTCATCAGTTTCCTCAACTGTAAAATGGGAACTCTGGCCTAGATGCAGTGTGATGTTCCCTCCCACTTTAAATCTGTGAGCCTATGTATTATGTATTATGTAGTCATGGCAAAGAGTAAGAGGAAGGTCTTCTTCTAGTGAGGTAGATGATCTTTGAGGAGTTTATAGGAAAACATGCACAAAAATCACACAGGGTGAAATGGCATGGAGAGTTGTGGCTGTATTGGTACAGAGAGGGGTCACTCCAAGGAAATCATGGATCTACCAAAGCACCAAAATATGCCTGTTTGCATCTGAATCCTCAGTGGGATTGCTACAGGGCTACAACCTGACAGAAGGGACCCCGATGCCATCAAGCCCAATTCATCTGAACCAAGACTCCTTTCAAAAACATCCCTAGGGGCAGCTAGGTGGCGAAGTGAATAAGCACAAGCCTTGGAGTCAGGAGGACCTGAGTTCAAATCTGGCCTCAGCCACTTAACACAAAAACTAGCCATGTGACCTCCATCAAGTCACTTAACCCCAACTGCCTTCCAAAAAGAAAAAAAAAAAACATCCCTAATCAGTGACCATTCATCCTCTACCTGAAGACTTCCAGTCAGTATGACTCAGCCCATTCTACTTTTAGGATAACTCTAATTGTTAGGAAGCATTTCCTTTCAAGCCCAGATTTGCAACTCTCCCTTTTGGGGCCTATCTCTGTCCTCTAGAACTAAGTACAACAGCTCCAATCTCTTTCCTCACTGACAGTCTCAAACACTGCAGGCAATGTTACATCCCACCATGATTTCTTCAGGTTCAACATGCCCTTTTCCTTCAAATGATTCTCCAGTGGCTTGAATCCCTCGTCCTTTTACCATCTCAATTGCCCTCTTCTGATCCTGCTTTGGTTTATCTATGTTCTTCTTAAAATGAGGTCCCCAGAATTGAACATGAGTAAGACCTGGCCAGAACAGAGTATGGTGGAACTCTTATCTCCATTGGTCTGGAAACTCTGCTTTCCTGAACACACCCTAAGATAGCAAGAGCTATTGTGATGCCCCATTTTTGTTCATGCTAAACTTATTTTCCACTAAAACCCACTAATCTTGTCATAGAAACTATTGTTTGGCTAGTTTTTTTGCATCCTATGCTATAGAAAATTCTCCTTGAGTACACCTTACTTGTATTTCTCTCATATTTATCGTATCAGATGTAGTCCATAATTCTTTCCTGAGATCTCTTTGAGTCCTGTTGTTCAGTGTGTTAGCTATGACTTCAGAGGGCAGGTTTGGCAAGTGTAATTTCTATGGCTTCTTCAGATCCACTGAGGAGGGGACAGGACTAACTCCTTAAGGCGTTCTACTAGTGACCCCTTTCCCAAGTGGGTATCATCCTATTAAGAACTACTGTTTGGGTCCGATTATTCAGCCAGTCCTGAATCCAACTAACTCTCCTATCTATTATTCAGCCCACATGCCTCCATCTTGTCCACAAGGAAAATATGAGAGACTTTGTCAAATGCTCGGTTAAAACCTAACTTTGCTATGTATACAGAATTCCCCGATCCAGTTAAGCCATCAAAATAGAATGGCAGAGGGTTAGAGCTATAAGAATCCTAGAAGATCCCCTAGTCTAATCCCTCCATTTTTCAGATGAAAAAACTGAGGCATAGCGATGAGAAGTGACTTGACCAAGGTAATGCAGTGACAATTAAGCTGATACTCAAACCCACGACTTCTAGGACCAGGGATCTATCCACTGATCCATTCTTCCTTGCCCCCAGTGATTCTTTCTCCCTACCATTCCTCTATACACTGTTTTCCTACCTTAAATATTCAAATATATCAAAATATTCAATTCCCTGGTTCCTATGGCAATGCAATTCATCTTAATAATGTTAAGAATGTTTCACTTTTATTCAGCTTTGTTAAGGATTCCAGTACCCTAGACTTCCCATTTATTGCTTTGAGGTCTACCCACTGCCTTTCACCTAGATTGATACCTGCTTCTAGGTTCTTGCTTATAGTGTTCTCCCCCTCCCTCCCCATCTGTGTCATACTGAATTTTCTTTTTTTTTTTTTTTTGCCATTTGGAGGGCAGTTGGGATTAAGTGACTTGCCCAAAGTCACATGACTAGTAAGTGTGTTAAGTGTTTGAGTCTGGATTTGAACTCAGGCTCTCCTGACTCCAGGACCGGTGCTCTATTCACTACGCCACCTAGTCACCCCTAATACTGATTTTTCAACATCCAGGTTAAGTCACATCTGCTCCCTGAAACTTTCTATGACTACTCCAAGCCTCCAGTGATCTCCCCCACATCTGAACTACTATTAGCAATAATGATAGCTCACATTTCTATAGGATTATCAGGTTAATAAAGCACTAATAAATAATAAAGATTAGGCAGTACAAATAGTATGATATATATTTTACTGATGCTTTTTGAAGTTTAGAAACTGCCTACTATATGGTAGAACCAGGGCTTCAGACCATATCCTTAGACTGGAGTACTAAAAGGTGTGGGCAACTGGGTGATATAGTGGATAAAGCACCAGAGATGGAGTCAGGAATACCTATCTTCCTGAGTTCAAATCCATCCTCAGACACTTATTAGCTATGTCACTTAATCCTATTTGCCTCAGTTTCCTCATCTGTAAAATGAGCTTGAGAAGTAAATGGCAAACCACTCTAGTATCTTTGCCAAGAAAACCCCAAACGAGGTCACGAAGCATCAGACATGACTGAAAAATGATTGAACAGCATCAGCACCAGAAGGTTTGGTAAACCTGAAGTCAGAGAACTTGTGTTCAGAGCCTTGCTCCACTATTTACTATCTAAATGACCTTTGGCAAGCCACTCAACCTCAGTTTCCTCATGGGTAAAATAAGGACATTGGACTAAGTTATCTCCAAGGGTATGATGGGGAAACTGAGGTTAGGTAATTTGCCCAAGGAACACAAACAGTGGTTTTAAGGCCACTGTTCTCCAATTGTTTCATATGTGTTAGCTCTGTGACCCTTGGCCAAACTAAAAGTTTCTTTGGATTTTTCATGTGTCCTACTTCTATGTACCTAACAAAGGGTTCTGGGAATTCATCACTTGAATGGTTATTATGCCCAAAATCCCCTTGCAAGTCAGGCATTGGGGCTTTATAACTAAATTAGGTTTGTGATTATCATTCTTAATACTCTGGATCATAGAAGCTGATGACAAGAAATTCCCAGAAGGCCAGTTCTTAATCAGAAATAAACCAACAGTGAGCCTCTGTTTCTCCTTTTGGCTACAATCATGGCCTAGTGGGCTCTTATTTAACCTCCACCCAGCAGGGAGCAGAAGGAAGAAGACAAAAGAGGATCTCTCTAGATAAGACAAGAACTCTCCTTTTACTAGTTCTACTCTTGCTAACTGACTTTCTAGATTCTGTACCTACCTTTCAAATGGTCCTTCCAATTTCATCTTCCTTCTTCTGGATTTGACTTTTAGCCTGCCTAGACCTATCTATATTACTGCTGGATCTTCCTGTCTAGTCTGCCTTCTTGGAGCACTATGTCTTGCCTACAAGAATCCCTATCTGGACTTGTCCAGACCAGTTCTATCCAGACAGATCCACTCCCCACTGCCTTAGTTACAGGGGAGGAACTGGCTTTTAATTGACTTTCATAGGTTAAAGAAATCCCTGCATATCCTGCCTTGGGATCTATTTCCCTAATATAACATCTACCTTTGCAGCTGGGGTGAAACAGAAGAAAAGTTTCTGGTGGCCTCTACTGCCGGCAGTGTCTTTACCTTAATTAACATTTTAGATTTTGAAAGGTTTAGCCAACAGAATCAGGTCAAGTTGAGGTGGAATGATGGAAAGAATGGTGGACTTACGAGTCAGAAAACTGAGTTTGAGTCCCAGCTCACCCCACATAGATCAACAGCGGGGAGACCTCAGAAGCTGTCTAGCCCAACTCCCTCATTTTACAAATATGGAAGTTAAGTGACTGACCCAAAGCCACACACATAGTAAACATAGAAAGTGCAATTAGAATCCAGATTGTCTGCCTCCAGAGCTAACTCTTCCTACTGTACTCACTGCCTCTCAGGGCTCAGGAGCCATAGCCTTCATCTAGATTCAAAGAAGGGAAGGTCAACTTAAATTAGGAAAGAGCCTGAAAATGAATATAAAATGTCTTCAGAGAAATACAAGTATTCCTTCCTGATAATACTGTTTCCAGAATCCAACTAAGATAAAAGAGAGGAGAAGGATTTTAGCTTTAAGCTTTTAAAGGAAGTGCATTAAGAATGGGTGAGCGATTCGTAATGAGTATTAGAAACTGGTTACTATGCAAATGGGTACAGAAAAGGGACAGGAAACAATGTTCCTTTAAGCAGTCAATAAAACTCTTCATGACCCCATTTGGGATTTTCTTGGCAAACATTCTGCTGTGGTTTGCCATTTCCTTCTCCAGTTCATTTTATAGATAAGGAAACTGAGGCAAACAGGGTTAAGTGACTTGCCTAGGGTCACACAGCTAGTGTCTGAGGCCAGATTTGAACTCAGGAACATGAGTCTTCCTGACTCCAGCTCCAGCACTCTATCCACTGTGCCACCTAACTACCCCAGCAGTGAAAAAGACTTGTATTCAAATCCCACATCAGACACTTGTTATCTGTAACCTTGTACAATTCATTTAACCTGTCTTTACCTCTTGTTCTTCATCTGCAAAAAGAGAGGATTAGATTCTTCTGCCTCTAAGGTTCTGCCAGAACTCAATGGTCTTATGAATTAACAAACAAATGGGTAGCCTAGCCTCTGCCCTGTAAAAAAAGAACTGAATTAGTAGAATATAAATCCATATGGTTTTACTGTTCATGGTATTGATCAAGGAACACATTTCCTTCTTTCATCCATGACAGCATCTGTAGTGAATGCAGATTTAGTAGAGCCTGTACCTTGGCATTTCTCTATCAAATACAGTCATGGAAAGATGGGAAGTGCATACTTTCCCTTCCCTCTATCTCCAGCCTCACCACCAAAAACTATTTTTTAAAAGTAAGAAACAAGAGCCAAAGCTACTTGACCACTCTGGCTCACAACTCATCAAGGGCAGATGTCATCATACCCTTGGTTGAGAAGAGCAATACGGAGCATCCAAAAATTAACAGACACAAGATATGCCACATCCACATGGCCCCTCAAGGACGGTGAGCATTTTCATTTCCCCTATTGAAAAAAAATGATAAAGCTCACTCTTCAAGCCCTATAAAAACCACTCTGAGAACATGGTACTAAATACTTGGAGCTCTGGCACCTCTGCATCCTGGCTAGAAAATTCATGTGCTATATTGTTTGACACACTCATTCTCTCAGGTGAAAAGCTGCGTGCAAAAATGCATAATTTATTAGGCTGATCCAGCTAAGCTGAATAATTAGATCATCTCCTTGTACCAACCAGGCCACATTTTATGATGATCTTTTTAACACATAATCTAAATTGGGCTGGGGGGTAAAGAAGGAGGGGAGAGATGGGGGATGTAAAGTATTTAGCAGAACAGAGATGCCCTTTCTAACTTACTAGCAATATCTTTCCATAGCAACAAAAGGAGACACCCTCCTCTGGAGCTTTGAATTATCCATTTCAGTAACTAACAAAAGTCTCCTAAGTGTTTGAGTAATAGGAATGAGAGAGATATTTTTATTCTTTTTTAAAATGGCACTTTGATTTTTTTTGAAGAAACAAAATTATGAAAAGCAAGAATTCCATCAAGTCCAATTAGAGAGACAAGGACTTCCAAGCATTCTCAAGAGGGAAGGAAATCAGAAAGAAAAGTATCTTACCCTGCTTTCCATCCAAATCTTTAAACCATAGAGATGAGATCTTTCCTCAATGATGCTGGACAGAGACTGGAGTCAGAGACAGGAAAGTCAGGTAGAGAAGTCAATGTTTAGAGACCTTTTAGAGTGGTCAAAGTGGAGATATGCCCAATGTGGAATTTGGCATTTAGTAACCCATGCTCCTTCTGGATTCTCCCTTCCTTGTTGCCACCAAGCACAGAAATGGATCTGTCATCCTCTGGAGATCTGTTTTTGAACTGCCTTTGCTTTGGGTTACTCTCATTTGCATCTTGTTCTCCTTGAATGGTCAGCAGAAATGTTCAGTCCAGGTTGTTCTCATGTTGGGTTGGAAATCTCGGCCTCCCATTCAACAGCCTGACAACTAGTCATTCTCTCGCTGGTCACGGACCTCAGCCAGTGCTGTCGTGAAGATCATTCTTGCTGCAGTCACTCTGGTTCTGCATGGTCTCGCCTCTCCCTACCTGTTTCCTCCTTTTTTTCCCTTTCCCCATTACAAGAGGTTAAATTTTTACAAAATTTATGTTCATAAGACATTTTGTGATGGTTTAAGCAGATGAAAGATAAGAGGAGTTTGTACACCTGGCCTTCCCAGGATGGAAAACTCCATTTGAGAAACTAATTGGCTGTCTCCAGTGTTGGTACACAGGGACATATTATAACTTAGTGCACATAGGAGAGGCAAGTTCAAAGAAAAGGTCAAGGCAGATCCTTCATGCACTATCTGGTCACGTTCCCTTTGATAGAGAACCAGGTAGAGAGAGATTTCATTTGGCCACTGATGGCCAAAGCAATTTCTACAGTGGCCTATCTTGAACCCAGTAACATAGACCACCAAGGCTTTCTTCTTAGGTTTTCTTCTTTTTCAGATAATAATAAAAAATAAAAAAACTTTTCCCTCTTGATATTTAACAAAATGACTCACGTGATTTTGTCTGAAGCATATGGTGAGCACTATTGCGGCTCGCGTATTTACTGTTTCCTTTGAACATCATATAATTGGTCTCTAGATTTCCCTGAAATCTTAGATTTTATTCTCAAAACCTTATATTTGCTATGACTTTATCCTAAGGATCAGCTTCCTTTAAGACTCAAGATCCTTTCCTTTACTTTGGATATGGAGCTGCTCACCCAAAGGCTCAGGGTAGGGCCCATTGGGCTTTCACTATATTTACAGCAATTTCTCTGCTAGGAAACAGTACATTTTTTTTTAAAGGTTGGTAGTTTGGGTCTTGGTTTACAATTCAATAATTATGCTAAGTATCTGCTGTGTAAAAGGTAATGTGATAAATATTGGGGGAAATTCAATCATTCAATAGGCATTTATTAAGCACCTAGTATCTCTGCAACAGGCACTGTGCTGAGGATGCGAAGACAAAGAAGTGTCCCTGCCCTCAGGAGCTCACATTCTATCCAAGGAGATGGATACATATATACACACATACATATGCACATATATGTACATATATGTGTGTACATGTGTATGTGTGTATATACACATACATACTCTCTCTCTCTAAGCAGATACAAGATTACCTTAAATGGGAAGGTAGCTGAGGGGGTGTCAAGAAAGATCTCCTTCAGAAGGTAGTACTTGAAGTCAAGGTCACCTAGAAGTGAGGATGCAGAGGGAGGGCATTTCAGGCATGAGGGACAGCCTGTATAAAGTTTCAACAAAAAATGTTCACTTCCCTTAAAAATCTTACAACAAGGATATCTTGTCCATTACTATTCAAATAGTAGCCTGGGTTCTGACGGGGGGCAGGGGGATGTTTTCTTTAGGATCAGCAGAGTTGTAACTTGGGATTCTGGTCCCTATCACAAATGTAAGTGAGCTAGAGAAGGAGAGGGTTGAGGGCTGTCTAAGGCATGGTAACCTGTGTGCTAAGATGTAGACAGTAGAAAGTAATAGAAGTTGAGGAGGTTGAGAAACTGGGAGACCAATTTGTTCTAAGTAACAGAACCTGGGGTTAAGAAGGCTGGGACATAGGCACTGGAATAACCATGGAAGAGGGAGATTCCACCTGGTCTGGTGGCCCATTCTACCTAGAATATCAAGAGTAGTCTACCCCAATGAGAAGATAGGCATGTGAGAGAGGCTAGAGGACCAAGTGACCCTGATGGGTGCCATCTGGGGTCAAACCAGAAAGCAGGCTGACCAGGAAGCTGACACAACACAGAAGGGGGAGGGGGGATGGAGAGACATGCCCTGTAGAGGTTGGCACCTGGAACCAGTCTCATTGTAGTTCAAGTTCTGAGGTTCAGTATATTTCCAACTTAATCTACAGTTTTATCATAAAAAATTTCCACTTCAGAATTCAACATGAGACCCATGTTGAGAGCAGAATTTGTGCCCAGAACAGGCAATTAAAGGTGAAATCCAGTGAGCTCTTCGCTCAGTGCTCTTTAGAATTTGTTTTATGACCTAATGATAAGAAATAGTGATTATATTTCTTTCCATCTCAAGAGTTCCTTTTCAAGAGTCTGACTCTCTCACCCTTGGCATCCTTATAAGGCATGATCATACCTATACAACTCTAATATAATGCCAAGGAAAGGCAACTTCCCAAGGTTCAGAATACCAGCATAGGTGCTCTCCATTTTATTCAGTGACCAACCAAGAACAGAGAAGATCAAAACATGACATCATTCAAAATACAGCATTTACTAAGTGTGATTAAATAATCTCCAAGGACTACTCCATCCCAGGACCTTCCAATCATTCAATCAATTACAAAGTCCCTGGTCTAAATACTTCTCCACCCCTAGGCTATACCTTCATTTAGTCCACCACAGAGCACAAAAAGGTGAAATCCAGTGAGCTCTTCGCTCAGTGCTCTTTAGAATTTGTTTTATGACCTAATGATAAGACATAGTGATTATATTTCTTTCCATCTCAAGAGTTCCATTTCAAGAGTCTGACTCTCTCCCCCTTGGCATCCTTATAAGGCATGATCATACCTATACAACTTTAAAGTTATCACAGCTTAAAATGCACTATGACTTCTGGGACACCTCATAGAGTGCCGTGAATTTCACAATTGGGGAAACTGATGGTCAACAAAAGAATTCACCCAAAATCTGACAAGACTTGAGGCAGAGTTAGGAAAACTGTTCTCAGGCTACTGTGGAGTGAATAATAGTCATATACTCTTAATCGAGTTTTCTCCTGCTTTTGAGATAGCGTTCTCTTGGTTCTCCTCCTATCCTAGAGTTATTTCATGTATATATAACATATACACATACATATACACACACACACACACACACACACACATATATATGTATGCGGTCACCTTAGACACATAGTTACACCTCTCTCCCTTAGAATATTCTCGGTGTATATTTATAAATATAGGCTTATATATAAATATGTATGTATGTGCACCTATATATACACATGTGTTATATATGTAAATATGTATATACACAAAATATATACATATGGTATGTGTATATATGTGTCTGTATACACATGTACACACACACCCCAAGAAGACCCCAAGGGAGAGAGGGGCCTACAAAGTTATATTATTGCAAGAGGGAATAAAGCTATTTAGTTCTACCTCTTATTTGTACAGACAATGAAACTAAGGAACAAAGAGACTGCAATTAATTTATCTGAGGTCACCCAGGTGGTACATGACAGAGCTACGATTCAAACTCACGTGCTAAATCTCCTAATCTGATACACTCTCCCTAGGTGCCATGCTATCTTTCTGTGGCACCAAGGGTAAACACTGATACTGCTAACATCAGACTTCATAATATTCATCAGTGGAAATCTCTATCATCATCATCATCATCTTATAATTTCTGTTAATGGATTATACCAGTATAGCTCTTTATACTTTTTTTGGTACATCGTCTTTTTATCCTTATATTAACTCTGTAAGGTATACAGGCATATATGATTATTGCCATTTTTAAAATGAATAACTTTGGGTACAGAGAAGTAATGTCATCAGGTGGGAAATGGGGAGTTAGAAGACCTGAGATCAAGTCCTGGCTTTGCCCCAAACTAGAAGCAGGTGCCGTTTGGCAAGCCCCTTCCTCTCTCTTGGTCTATTTCTTCACATGTAAAATGAGGAAATGGCTATGTTCTGGTTGTTATCTGGGGTTTGTGAACTTTTTATAAAAAACATTTTATAACTATCTTTCAATATAATTGGCTTTCTAATACTATATTTCACTTATGCATTTAAAAATGGTATTTTGAGAAAGGGTCCATAGGTTTCACCAGAGGGATCCACACAACAAAAAAAGTTAAGAAGCCCCGAGATAGATCGTCTCCAAGGCTACTTCTATGTCTGCCCTAGGTAGAAACTGAGCTCGAATTAGAACTCCACAGTTCATTATTTCACAGGATTTAGCTCTCAATATCCTTTGTACTACATCCATCTTCCCGGATGTTTTAGTTATAGTCCTGACTGGATGGCTTGCTAAGGTCTTCTGATGATACTTTAAAATTCCTTCCAGCCCTGAGATTCTCTCATTTTCTCCTCTGTACTTCATCCCCAGATTGACACTAATTTATACTGGAGAGGTCCTTGTGAGGCTTAATTGAGGACCACAAAAGACAGAGATCTTCAAGTAGGCAGCTCTGCATAATTTCCCCAAGCAGCTCACTCTGTAGAATTTCATTTTCAACATGAATGGTCACATTCCAAGCAATGAATGAGATGAATTGTTCAGAGGGAAATGACGCACTCAATTCTGTAGTACTGCTCAATAGTCCCAGTGCAGCTCAACAGTACGTCAGTATTTTCATTATAAACCCATCAGTGGTTTGATAAGTACTTGGTAACTGACCCTGAAATCAATACACTGAGTCAAGACTAAAAATAACTAGGTTGATTTACCTCAAAATTGTGAAACAGGGACACACCTGCAAAAATCTCCTCTTCCAGGAAGTCTTCCTAACCTAGATTCATCCCTACCCTTACTCACTCCTCTCTAGGATCCCTCTGCATTTTGACATTTAGTTTACATGCTAATTATCTTTCACCTGTTGAAAGTTTATTTGGCCGGCAAGATGTTGCGATGGATAGAGTACCAGACCTGGAGTCAGGAGGACTCATTTTCTCAAATTCAAATCTGTCCTTAGACATTTACTAGCTGTGAGACCCTGGGCAAGTCACTTAACCCTGTTTGCCTCATTTTTCTCATTTATAAAATGAACTGGAGAAGGAAATGGGAAACCGCTCCAATATCTTTGCCAAGACAATCCCAAATAGGGTCACAAAGAGTTGGACATGACTGAATATCAAGGAGAGGTTATTTGCTAACTGTTCTCAGACCATTTCTTTGCCTATCTGCTTTACTTCTCCAACTAAACAATATCTCCTTCCTCATAATGTGTTCTTACAAACAATCTTTGTCAAATGAGGTACAGAATGTTATCTGTGAGCACACACCCATACACCTGCAGTGAAATCTGACAGACACTTGGTAATATATTGAGCAGGGGATCTGGATTAACGCCCATCACCTAGGTCAGGTGTGGTGATTTAAGCTGTTAGCAAAGAAAGGAGGTTTTTACAGATTCACTGATTCTCAGAGTTCTAATGGATACCAGAGGTTATCCTGTCCAACTCCTATCTCTATAGGAAACCACTCTACAAAATTCCCGAGGGAAGTATATCCTTAGATTCATAGACTGTATGAGGTCCAATAGGTTACCATTAAAGATTATTCCTGGGGCAGCTAGCTGGCACAGTGAATCACCACTGGCCCTGGAGTCAGGAGGACCTGAATTCAAATCCAGTCTCAGATGCTTAACACACACCAAAAAAAAAAAAAAAAACACCACCTAGCTGTGTGACCTTGGGCAAGTCACTTAACCCCAATTGCCCTACCTTCTCCCCTCCAAAAAACAAAAAAAAAAGGTTATTCCTTAAAATTTAAAATTTTACAAATGAGGAAACCAAGACCCAGAGAGATAAGTGGCAGCTTTAACTCAAATTCAGGTCTTCTGACTCCCAGTTCATGGTTCTTCCCATCTCAACCTGCTACCATCCAATAATGATGCTACCGTTACCTTGGAAATTCTGCCCTTTCTCTGTAACCTATCTAAATTTGATGAGTCCTTAAAGTTTTATACATGGGTAGTCTTCCCTGTCTACTCCTTTCCCTTATCTCAATTTTTATGGAGAGTCCAAACCACCAGATTCATCCCTAATTATCTATTGCCTTCTACCTAGCTCTAATCACAGTTTATTCCTGCACAGTGAGACAGTAACATCCTGAAGGGAATGGCAGGGCAGACTCTATATACCTTGATTCTTGGCTACTTTTCCTCCCCACCCACTACATGGCAGGTAGATGGCACAGGAGTCAGGAAGACCAGAGTTCAAATCTGCTCTCAGATACTTAATAGCCTTGTGACTCTGGTAACCCTGTTGCCTCAATTTCCTCATTGGTAAAATGAGCTGCAGAAGGGAATGGCAAACCACTCCAGTATCTTTGCCAAGAAAATTCCAAATGGGGTTATGAAGAGCCAGACCCAAGAAGAAACACCAACTACATCCCAGGCCCCAGCTCAGCACAGCCGTAGGCACTTAGTCGCTTATTAACTACTTAATGAATGATTCCTTAATAATGAGTACAGCTACATTAAGAGCCTACTGTACTAGGGGAGGCTGGATGCCTCAGGACCTTTAGGCTACAGATTTGTCACGTTCATGAAGAATTAAGAAGTGCCTTGGAACTCTGGGAAGTTAAAGGGTGCTCTCTGAGTCCTTCTCAAAGGTTCCCTAATTGGTGACTGCAATTTAATGTGTTTCTCTATTACCTGCCAAAAGCCAGAAAGGTGTCTGCTTTGGAAGCAAACCCCCGGTATCTTATCCTAAGACAGATTAATGACCACATACAAAGGATTACTCCCAGAACCAACAAGTTTTCCAGCTTCCACATGTCCCATGTCACAGATTCACAGACTTTAGAATCTTCTTTCCAATATATCCAAAGAGGATGGTCCAGTTTCTACTTTAATAGCAGACAGGAAACTCATTATTTCACAGAATTTAGGGCTGAAATGGACTTTAAACTCCCTATTCATTTCACATCTGAGGTTGTCCTGCTTTTACTCTCTTCTCCTGTCCCCACCATCTGAGAACTGGACCTAGGGTTCCATTTTTCTACCAATGCAGGTATGAACCTTCTTTGCAACTTATTCAGTCTTCTTGCCTGTTACCCCAGGAGGTTAAATAACTTGCTCAGAGTCACCTAGGCAATCTGTGACTGAAGCAGGACTAGAATTCAGGTCCTTCCTGACTCCAAGGTCAGTTTTCTATCCAATATGCCATGCTTCTTAGCACTGCCAGAATAATGATGACATTTAGACTTGGTCAAAAATCTTCAGTGCCTCCCTATCACCTATCAAGAAAATTCTTTTGCCCACCATTCAAAATCTTCTACAATGCGATTCCACCTTACCTCTCCAGCCTTATCTTATTTTTTCCCCCACACTCTGTTTCAACCTAAATGAATTACTCTGTTCTCACACATGCCCTGTACATTCTTGAGTCCCTTACTTTTGCTGTTCCCTATGCATTCTGTTAGATTCTGACCCATCCTTTAAAGCCAAACTCAAATGCCACTTCCTCCATGCCTTTTATGACCTTCCTTATCAGTAATGACCTCCCCTTCTGACTTCATATAACACACGTCTTATGTAACAAAATTCTTCATATAAAAAAACAGAGAGGTTTTGTCTTACCTAAACTTTCTACTTTCATCTGTCACAATATTCTGCAGAGAGGAGGTACACAATGAATAGAATGGGAACTCAGTTCAGTTCATCTCACTGTGGTCCACACCCACACTGTCTGTCCTCCTTCTCCACACAGACACACTTTTCTTTTTTTTTTTTTTTTGGAGGGGCAATTGGGGTTAAGTGACTTGCCCAAAGTCACACGGCTAGGTTTTTGTATTAAGTGTCTGAGGCCGCATTTGAACTCAGGTCCTCCTGACTCCAGGGACGGTGCTCTATTCACTGTGCAAACCTAGGCACCCTCAGACACACTTTTCAATGAGTTGTTGCCCCCAAAATGAAATACCCTCCTCACTGCTGATCAAAATCCTACCCATCATTCCCCTTATACCTTACGTATTCCTTGCTCCAAGAAGCCTGCTCACAGGCAACACTCCCTTCTCTGACCTCCTTCAGCTTTTCTACTCTGAATTTTATCACTGCCTCAGATACTGCCTGGTTAAGGAGACAAGACTCAGACGAGAGAGCAATATTAAACTGTCAGCTCATCCAGGGAGCTGCTCTCCTCCTGTTTTCTCTACTGAACCTAGCTCAGGGAGGAACACAGCACAAATTGGGGAGAGGTGATAAGGTGAGGCTGGCTGAAATTCCTTCTTAACAGGCAATGTAGAAAGGAAACCTTTATCTTTGTTTCTCCCGAGTTAAGAATAGGTAGGTATGAGTTAGTTAGTTCTTGTGGGTAATGGGATAGCAATCGAAGTAAAACCAAGCATCAGAGTCTGAAATTATTTCCCAAATTCCAAAAGACAGGATAAGAGAACAAATCAATCAACAAGCATTAAAAAAGAAAAAAAAAAGCAAGGCTCCATACTAACACAGAGAGAAAAGGTAATGGGAAACACTGAAATCAAACACTTTTCCAGAGAACTAGCTTGCAATGGAATTAAGTGATTTCCCCTTCTTTGGCCTCAGTTTCCTTAGTTAGAAAATGAAGGGAATAGACTAGAACATCTCAAAAGGCCCTTCTAGGTCTGACTTTCTATGGTTTGAAAGATAGAGATTCAGCAGCAGTAGTGGCCAAAGCCAGGCAAATGGTGACTCCAGCTGCCTTGCCCCACATAATCAAGCCTCAGTTCATTTGGACCCCCAATTCCCAAGGAATTTGTTATCATTTGGCACGTTCTGGTCGGCAGTTTCCCTTTGTGCTATCTATGGAAAGAAGAGTTTGCTAAGCAAATTAATTGCCCAAACAAGGAAAATGTTTAGCCTACTTAAGAAGGAAGGCCAACAAACTGTTTCCAAGCAATTATAAAACCACTTTGTATGCAAATAGTGCTGCTAAACAGTGAGTGTGCTAATTACAAATTATTCTTTTCTCTCCACTAGAGCACTTACAAGATTCTCCAAAACACATATTATAGCCCAGCTCCCTTTACTCCAGCCCCCAGAGACAGCCCTAGGCTATAAGGAAGTGGGGAGGAGAAGGAAAGTGATTGTAGCAGATCTTGTACTTGGGGACCCCTTGCCGTTTCTGTTGCTGAGTACAGACTCAGGGAGTCAGCCCCCAAGAGGAGTGGCAGGTGCTTAAAAAGACTGATAGCTGCAGAGCATCAACCAGAAATGCAGCTCCCCCACCCCCACCTCCTGCTGGGAACCCCCTCAGGCTGCAAATGGCCCTTTTCTAACTTCTTTCCCCACCTCTTACTAAGACTGCCCTTGATACTCACTTTAACCGGATTTCACCTGGATGGGAATGGGGGAAAGGGAATTGATAGGGAAGGGAATAGAATTCTATTCTCCCTAAGCCCTGAAAAACCTGCCCTCTCCCTTCCCCTTCCCCTCCAGTGAACCTATATATCTATGCTCTTGAAAGTCATAGCAAAGTGGCATCTTTTTTTTAATAAAAAATGTTTTTAATTCAGACTTTTTAATCAGCGAGATTGATGCTCACTACTCCCCTCCAATGTTGGTCAAATTAAAGAGGCCTTGCTATGTGCTGCATCATCATCATTACTATTATTTCTGTGCTACTCTTCCAATGCCTCATCATTGTGGGGCTGTTACCAGCAGATTCTGCCAAGTCTTACTAGACTGAAAAAGCCTAGCAATAACAGAATGCAAGTCTGCTGAGGACCAGCCTGGCTGAATTCACAGAGGCCCAAGAGGAGAAAGGGCCATCAGAAGACAGTCCGAAGGTAATATGTGATCCAGCTTTTTTGATCAGTTAAAAGTCTGATCATGCAACCACATATATGTATATTTTTATTTAATTATAAATTATGAACCTGGGCTACTAGAACCCACACATCAAATCAAAAACCAAAAAAAAAAAGTGTGTTCAGGGAGACACAAGTCTTACTGGTCACTGCCCAAGAGGACACTCATCAGATGAGTCGTCCGAATTTTCTCAATAGCTGTCCCATAAGGCTGGATCAGAAGGGGTAGGTGGGTGGAAAAATTACACAACAGGAGACTTGAGAGTAATGGGGTGTGGTTAAGTATGATTGGATAGGTGCATGATTGGTTGTTATTTGAGAGGGTAGATGGGAGCCTATTTTCCCGCCTTCTGATTGGTCTCTTTCTCTTCCCCCACACTCCAAGTAGGAGGCCCAAAAATTTTCATTTGCACCAATGAAGGGTTTAGGGGATAGTGGAGTGAAAACACCAGTGAAATCACAGATATTTAAGATATTAAAGTATTATTACTGGTATACTTTGGTGTACCTACGTCCGGTCTCCCCTTATTCTAATTCTTCCTCCACTTAGTTGCCTAAGTGATTTTCCTAATGTCTCACCCAGTAATACTCCCCACCCACCCCCCTTAATAAACTCCAGAGGCTGCCTATAGAATCTAGGATCAAATATAAATTCCTCTGGTATTTGAAGTTCTTAATAAATTGGGCTCCCCTTACATATCACTCTTCTCTTTCTGCATACATGAAGTTCTGTCTTCCATCACAATACCTTTTCAATGGCAATCCTACATGCCCTCCCTTCTTCACTTCCATCTCTTAGAGTCCCTGACATTTTTCAAGACGCAGTTTATGTACTACCTTCTATAGGAAGCCTCAGAGCTTTCCATTCCAAGACGATCTTTAATCTGATTGAATATATCATGTATATTCCTTCACGTTCATATGTTGTCTCCCCCACTAAAATGTAAACGTCACTTTTGTTTTTGTAATTCCCAACCCTATCACAGTGCCTAGCACACAGAAGAGGTTTAATTAATGCTTGTTTGATTAATTGATCTGTGATCTCATTGATGTCTATGCTCAAGTATAGACATTATTACAATTCATCTAGGATTTTTATTCTATTTGATTCTAGTCCATGGGGAACCAACATGCTGGGAACCTTCCTTCATGATTCTTGACATTAATGGATACAAATGGAGTACAGAGCCTGCGCATTAGTTATTCCTTGCTCTTGATGCATGGCTGACCCATTTTTTTTCCCTGCTCATACAAAGGAGTATAGTTTTAGAGCTGGAAGGGGCATTAAAGGTCATCCAGTGTGTTCTCTTCATCTTAAAGATGAGAAACCAAAGGCTCAAAGGTGATATGCTCAAAGTTCCCTGGGTACTAAATGACGAAGCTGAGATTTGAATCCAAATCCATCATTCTTTCCATTTCTCCATAGAGCCTCCTGTACATGTCTCTGATGACACTGTTATTTATAATATCCAGACTTTACATTTCAGAGGCCACTTTATTTTCAAAATATTTTCTCTTGGGGCGGCTAGGTGATACAGTGAATAAAGCTCTGGTCCCAGAGTCACGAGGACCTGAGTTCAGATCCGGCCTCAGACACTTAACACAAGAACTAGCCATGTGACCTTGGGAAAGTCACTTAACCCCAATTGCCCTCCAAAAAGCAAATATATATATTTTCTCTTAAGTTGTATACACCTTAATCCCCTTCTTGCCTGCTACCCTTCCATTCATCCTCCAGGTCATGCCCTGGAGTACTTAGCAATTTATGTTCTGAGACTCCTTCCCTGAGGCCACGGTGGTCACAATGATTGAGTATCTTGCATGACCTGCTCTATTTAGATGTCCCTAGCCATGCTTTACTTTACACCATGACCATCTTCTTGCTTTAGACATAAATGTATTCTTCCAACTGTGGAACAATAATTAAATATCAACACTGCTCCTGGAAAAGATATTTCTGGCTCTGTCCCTATGACTCTACTCAGCATCCCTATGACTTTTTAAATCAGAGCATACCTCCCAGGACAGCCACCACCCTGTATGTGTTGTTTCCAGGGGTGTTCTGGAATGAGCTCAAATCAACTGTTAAATTTTCACTGAAAGCATGAATACCCCTTAAATTATAAAACAACATAGACATTACAGACAAGGCCAATTACTTTTCCCATGCTCTCAAACACATAAGATTAGGCAGAAGCCTAGTAAATCCCCAAAGGAAATTAAGCATGTTAATAAATAACTTATAAGTATAAAACAGTTACAAAAAACTTTCAAATCCGTGATATATTTTGGTCCTCATCACAACACTGTAAGCATAAGCATGAGAGCACAAGGGCTAATAAGCCCATTTTACAGGAAACTGAGGCCTAGAGAAAATGACTTGCCTAAGGTTGTAAGTCCATTAAATGGCAGGATCTCTTACTTGAAATCAGATCTTTAGTCTCCATGTGTTCTTTCCATTGCTCAAGGTTTCAAAGACATCAGTTTGTTCAGTCCACAATAGCACTGAGATCACTCAATCACACACAATAATCCATACCTGGATTATTGCAATGGCTTCCTCTCTATTAAATAAGTATCTATTAAGTTCTACTATATGTCAGTCACTATGCTATGTGCAGGCCTTACAAAGGAAATAAATAGAAGCTCCTGATTTCATAGAGCTTCCAATCTTTGGGGAAAGACAAGTATTTACAAAGTAGTACAGTACAAGGTAATTTCAAAAGTGAGAGGGGATATTAGCAGTTCATAGGTCAAGGAGGTGGTGCCTGAACTAATCTTTGGAGGCAGCTAGGAATTCTAAGAGATAGAAGAAAGGAGGGAAGGCATTCCAGGCATGGTCAAATGTCTTTGCAAAGGTGTAATGATGGAATATAGAATGTCATGTGTGAAACATCAAGAGAGCCAGTTTGATTGGACTGTGTAGTGCATTTACAAAAATAATACGTAAAAAACCTAAAAAGAAGGATGAAATCAGGTTGTGAAGGCCTTTAAATACTCAATAGGGAGTCCCTGAAGCTTATTGATCAGGGGAGGGACAGGATCAGACCCATACTTAAGAATATCACTGACGGGGGCGGCTAGGTGGTGCAGTAAGTAAAGCGCTGGCCCCGGAGTCGGGAGGACCTGAGTTCGGTTCCGGCCTCAGACAGTCACACTAAAAACTAGCCGTGTAACTAACCGTGGGGCAAGTTACTTAACCCCAATTGCCCTCCAAAAAGCAAAAAAAAAAAAAAAAAACAAAGAATATTGCTGACAGCTGCGTAGAGTGGGAAGTGATCTGAGTCAGGGAGACCAATTAAGAGCCTATTGCAATGGGCCAGATGAGATAATGAGGACTAAAAGGAGAATGGTGGTTGCATGGATAGAGAGGAGTTAGATTATCTGACCCCAGCCTCTTCTCTCTCCATTCTCTCCTCTATAATGATGCCAGACTGATCTTCATCAGGCATGAGATAATCTTCTGTCCAACTCCATTCCACATAAGACCATCTATTCAGCACTTTCCTATCATTCCTTTCCTCCATGTACTGGGCCAGCCGAGTTCTTAGAATCCTGTCTTTAATTCCTTTTCCAAGTAGGAACATGTAACATCCTAGCATCTTCACCATCACCACTACTACCACCACCACCAACATCATCACCATCACTATCATCACTGTCATCACCACCACCACCATCATCACCATCATCATCATCATCACCACCACCATCATCACCATCACCACCATCATCACCACCATCACCATCATCACCATCACCACCACCATCATCACCACCATCACTATCATCACCACCACCACCATCACTATCATCACCATCACCATCACCACCACCACCACCATCACCATCACCATCATCACCATCACCACCACCATCACTATCATCGCCATCATCACCATCACTATCATCACCATCATCACCATCATCATCTTCACAACTAACATTATTTAATGCCTTCTATGTGCCAGGCACTGTTCTAAGCACTTTACTATTACTATCTCATTTGATCCTCACAACAGCCTTGGAAGGTAAATGCTCTTATTATCCTTATTTTACAGATAAGAAATCTAAAGCAAAGGTTAAATGACTTGCTCAGGGTCACACAGGTAGCAAGCATCTGAGACTAGATTTGAATTTAGGTCTTCCTGACTCCAGTCCTAGCCACTGTGCCACCTAGCTGCCCTGTGTATAGTTAGGTATTCAATAAATATTTGTTGCATTAATATTTTTCTTGATTAGGACAGCACCAGGAGTTAGGGGACCTGGACTAAAGTGTTGTTTCTGTTTCTGCTTCTGACTAATTTTGTGACTTTGGACAAGTTACCCCATCTCTGACAATCTGAATCTCTGAGGTCAAAGAGACAATAGATAGTATTTAATACTGTCCACACCCAGAGAAGTATCTCTCCAGTTATCCAGTCCTTTGCTTTGAGCCCTCCAGTGAGGACTCAGGACAACACGTGCTCCCAAGGAAGCCTATTCCACTTTGGAAGAGTTCTAATTGTTAGGAAGGTCTTTATACCAAGCCTAAATTTGACTCTCTCCAAGTTCATTCCACCCATTGCTTCTAGTTCCGCTCAAGCAAATTAAGTTTAATACCTCTACTTCCATAATACTCCTTCAAATATCAAAAACAGAGATGGTATCATCCCCCTACATACACACACACACACACACACACACACACATGAGTTGGAGGTTGGAAAGAAATGGGAAGAAAAACCATTTTTTAAACAGCAATCCCAGCAGATTCTTTCCAGTTGTAACAGGATTTTACTTCTTCCCAACCTTAAAGGGAAAAAAGTGCAAAGTAGAAAATGTGGCTAACAACTTTGCCAAAACAATTTTCTTAGAACCACAATTATGCCCCATACACAGTGAAGAAAATGATCAGAAGAAGATGGGAATCAGGAAACAAGCAATCGGAGAATTAGCCTCTCAATGGTCAGGCAGCTGCTCAGATATCTGTTGACACTGAAAATGAATGGCTAGCACTCTGTCATTGCTGGGGGAAAGGTAGAATAAGTGTCATCCTTAATAGAGATGCCAACTTGGTGAAGGAGATCTACCGTGACATGTTATCTGCTACGAAGAAAAGTCACTCACTGGGTGTGCATATTCGATCCCCTCCATAAAAAATAAAAATAAAAAGAGCTACTCTGATCGTAACTCTATGTGCTTCTGAGGGGGGTGGGGGGGAGAGAAAAAGGCAATTACATGCCAGAAAGGAGAAAAGTTCAAGTTCAGATTTTTTAATGTTTTAAAATTATTTTCTCCTTAACATTATGTGCCCTGTGCCTGGAATGCTCTCCCTCTTCTCCTCTGCCTCTTCAAAGCCTTTTCCCTATCTACTTCTAAGGCTCAGCTTAAATGTCACCTCCTTCTAAATGTCTCTTTCTATGTTGCCCTGGTTTCCAATGTCACTCTCCAACCACTGGGTATTTGTCTTGTATATGTCCTGTATTTATTTATCTGTGAACATGGTGCACCCTCATAGTAAAATAGAATCTCACTGAGAATAGAGACTATCTCACTTTTGGATTTGTATATTCAGCACATATTACAGTGCCTGGCAAGGAGAAGGTGTTTAGTAAATGTTAGTTGATTAATTCACGGATTTACTTGTGATTTCGTTGATAAAGGTAAACTCCCTGGATGAGGAAACTCCCTCCAACAATGAAGGTCAACACCTTCCCTGTAATGTATAGTCATAGAGATTTACTTTACATGCAACTTGCCCAGGGTCACACACCCTGTATGTGTCAAAGGTGGGACACAGTTATAGACAAAAAAGGAATTTTGTTGGGGAAGTTACCAACACCTTAAGGGATCAAGAAAATCTTCACATAGATGGTGAAATTTGAGCTGAGTTTTGAAGGAAACTTGGAATTCTGAGAAGAAGAAATAAGGAGGCAATGAATTTTAGGAATGGGGGACAGACAGTACAAAGGCATAGGCGGGACACGGGATAGACTGTCACATATGTGGAGTAGGAAAATGACCTGTGGAGTGTAATGAAATAGTGTACAAGAAGGGAAATGGCATGTAATAAGGTAGGAAAATTAGGTTGAGGTCAGCTTGTAAAGGACTTTTAATGCCGAACATCAGTTTATACTGTATCATTGAAGGAATAAGATAGCCATTGGAGTTTATGGAATAAAGGAGTGAAGTGTTCAGGTTTGTCTATTTTCCCAATTCCCAAACTTCCCTCACCTTTCTCCTTATCAAAGTTTTTGTTTTGTTTTGTTTTTGTTTGTATGTCATGCTGTGTCCAAAATAGAGCCAGTAACACCCTAGGAGAAGGAAAAAATATCTGTTCATCCATCCTTCCTAGCCTGGCCCCTCTTGGAATAAACTGCATTTTATGAAATGGAAGACCAAGGTTCAAGTATCAGAGAAGAGATCAAATCAAAATCCTGAACTCATTAGGACCATTGTCTTTCTAGCTAAGATAATAATACCAGCTGACATTTGTGCCATGTTTTTTATGTATTTCAAAGCATTTCTACAACCATTGCATGATATGATACTCACAACGCCCCAATGGTACATGAAGGTCATACATCAAAAATGCAATTCAAAAGACATTTATTTAGTTCCCAGTATTGTCCAGGAATTGGATATGCAGGAAAAACAAGAACTCACAAAAGCAGAAATGACCATGGGCAGCGTTCTGGAAATGGGATCATGGGGGCCATAAGCACATACAGATGCAGAGGGGCCGAAAAGAGAACATTGGGCTTGTAGAATAGTGAGACATCTGCTTCACCTTGACTTAGAGTTCATGAAGAGAAATGGGTTGGAAAGAAAAGTGGGAGCTAGATTATGGGGGATTTAAACACCAAGCTAAGAAGTTTGTATTTTACCCTAGAGAAATGGAAAGTCACTGGAGGATTCTGAGCAGGGAGATACATGGTCATACCTGTACCTTAGGGAAAATATTTTGACAAAGGTGTAGAGTGTGGATTAAAGAAGAGAGAGACTGTAAACAAACAAAAACAATCAGGAAGCTAATACAGTAATTTGAGAAAAGTAATTAGAGCTTAAATTAGGATGAAGGCTATAAGAATAGACAGAAGGGATGAATATGATTTTGGAGGTAAAATCTTTAAGACTTGGCAGTTGATTAGATATGTGGGAAACAGGAAAAGGTAGCACCAAGGTTGTGAACCTATAATACTGGGAGGATGGTGTTGCCCATAATGAAAATTAAATACAAAAGTTTGGACAAGAGACAGGTTTAGACAGTAAGATGAGTCCCTTTTTATACTATAATGAATTAGAAGTGCCTATGATACATTCAAGAGCAGATATCCAATAAGAAGTTAACAGTATGTGGCTAAATTTCAAGAGATTAGGACTAGATTTGAGAGCCATATGAATTGAGAAACTTGAACTCATGGGAGTTGTTGAAATCTTCAAGAGAGTATAGTGTTTGTCTGGGATGTAGAATATGCTGGGGGTGGGAGGGTGGAGATAGCTTGGGAACAGATTGCAAAGGGCTTTAAATGCCAGAGGAGTTCCTGTTTCATCCTAGATAAAACAGAGAGTCATTTGACTATGTTGTCATTCCATTTATGGGAACAAATGCAACATGTAGGATGAGAATGCCTAAGTATCTGTCTGCCCTAAGCAGATCAATGTTTTCTTGCAGAATTATGCCATATATAAATGGAGTTGGGAAGTAGTCCCCAAAATACATTCACCATTTTGCTTCACTTTCAGAGCCAGCTTTTGTCGATGTCCCTTTCAGGTCTTGGGGAAATTTTTTCCAAGGCAATTGGTTAGTCATACTACCTATGGGCTTCATATTTGGTTTACATTTGGCAACTTCTCCAAGTCTGTGAAGATCAACAATGCAGAAAGGAGTAGAAAGACTTCTGGGAGAAAATGATTGGGAAATAGCCCAAACACAGTATTATGAGATCATAGGTCTAGAACTGGAAAGGAACACAGAGGACATTTAGTCCAACCCCCTTAATTTATAGAAGAGAAAACTGAAGCAAAGGAGATTAAGCAAATTGCCCAAGGTTATATTGGTAGTAAGAATGTATGAACAAAGTAATTTGAGTATACATAAATATTAATGTCATAGGATCTTGGATCTAGAACTGAAGGAACCTAAGAGGACACAGACCAAGTCCAAGTGAAATTAAATGACTTGTACAATGCTATATTAGTGGTAAGTATCAGAGATGGAATTTGAACTCAGATCCTCCAACATCAAAGCTTGTTCTTTTTACTGTATCATACTGTCTCTCTTGTATTAAAGAATTTTTAAATTGGGAAAGAATTTTTACAACCAGTGTCTCTGATAAAGACCTTATTTCTAAAATATACAGAGAACTGAGTCAAATTTATATGAATACAAGTCATTCCCCAATTGATAAAAGGATATGAACAGGCAGTTTTCAGAGGAAGAAATTAAAGATATCTATAAGCATATGAAAAAATGCTCTAACTCACTATTTCCTAAAGAAATGCAAATCAAAACAACTCTGAGGTACCACATCTCACCTATTAGATTGGCTAAGATGACAAAAAAGGAAAATGATAAATGCTGGAGAAGTTGTGGGAAAATTGGAACACTAATGCATTGTTGGTGGAGTTATGGACTGATCCATCCATTCTGGAGAGTAATTTGGAGCTATATCCAAAGGGCTATTAAAAAAAAGTGAATATCCTTTGGCCCAGCAATACCACTTCTAGGGTTGTATCCTGAAGAGATCATACAAGTGGGAAAAGGACCCATATGTACAAAAATATTTATAGCAGCTCTTTTTGTGGTGACAAAGAATTGGAATTCAAGGGGATGCCCATCATTTGGGGGATGGTTAAACAAGTTGTGGTATATGAATGTAATGTAATACTATTGTACTATAAGAAATGAGGAGCAGACAGACTTCATAATAACCTGGAGAGACATATAAAATGAGGCTGAGAAAGGGGAGTAGAATCAGAAGAACATTGTACACAATTACAGACACATTGTATCTGTGAAAATTAACTTTGATAGACTGGACTCCTCTCAGCAATGCAAGGCTATAAGATAACTCCCAAAGACTCATGACAGAAAGAGCTATCCATACCCAGAGAAAGAATTACAGTCTGAATGCAGATTGAAGCAAAGTATTTGTTCTCTCTCTCTCTCTCTTTTTTTTGCTTTATTTTGTTCTTTCTCATTCACTCCATTGGTTATAATTCTTCTTTACAACTTGACTAATGTTTCATGTGAAGATATTTGTACAACTTATATTGGATTGCATTCTGCTATGGTGGGGAGGAGAGGGAGAGGGAGAAAATTTGGGACTCAAGGGATTGTGGAACTGAATTGTAAACTAAAAGTAAATTAATTAATTAATTAAAAATTTAAAAAAATTAAGAATCAATTATCTTAAGGGCTTCAATACTTGTGATTATATCTTTATGAGTCTATAGGACCACTGCAACATGAGTATCCATAAATATTAACAGATGGTCGTTTCACTCTCTGAATCCAGGAGGCTTCCATGTTTTGGATAATTAATAATAATCTGTGAATTGCATAATAGCTGCCTTTCCAGATTTGAGACATAGGTATATATTTTCCTGCAGTGCTTCCTGAAACAGATGAAAAGTATTTTGTAATTTGATATGTTATGTCCTTCTTTCCTGGGGTGGACAAGAACAAGGGCTATGTCCCAGGGGAAGTTTTATAAATAGTAAACTTGGACTTCTGAGTCTTCCTTTCTGAGAGCCTAAGGAATGGAAACTCAGGAAGACTATAGTGGATTTATGCAACTTTTACTTTCCTGAACATTGTCAAAACTGACCATTGTCAAAAGTCTGAAAATACTGAAAGAAAGGCAAACTAATAAAACTGGTGATTTACTTCTTCTTTAAGAAAAATGGTGGAAAATACCACTTGTAGCACTTGGTAACTGCAAATTGTATCTCCAATGCCATCCCAGTTATTTTTAACTCTACTAGTATTTTTAAGCAGGACCGGCATAAGACAAATTACAATTTAGGTAAGTAGGTGAAAGACTCACTAGACTGAAAGTAAGGAAATACAGAGTCCAAAGTCTACCACTAACTATATGATCTTGTCCAAATGATTTCATTTTTTTAAATCTCATTTTCCTTATTTGTAAGTAGAAGTTGGTATCAGTGGTTCCGAAGGTTCCTTATAGCTCTCTATACTTCCCATGACCAGACTTTTCCATAGACAGAGTGCCTTATTATGGTTTCAGAGCTCTATGGTGTTCTAATAACCCTGGGGGAAAAACACTCCCTTCAGTTGCCTACTGGTATAATAATTTTCCATATCATCTTCAATTAAGTTGAAGGTCCCTGTAAAAATGGACATCCTAGGGGAGAGACAAACTCAAAGGTACTCTCAACACAGCAGCATAAAGTTTATTGCTATAGGGTAGGCTAAGGATAGAGAATGAAAACATTAGGTATGCAAAAGAGTGGGTCTAGTGGCAAAGGTGGGGAACCTGCGGCCTCGAGGTCACATGTACTGAAATGTGGCCCTATGACTGAATTGAAGCATTACAGAACAAATCCCCTCAATAAAGGATTTGTTCTGTGAAACTTGGACTTACTCAAAAGGCCTCACCCAAGGACCTAGAAGGCCACATGTGGCCTTGAGGCTGTAGGTTCCCCACTACTGGTAGTGCTGCTAAAGCTAATATTTGACTGGATAGGCTAGTATCTGATCTTCAAAGTTTATTGTTTTTTATTGATGTCATTATGGTTTTTGTTTGCTTGGATTTCGTTCATACTGATGCTACCAATAGGGGGAAAAAAACCAAAGCATTATAGATTTAAGGCTAGAAAGGACTTCAAAAGCCATATAGTCCAACCTTCCCCTCACCTTTTCTACACATCCCACCCCAAAATTTAAAAATAAAGAAGCTGGGGCCCAGACAGGTTAAATGATTTGCTCATGGTCATGTAGGTAGTTTCAGAGGTAGCATTTCAATTCAGTTCTTCTGACTCCATAGCCAATGTTCTTTCCCCTTTGCCATTTTACCTTTCAAAGACTTATTTAATATCATTGGAGCATTTTTATATGAAAGGGAGCTTAGGAGATCCTCTAGCCTAGAGGTTTTTAACCTTTTTGTCATGGACTGTTTTAGCAATCTGGTAAAAACCTATGGACCTCTTCTCCAAATGTGTTCAGATTTTAAAAATCATAAATAGGAAGAAAATGGTAAATTTTAGTTAGGATTTAATGAAAATAAAGATTTAATTTTCCCCAGCCAAGGTCAGACCCCCTGAAATCTATCCATTGATTCCTTGGAAGTCCATAGACCCCAGGTTCAAACCCTCTGCTCTATCCCCTGTTTACAAATGAGAAAATTAAGGGCTAGAGAGAGAGAATGGTTTAACCAAGGCCATACAGTAAATGATTAGGAAAGAGGGAATTTAAACCAAAGCACTTTAATGACTTCAAAAAATTTTTGAAGGGGAACCCTGTGTTGAGGCCATAAAGCAGAGTGAAGGGAGATGGTGAAGAGAAAGTAAAGAAAATTCAGGGCATGATTTTGAGCAAAGCTACATCCTGTTTATGTGCTTAACCTATTATTGTTAACCTATTATTATTATTTTTATATCATTATATTAATATTATATAAATATATAATTATATTTTATATAAATTATATAAATATTATATAAATATATTAATATTTTAATATTATTATTATATATTATTGTTAACCTATTATGTTAACCTATTATTCTTAACCTATTATGTGCTTAACCCCTTCTTGCGAAATGGATGCGAAGACTAATATTTCTGGCACAAATCTGTATGTAGAGAATGTACTTGTGTATGGAAAATAACAAGCAGGGGTGCTCAGGGTGTTCTTAAGTAACTTCACATCTTATCCAGAAGGGAATGGACCATGACCTCAGAACACCTAAAGAAATGAGGAAGGGTTCCTAATGTGTCCAATAACACAAAGTGATTTGGGGTAGAAATAGGAATACAAGTTCAGTCCCCACATCTTATTGTCACCTTCTTACTCTTCCCTTCTTTGCCGAAAGAATACTGTTCTAGTTCTAGGTTTCAGGAGCTATTTGAAAAATAGCAATAGCTAACATGATATGGTATAAAAAACACTGGACTAGCTCATTAACTGTATGACCTTGAATATCTTCACAAGGCTACAGTTCCTTTGAGGGTTGGACAAGATAATCTCTAAGGTCTCTTCTAGCCATATCATTCCATGATGTGGACTCATGTCCAGAGTGTGAATAAAATATTTATACTTCAAAAGACACTTCTTCCATGAAGTCTTCCTGGTTATCCCTGCAAAGAAATGATTTCCCCTTCTTTGAATTCCTATAGTATTGTGTTCACATCTGTCCTATGGACTGTGGAGAAAATTGATCATAAGAAGTGTAGACCTAGAAGGGACCTTAGAAACCGCTGATCCCAACTCCTTCCTCTTACAAGCAAGGAAAATGGGGTCCTGAAAAATGCAGTGACTTGCTCAAGATCACACAACTAATTAGTTCTAGATTTGCTCGTTTTCTACTTACTTATGTCCAGGTTTAATTTCCCATAATAGTACACTCCTTGAGGAATGGAATGTCCTTTCATTATATTTGTATTCCTCAGAGTGCCTAGCATAGCACCTTACACAAAATAGATGTTTAATAAGTAAGTATTGAATAAATGAATGTGCATAATACACAAATAATTATAATAGAAATCTGTTTTATTTGCTTACCTTCTTCACCTATTTACTTCTAATATCTTCAGATGACAGAATCACAGGATAACAATATTGAAAAATCCTCAAAGACTATCTTATCTAACCCATACCTGACTGATAATGCCCTCTAAAATACCTTCATTATAAATGGTCATCTGTCCACTTTTGAAGACCTCCGGAAATGGGAAATTCACTACTGTGATAAGCAGCCCACTTGATTCCTCCACTGTTCTAAATACGGGAAGGTTTTCTCCATATCAAGCAAAAATTAGTTTCCCTGTAAATTTTATTCATTCTTTTAGTTATGCTAATTATCAAATATCTCTGGACCTCAGTTTAATAATATGTAAAATGAGAGGGTTAAAATATATGAGGAATTCCTAACCTGAGGTATGTAAAATTCTTTTATTTTTTTGTTAATTTATTTTTAGTTTTTAACATTCACTTCTATTACTTTTCATTTTTTCTCTCTCCCTCCCAAAACAGCCTACAATCTGATATAGGCTCTATGTATACATTCCTATCAAACATATTATCACATTAGTCATGTTGTATAGGAGAATTATAGTGAATGGGAGAAACCATGAGAAAGAATAATCAAAACATAACCAAAACAAAAAATGAAAATAATCTGCTTCACTCTGCATTCTGACCCCATCTTTCTTTGGATGTGAATGGCATTTTCCATCATGAGTCCTTTGGAATTGTTTTAGGTACTTGCATTGCTGAGAAGGGCTAAGTCTATCAAAATCAGTCCTCACATACCATAGCTGTTACTGTATACGATATCCTCCTCGTCCCACTCACTTCACTCAGCATCAGTTCATATAAATCTTTCCATGTTTTTCTGAAGTCCACCTCTTTATCATTTTTTATAGCATGATAGTATTCCATTACATGCATATACCACAACTGGTTCAGCCATTACCCAATTGATGGGCATACCCTCAATTTTCAGTTCTTGGCCAGCTTCTTTTATTTTAATATTTTGGCAACTGTATTTTAAAATAATTGGCTTCCTTTGTAATCCTATATATTTTATTTTAAGGAATAAAATTTAAGAGGAAAATAAGTTCTTACAAAGTTCAAATAGTTGCATAGCAAGTTAGTGAGAGAGCTAAAACCAGAACTAAGGTCTTATTCTTACTTTAAATTAGTCTGGGGGCAGCTAGGTGATGCAGTGAATAGAGCACCAGCCCTAGAGTCAGGAGGACCTGAGTTCAAATTTGGCCTCAGACACTTATCACTTACTAGCTGTGTGATCTTGGGCAAGTCACTTAACCCCAATTGCCCTGCCTTCTCTTCTCCAAACCAACCAACAAAAAATAAGTAAATTGGACTGGGTAAGAAATTTCCATACAATTAGAGATATGGGTTTTCTCTTCCAAATTTATCTTCTGTAATTCTGAGTTTTCACTCTAGCCAAGTACCTCTTTCCCAACCAAAGCAAGTAAATAAGTAAAATTTTGTTTCTGCTAAAAAATTTTTTCTTAACTATCCTAGTCCCAGGATGATCTGTTCTTCTACTGAAATACTGAAACACTCATTGTTCATGGCATTTATTGTTATAGGGGCATACAATATGATTTAATTTTTTTCATGTGCATCTATGAAACTAAATTATAGGCTCTTTGAAAGCAACAGCAGCAGTTGTACATTATGTATCTTATATCCTCATCCCTTGTGCCCAGTCCATGCTCAATTAATATTTACTGACTGATTGATTTCCTAGGCTCTGGAGCTAAAATAGATCATAAAGATCATCTAGTCCAACCTCTTCACTTAAAGATAAAAAAAAGATTGAGCCTTCAAGAGGGTAAGTGACCAGGTAACAAGCTAGTAAATAGCAGACACAATATTTGAATTCAGGTCCTTTAACTCCATGCAAATCTAGTCAGTGTGTTTCCCACTATAATACAACTCTTTGCAATTCTTCTAACATCTCACATGTGTCCCAAGTTATAAAACATTTTCCCAATATTAGTCTTTCTCTATTAAGTGTTCTCTAGTTATTCAATCAAAAAGTATTTATGTTTTCAGGGATGTTAGGATGGTTAGAGTGATGTCTAAGCTCTAAAGGTCTAAATTCTCACAGTCAGAATATCAGCCAGGCAGAAAAATGACCATTTCAGGAAAGGTTGCTGGGTATGCCAAAAAGTTCGGCCATATCCTTCCCAAACACAAGAGACAATGTGGTCTAATGGACAGAATAGTAAATTTGGAATTCCAGGGCCTGGGCACAAGTCCTGGCCCTTTTACTACTACATATGTAACCTGTGTGATTCACCTAAGCCTTCTGAGTCTCAATTTCCTCCTCTATAAATTGAAGGGATAAGAATAAAATCATCTTTCAGGTCCTTTCTAGCACTAAATTCTCAGAGCTGAGTCATTCTCTACAAGGAACCAAATCTGCCACAAAGCTTTGCTCTTGTGGCCAGCCTGTGAACAATCGGTAGTACGTAGTATAGTAGAAAAAGCATTTTCTCTGGAATATAGGATGTGGGTTAAAATCTTGCTTCTGACACTTACCATCTGTATAACCTCACACTAGATGGCCTCTGAGGTTCCTTCCAACTTTATAGATATAATATGATGACATCATCCCCTCTCCATGGTTCTATGTTTTTCCTCTTCTTCAAATTATCCCACTCATCATCCCTGTGCTTCCATAATGGTAGTTCAATAACTGATTTGAAAGCAGCGTCACATTTTCCCTTCCTATAGTGCTGACTCAGTTCCTTGAGTTCAGCTTGGTTACTACCACTGGCCATGGTACTGACACAAATCTGAAAATTGACCATACAATCGATAGTTCTGCCCTCTGATATTGTATGTATCTATTGTATTTTAATGCTGGCAAAACTTGGCTTGGCCTACTAAGGGGTTAAGTCAGAGCTATCATGACAAAACTTTTTGTGTTATATTAACTTATATTCTGATATTCATAAGCAAGCCCTCCAGAGAACCTCTACCCCATATTTTCCCCAAGCAGGAGTTAGGCTGACAAGATATTTTCCAAGACACTCAGCAAAATGTTTAGATAATTCTTAGACATATTTATCATCAAATTTTCTTTTTTTCCGTTAAAAGCACTTTTCCAGTTGACCCACATTATGACCCTTAGACAGTAACCATTCATCACAGAATGACTTCAAGAATTTACATGAATATACACCTAGGAGAAATTCCCCTGGCTGTCTGATCTAGGCCTTCCACATTACTCACTAAAGAAGTTCAATATAAAACAAGGATTTGTGATTTAATTCAACAGTTATTAATATTTGCTAAATTATGATGCTGTGCTAGGGGATAGAGATGTCTATCTATGAGAAAAGAACAGTCCCTGTTCTCAAGTACCTTACAATTTTTTTTTTGCTTTTTTATTTTTTGGAGGATGGAGGGCAGGAAAATTGGTATTAAGTGACTTGCCCAAGGTCACATGGCTAAAAAGTGTCAAGTGTCTGAGTCTGTATTTGAACTCAAGTCCTCCTGACTCCAGGACTGGTGCTCTTTTCACTGTGCCACCTAGCCACTCCATAGTAGCTTACAATCTAATTAAATACATATGATGTAAAAGCAAAAAGGTATGGTGCAAGAAGGCAAATTTAGGGCTCAATATCAGGAAAACCTTCCTAACAATTAGAGGTGTCCAAAAATGGAGTGGGCTGCTTTGAGAGGAAATAGTCTCCCTCTCCTTGGAGGTTTTCAGACAGAAGCTAGATGACATTATGTCAGGTACATTACTGTATGAACTTCTTTTGTGTCTGGATTGGGTTAGATGTGCACTGAGGTTCAATCTATCTCTCAAATTTTGTGATTCTATCTCTGTGAAATTCCAGGCACTGTGCTGAGCTCTGAGGATATTATGAGAGAGAGGGGTGGAGAGAGAGGGGTGGAGAGAGAGAGAGAGAGAGAGAGAGAGAGAGAGAGAGAGAGAGAGAGAGAGAGAGAGAGAGAGAGAGAGAGAGAGAGAGAGTGTGTTAGAGAAAATCTACCTTTAAGAATTTTACACTTTAATGGAAGAGATGATACATGAAAGAGAATTTAGCTAAGGGGTAGATGGCAAGGTCTAGAGGTACTTAGGTACAATATCAGGCTGGATAGAAAGACCCAGTGGTTCAGAGGGTACAGCATCAGGGTAGAGGCAAAACCCAGTGGTATGTAGAGTATAATAGAAGAGTAGATGTCAAGGAAAGATAAACTAGGGCAGAGAATAAATAATCCCTATTCCAGAATCAAAGGACAAAGCTTATTTGCTGTATATTTATATTTACCCAATTGTTCCCTTTTATCCTTGGTTTTGGGGGGTTTGGTCTCTGTCTACCTATCTTGTCCCATTATATACCTTTTTATCTCTACATACTCAATCTTCCAGGCTCTAGACTCAGCTTCCTCCTGTCATTACCACCACTGCCATGATCTATGTTATTCATTTGTTCTTCTCTTTATTAATGGACCCTGTGGTCACCACCCATTTTCCGCCTAGATCTCCAATGTTAGCTGCAGACCTCCTTTTTAAGAACACTCCTCCTGAGTTCTTGTGGCCTCCCTTTTCCCATGGCTGCCAGAGCCCTGGCATTATATAGTTCCAAATTTCATCCTTAAAAAATGGAGGTACTTGATTGATTACCAAATGCAAATAGGAAGCCTTGTACCTTGCTATGAAAGCCAAGTAATAGTTAAAAAACCAAAAGTAACTTCTCAGAAATCTCAACCTACAGACTGGTAGGGGAAATGTGGCCCATTTTCATTACTAACACTGTGCTTGGGAAGGGGGCCATGGTGCCAGGCAAGACAGGGAGGCCAGGGTTTTCTCTTATTCGGGATATTCAGCTACACTGAACAATCCTTCCTTATCCCTTCTGCTGCCACTTCATTTTGGTGTTTCCCTTTCATCTCTGAAGTGTACTGACACTGTTCATTATCCTAGAGAACAGCAAGATTCAATTGGTTTCTACAGGGATGTCCATTTGAAGAGGCAGAATGTGAATGAAAGACCTTGGGTGTAAGTGGTGCACTTATCATGCCAAGACTCTAGCATGTCATTCATTAAGCCAATAAATTAATGTCAAGCATCCTTATCTCTTGTGCTATCAAGGGACAGACATGTTCCTTGACAGGACTCTTTGATATGCACTCATTTGTGTGAAAGAATGAATAGCTTTGTGAAAGTCCACACATAAGTACCAATGGATAAATATATTTCCCAGTCAAGAAGGTGCTGTGTGTGAAGGAGAGAACCAAATTAGCCCTCTCTCTTTGGGGCTACCTGATGTAGTGGGGAGAAGCACAGAGCTAGGACTCAGGGGACTTGTGAGCCCATCCTGGCCTCCTGCTAATAACTTACTCTGTGACTTAGGGCAAATCACTCATCTCTATCTATCTCAGTTTCCACTTTTGACGGATGGAGAGAATCATACTTGCCCCACATGACTCACAGTCTTCCTTGACACTATGGTCCCCACTCTCCTCCTGGATACACTGTCCTCTTTGGGTTTTCATGAAACTTCCCCTGGTTCTCTTACCTGTCTGAATCCATTTCTCAACCTCTTTCATGCATTCATCATATGATCTCCACTAAATGTGCTTATACCCCCATGATTCTATCCTGGAACATCTCCTCCTTTCACTCTACATGACCTTATAAGACATCATTGATTTAACTATCATCTCTATGCATATGGTTCACACATCTATAATATTGAGGTCCAGGCTCTCCCTTGTGTACTAATTACTTTTATTGGACATTTCAAACAAATGTCCTGTAGCCATCTCAAATTTAACATATCCAAAATAGAAGCCCCATAAACCACCTCTATTCCTAACTTCTCTGTTTCTACCAAGGGCACCACCATCCTTCAAGTCATTCATGTTTGCAAACATGGCATTATACTTACTACTTCATTCTCACCCAGCCCACATAGCCAATTACTTACCAAATTTCCACTATGCCTTTCTGCATCTAGTCCTATTCTAATACTCCCTTCCTCCTTTAGGAAGTCTTCCATGACTTTCTTAGACCTCATTGAACTTTTTATCCTGTCTCTACCATTTGACTTGGACCTTGATGGTACATGGTGCTTTGTAGATACTCAGGAAGAATTCAAGTGAAAGTTTGATTTGATTTGATTTTGACACTGTCTTGCATTATTCACTATTTCCTGTGTCTTTGCTCTCTCCACCAGTTAACTGCAAAGTCCTCAAGGTCAGAAATTATGCTTTATATTTCTTCTGGAACAATGGGGGAGGGAGGCAGTGGTAACCTTGGGTGCAATTGGAA
This sequence comes from Petaurus breviceps papuanus, assembly GCF_028583685.1. Lineage (NCBI taxonomy): Eukaryota > Metazoa > Chordata > Mammalia > Diprotodontia > Petauridae > Petaurus > Petaurus breviceps. Next base: position 2,121,082 of record NW_027185712.1, read on the forward strand.
GGCATTGTATAAAAATAAGGGGGTGGTAGAAGTATAAGGAAATAAGAAAAGAGAAGAAATTTTTGAAAAACCATTCATATATGTTTCATCTGTTGTGTAACAGAGTTAAAGTTACATAAAATGTAATATATAACTGATCAGTGGTCAAGTCCACCTACAGGTCTTCACAAGCAAATGTTGGAAGGCAAGCCTGTAACACATTGTCGGGAAGTCCAGCATGCATTGGCAAGAATATGTGTGTGGAATGACTTGTTTACAATATGATGCTATATGGTTACATGACCCAATATTGCATCTTCAAAATTTCAATGCAATAAAACCTCACAAATTTATAATAAATTATTAAATTTAAGATGTGTCATTAAAAAATATTTTAGGTTTTTTTGAAATGATGCAAATTTTTTAAAAATCATTAAAGGGTTAAAGAAAGTAGATTTTTGGGGGGTGGGGCACCGAGTAATTTTTTAATGGAGTGGTTAGCCAGATAAATTTGGGAATCCTTGGAATAGATGATCAGATTCAGTTTCTCATATATGTCTCATGTCAAATGTATTTAATGCTTCATTATTATTAATAGCCATTACACTGGGACATAACTGAAAATATGCCCATTGTATGAAAAAATACTGTATAAATAATAGAAATTATTCTGGTTTGGGAATCAAGAGACTTGGATCCTAGTCCTAGCTTTTTCTCTAGGTTGCTATTTGACCTTGGTCATTATTTCTCCTCCTCTATAATACTTAACATTTATATGGGTCTCTAAGGTTTAAAAACATTATACATATGTTCTTTCAGGAGATACCCTAACAATCCCTTGAGGTGGGTGCTATTTTTATCCCCATTTTATAGCTGAGGAAGGTGAGACTCAGAGAGACTAAGCAATTTAACCAGTGTCATGTAGCCAAAGTGCCTGAGGTAGGAGTTGAATCCAGGTCTTTCTATCTCCAAGTTTGGCGATCTTTCCATTATGCAACACTGCCTACCAGGTCTCAGTTTCCTCATCTGCAAAATGAGAGTCCAATGCAATTCAACAATCATTTAGCAAGCACCTAGTACTGTGTGTTAGGTAAAAAAGGATACCAATGGAAAAATAAAACAGCCTCAGTCTGTTGAGGAGATCACTTTCTGCTGGGAAGAAATCAAATGCACCCAGATAAGTAAGTATAAAATATACTACAAAGAGCACCATGTAGGCAGTGGCTCTTGGACTGGTCCTTGAAGAAAGTTTGGCATTGTTGAAGACTGAAGAGAGATAAGCAAGTATTAGAGGCAAAAGGTAGAATGGAATCCACAGAGATGATCAGGTACGCCAGCTGTCTGGACCATGGAATGAGTACATAAGAGCCAGGAAAGGAAAATCACTGACTTCAATGACTGGGGAATTTAGTCTAGGCCCCTTCCAGCTCAAACATTCAATAGTTTTATGAATCTCATCCAACTTCAACTTCATTCAAGGCTGTTTGCCTGGGGAAGCACCTCATTGGAAGGTAGTGCCATGGCATGGAGCCCATGGCACGTAGCCCAAGGACAGCGATTATAGAGGGGCCCTAATGTATTATTATTATTATTAGCTATAATAACAACACTTTGTGTTTATGTGGAACTTTTACACCTATGATCTCACTTAATCTTCACTACTATAGAGAATAGTGGTAGGGAGTGGGTGGAGGGACAAAGTTCATTATCCTTATTTTAAATATGGTAAAAAAAAAAAATGGAGGCTTACAAAGCTTAAAAGCCTTACCTATGCAATCCTGAACAAATTGTAGTAGAAAGAACAATGAATTTGGAATCAGGAAGACATGAGTTCAAATCCTGTCTCAGACACTTACTAGTCATGTGACCCCAGAAAAGTCACTTAACATCTGTTTGTCTCAGTTTCCTCATCTGTAAATGGAGAATAACAATAGCTCCTACCTCCTAGGGTTGTTGTGAGGATCAAATAAGATAATATTTGTCAAGTGCTTTACAAGCATATATAAATTTTAGCAGTCATTCTTAAGATACCTCTATGCCAGGCTTCTTTTAGTCCTTAGCCCTTCTAGTTCAGTGCTATTCTAGAATTCACCTAGACACAACCTCCTGCAGGGGAGGGAGGAGTGAGTGATGGGAATGAAGCGGCACATTTTTAATAAAAAAGGACAATATGATCATGTAGGCCCTGAGGTGATAGGTTTGATAGGATGAGCCTCAATAATAACTCCATTTGATCAACTTCTATGGGAAAATACACAGACCCCCTGAACATCCTGATTTGATATGGACAGTGCTTATTTGGGGTACCTTTTACAGAGTAGTTAAAATATCCCTTAGAAAAGGCTGCAGAAATGCTTTAAGGACAAGTGATTTCTGTAAGTAAATAAACTTTGAAAAACTATCTTGTGTTGTGTGAATTACTGTGTCTGAACAAAATTGCTAATGTGTTCACCATCAAAGTAGTTCGTGTGCTTAACAGCTTGCTTATGGCATGGAGCATTTAGAAACCCAGACATTTTGTAGAATTTCAAAGCTTAAAGGCTGCCCTGAGCTCAGGTTCTACAGCATTCTCTCAATTTCCCCACTGCCTTAGGATTAGGATTTCTGAAGAAGGGAAGATGGTATGCCTCTCATTGAAGCCCTGACTCTTGCCACAACTGGAGGAACTAGGTTTCTTTCCCTGTCTTTATTCTTGTCCATTGCCATTCCCATATCAACTGGTCTGAAATATGGTGATTTTGCCTCATTTTTGGTGACCTAAAATGAGATCCTGTGTCCTGTAGAAAAAAAAAAAAGAATACCAAATTTGCTTGTTAGGAGAATTAGATTCCAGTTCCACTTAATGGTTGTGTGACCATGGGAAGGTCACTTGGCCTCTCTGAGCCTCAGTTTCCAAATCCATGAAATGACTATATTAATACTCATATCACATAAGGTTTGCCTATGTCCTGGAGCATAAGTCTTGAAAAATGGAATTATTAAACCCAGCCATGTTGTAGATGATTCCAAAGAGACAGTGAAAGATATGACTTCCTCCCTCCCATGTGACAAATATTCATCTTTTTGGCTTAAAGGAAAAGAGGTAGGCAGGAGAAGCTGAAGGACAGCACTCTCTCAATGTGTCAGGGTGACATCTGATGCTGACTCTGAAAGGGTATTTAGAGGAGATTCCCATTGTGCAAACTGTGGTGGTGCTAGTATGGGGAACAAGAACCTTCTCAATCAAGCAGGCCACACTTGGTGTACGGCTTCCTTCTATTATTCAGGACAATATCTGACCAATCTCAGAGCTGGAAGAAATTCCATAGAATTTCTTTAAACAGGAACATCCCCTGACTCTTCTGAGCATCATCATGCCTGAATTTTGTCAACAAACAGAAGTGATGTCTTAAAAAGGTGAGACTTGCTCGGCCACACAATGGGTTTGTGTCAGAGCTAGGTCTGAAATCCAAGTTCTACTGACTGCCAGGTCATTATTCTTTCCAAAAAATTTCTCAAAGAATCCTCAAGAGTCTACAGAACACTCATCTATCAGGAACTGCAGAGGATACAAGACTCCTCAGTACCAAACAACTTGATAGATTCTGTAATGACTTTTCTTCTTAAGGCCTCAAGGCTTTGTTGCTTTTTTTAAAGCCTCTGATAAAATTCCTTATAACAACAGTTGGCTTTTGTCAGGCATGGCACCAGAAAAGCATATGTAATGGGAATGTAAATTTTAAAGATCTTCCCTGCCTGGTTAAAGTGCACCTGGAGCCTGGGGAGGGAGGCTTGTTTTTCAGTAGATACTTTTTGATTGGCCAGTGGGTCCAAAAGGTTGTTACATTCTCTGAGCCAGGAGAAGGCTATATAAACCCTGATGTGTAGCTTTGTTTTGGGGCTCACTTTGCGAAGTGCTCTGTGATTTGATATTGATTCTGGGAAGCCATTGTCCCGAGCCCCCCAGCTTTGAAAAAACCCAGATGTTGAAACCCAGATGTTGACTGGGTATGGATGTAATGGTTGGACAGTTTGAAATCTGTCTACTAGATCTGTTTCTGTCTTGATAATTCTGTCTGTGTACTTTGAAGTTCAGGGTGCTGACCTTTTTCCCCTGAACGAGGTAAACGATATATGTTTGACTGATTAAAGTAAGCTTGTTAACCCATTTTGTATTGCTTTCCTTTATCAAAGCAGATCCAAGAATCTGTATGGGCAGCCACCCTGAGGACTCTTGGGGTGCTTGCTGCTACAGCATATAGTCCAGACTTATTATTTCACTCATACAAAAAATACCCGGTCTGGAAAGTCCCTCTACCAAAATCAACTGGCAACTCAATCAGATTAGAGAGTTGGTGAGGAACTGAGAGTTGATGTGACTTCATCATGGTCACACAGCTAAAATATTTCAGAGATAAAATTTAAATTCTGATCTTCTTGGCTCCAAGGATGTAGCAGCAAGCACCCCAGCATACCCAGGGTGGCTGCCAACACAGGTTTTTAGAACTGTTTTTCTAAAGGAAAGCAACTCAAAATGGGTTAACAATCTTGCTTTAATCAAACATATGTCATTTACCTAGTTCAGGGGGAAAAGGTCAGCAACCCGAACTTCAGAGTATACAAACAAGTTACAAGCAGACAGAGAAACAGATCAGCAAACAGGCTTCCAACTGTCTGACCATTACATCCATACCTAGTCAGTTACCAGAAAGTGAAGCATCAACATCTGGGTTTTCAAAGCTGGGGGGCTCAACGGCTGCCCAGAGTCTCATGTGGTCAAATCATATAACTCTTCTCAAAGTGAGCCCCACAGCAAAAACTCACATCAGGGTATATGTAGCCTTCTCCTGGCCCAGAGAATGTCACAGCCCTCTTGACCCACTGCTCAATCAAAAAGCACCAAGGTGTGGGCATTCCTGAAAAACAAGCCTCCCACCACAGGCTCTATGTGACCACATTCAACCTATTAGGGGGTTTTATTTTTTATTTATCTATTTTTCTATTTATCTTTTCAAATCAAGGAAGGTTCTCAGAGTCACTTAAGCCTATTAAAGGGCCTAGGGGCAGGGAAGATCTTCAGATTCTCATTCCCATAACAAAGGATCATGAATCTATAGTGAGAAGGGATCCCAGAGGGCTTCTAGAAGTACAATTCTTTTATTTTATAGATGAAAAAATTGGAAATTGAGTTGCCTAAGTTCACACAAATGGTAATCATGAGAAGCTAAATTTGAACTCAGATCCTCTGACTTCAGGGACTATGTTCCTTCCACTATACCATGCTGCTTTTCTTTCAAAAGTTAGAGGATTGTAAAATTGTGGGGGTTTGTCTTTCCTTCTTGTAGAGGACTGACATCAAAGAGATGATGACATGACTTGCAGCTGACTTTGATTTGAGTGAGAGAGGGCTGTGCAAAATCACCCTCCAGAGTCATCTGGGTATAGTGGCCAGATATTTGCCTACAGGATAAGTTAACGAAGTAGATTCCAAAAGATCAATAAAAGCTATGGCTTCCTCCCACCAATATGACGAATGTTCATCTTTCTGACTTGAAGAGGAAGGGGGAAGCAGGAGAAGCTGAAGCCCAGAGCCCTCATGGAAAAGACTCAATCCCTTATAATTAATGGGGACCTCCAAAATCAGAATTAAAGGCCATTAATCTTTCAGCCAACTGTCTATGAGGCTGGCATCACCCCCTCACCCACATACCTTTAACAACTCAATTCACAATGAGTAACATTTAACTGCAGAGACAGTTCTTAGAACAGAGTTTTAAAACCCCTGCCAATAGAACATGCTGGATTCTGTCATTAAATCAATGAGTCTGTTCCCTTTTCATTCCATAAAGTTTGCTTACAGAACGTTTCAAGACAAGTAAAAGAGAAATGTTGCGTTTACTTCAATGGGTGAAAATTACATAACGGCAGATTTTGGCTTAGCATAAGGAAGAATTTTTTAATAACTGGAACTACTCAACAGTGGAATAGGTTAGCCTGGGAAGTAATGAGCCCCCTGTCATGTGAGATATTCAAATAGGATATTCAAATAGGTAAATGTCAGGAATCAGTCAGGGATCCAGTCCTTGAACTAAATGGAAATATGGATCAGTTGATTTTTAAGGCTAGGTCTAATTCTCTGATTCTATGCTTCTTGCTTGGTTTGTTTTCAGTTAATATATAGAAACAATGATGTGACTAAAGTCACAGAAAATGGCACCTGTCCCTGAAATCCAGCTCTGTTTTCAGTCCCTTAGATATAAAAGAGTGAAATTCATCATTATCAATAGTAAACCTTCAGCCCTTGGAATTCTTCAAAAATATTGCAGCAAACCCAACAATTTCACTAGGGAGGAATCCTCATTTGTACTTATCTGGGCATCTTAGGTTGCATGGTGGAGAGAGCATTGTTTGGAGACAAAAAAAAACAAATCCTGACTCAGACTTCTACTAGTTTTGTGACCCTGGGCAGGTCACTTAACCCCTCTTAACCTCAGTTTTCTCATTTGCAAAATGAGGGTAATAATAATAATAATGCTCATTTCATAGGGCTGTTGTGGGGATCAAATTAGATAACTTGTGAAAAATCCTTTGTAAACGTTTAATCAATATGCAAATGCTGGCTGAAGATAACAATAACTATTATTATTAATAATAATAACTATTAATAATAATATAAATATTATAATTGTATTATAAATATCATTATTATTGTTATTTCTCCCTCTGAAAATTATAGACCCAATGGATTGTATATTCCTTCAAGGCTGAAATTAAAATCCCATCTTTTTTTTTTTTTTTTGAGGTGCTGGAAGCTAGAAAGTCTCCCTTGTTAGTCTGATTAAAGTAGAGCCTTGAGTAACTGAAACCCAACTAACACCTACTTAACTAGCATTTTCCTGCATGTGATTTATCAGAAAGAGGCAGAAGTCAGGGTCATAGATTTGGAGCTCAAACAGACCACAGAGGCCAATAAATTCAACCTCCTCTCTTTATCGATGAGGAAACTGACACACAGGGTAGTAAGGTGACTCACCCAGAATCACACAGCTAGTAAGTGTCTAAGGCATGTGGCAAACCAAAGTGTGCCTAATTCAATTACAATGCCCTGTCTGCTACACCACGATGTCTCTCATGGTGAGAACGGCAAATTTTTTCTAATAAAAATACAAAAATTAAAACAAAAAAGCCCTTCCAAGAAAACCCTGAGCTCCGAACAACTTTAGCCCTATCTCTTCTATTTACCCCATCTCTAGCATATGATAGTAAGAATTCATGCTCAGAAGGCTGACCCTGTCAATGGAAAAGAAAGATTCTATTAATTGCACAAACAAAAACAGTATGTGGACTCAGACATTTAAGATATATTTTCTTGTACTTAGACATGCATGATTTTTTAAGAAGCATAAAAATCAAAACAGTTCACAGCTTAATATTCAGGTCACCTAGACCTGAAAATCAAATTTGACTAAAGTATCCCTTCCCCTTGAAGATTTTGGTAATAAGGTTTGACCATATTCTGATCTTGCATTTGGATAGTTTTAGCTATTTTGAAAGGTTTTATGTGCAGGACTTAAAATTTATAATACTAAAATATTTGGGAAGAGTATTTTTCTTAAACCACCCTGAGAAGTTGGTAGTGCAAATATTATTATCCACATTTTAGAGTTGAGGGGACTGAGGCCAAGAAACTTGCCCAAAGTAAGTAAATGGCAGAAGCAGAATGTCAAGTGGGATCTCCTGGCTTCAAGTCCTTTGTTCTTTCACTTAACCTAAGTTGCTTACTAATAGAGTAGATGGAAGGAGACATCAAGTGAGATTTTAGGAGGTGAGACATGGCAACAATTGTAATTAGAGTCCAAACAGATGTAAAAACCTCAAAGGCCATTCTTTGGATAAATAATTAAACAAAGCATTTAGAAGAATACACATCCAAAAGTCTGGTGGCCTTTTCTCAACTTAGATTAGTCACTGAAGGAATTCATCATGGTTCAACAAGATAAAGATTTGATTATAGATGTACTATATAGGCATAGTATATATGTGAATAAATATATGCATGTGTGTATATACAGTGACAGTAGTGAATATTGATATAGACACACACATATATAAATATACATAAATGTATATAAACACATACATGAATATATTTTAAAAACATGAAGGGAAAAAGGAACTTTCACTCAGAAAAAGGAATACACCCAACAATACTTGAAATTGTTCCATGTAGACTTCATTTTTAAAATTTTGGTTTGTTTAACTTTTTAGAATGGCTAAGCAGAAGAAAAGGTAAGTGAATATATATTTGCATTTATACAAATGTTAGTCTTGTGGAATTGAATAGGTATTAAGATAGGGAGCCAAGTTCAACAAAAATTTTCAGGGGCTCATAATTTAGTTTTTAGTAGGGACATTGTGTGTGATGTGCACACCTGCATGTGCATATACTTGTAAGACATGTATCCTCCACTACTGTCTAGACCCCACTCTCTCAAAGATCACTGGCAAATCCAATGGCCTTAGGCTCTTTAATTCCTCTATAGCGGTTAACACGATTGACCCCTCCAACCCCCCCACTCCTAGAATATATTCTCCCTTGGTGTCAGAGGCACCATACTTTGTTGGTTTTCCTTTGACCGATCTGGTTTCTTTTCTGCCTTCTTGTTTGCCTCCTTAGATGAGATGGCTTCACATTCTCCAGTTCCCTAATGGGGGCATACCACCAGAGTTCTGTCCTGGCCACTCTTCTCTTCTTTCTCCATATTTTCTCCCTTTGCAATCCCATTCATTCCAATTGCTTCAAATGAGAACTCTGTACATCTAAGTTTATTCATCTGGGATGTATCTCCTGAAGTCCAGCCCTTATTCCAATAAAATTTAAACTAAAGTGACTCTAGGGCACTTCAGACTTTGAAATTTTGTGATTCTATGACCAGCATCCTCAAATGATAGCAATACATCAAGGGACAGTAGAAAGATCACTCCTCCACACATACGACTTTGGCTTCAGACAACCTGGGTTTAAATCTTACCTCTGCTACTTACTCCTTCTCTGACCTTGCGCAACCCTTTTAACTTCTCTGTGACTCAGTTTTCTTATTTATAAAATGAGGAGGTTGACCTGAGTGGCCTATAAAGTCCTTTTCCCAGCTCTAAATCTATGATTCTATTATTTCTACCTGAATCTCTCAATTCAAATGCAAAATATTCTGACTCCATCCTTTTAACCATGCATGTGATCTTCCATGTGACTCATTGGAATCACCCTTGACTCAAACCTCCCCTGATCCAGACTTTGCTATTGTCTTTTACTTTTCCCTCTCTCTCACCTCTCATGAGCAATGACTTTTAAATTCTATGTCTCCCTAATTTTATTCTTCTGATATCTGTATCTATTAATTCTACATCTGTATATTAGTATATATATACTAGTATATAGTATATAGATATCTATACATGAACTCTCAATTTTCATAGAATCTGATGCCTCCTCTCCAGGCTCATTGCTACTCCCCCATTCCTCACTCCTGCCAATCTAGACTACCACAACTGCATCTTAACTGGTCTTCTTGTGTCTACTCTCTTCCCCCTCCAATCTATTCTTCTTATTGCTGTGATATTCATCTTCCATATGCACAGATCTGATCACCTCTTAAAAGCTTATGATGGTTACCTACTACCTGCCAAGTAAAGTAAAAAAAACTCTAGCCTTGTATTCAAGGCATTCTAGACCCTCATGGTCTAGAGTCATTCTTCTCTACTTTACCTGACTTACATCTCATTATTCTTTGTGTGTCATTTGTCAGCAAAAAGGACTACTGACTATCCAGAGCTTCCCAAGCTCTATCACCTTGCTCACAGTGCTCTATATGCCTGGGACACACTTATTTCACTGGCTTCCCCCTCTCTGTCTTTGGAAATCCTACCTCTCTTCTATAGGGATTCCTTGGTCCCACAAGTTGGAAATCTTTCTTTCCTCTCTCACATCTCAGACAACACTGTCCCTCTTGGGAAGCTCTTACTGGGTTGCATTTTGCACTTTATACCATATCTTTGCTCATTCTGTTTTCCATGCCAGAGACATCTGATCCTCCATTTCCAGCCTATCCCTACCCCATTTCCTCTTTTTGAAATTCCCTTCTTCCTTCCCAGTCTACCCCAACATTCACTCCTGACTGAATAAAATATTTTCTCATTTTCTCACATAACTTTGCCTGAACATCTCCTTGGAACTTATTATATTGCCCCTTGGACCACAGTTATTTATGTTCCTCCTCCACCTCCCATCTCA